>NC_071519.1:1263721-1597583 GCF_027887155.1 Malaclemys terrapin pileata | reverse complement strand
TCCCCACCCCCTCAGCGCGCCCCTCCCCCACCCTCCCCCCAGTGACCCCCACCCCCCCCCCAGTGACCCCCCCCTCAGCGCGCCCCTCCCCCTCCCCTCCTCAGCGCGCCCCTCCCCCAGCCCCCCCAGTGGCTCCTCCCCCTCAGCGCGCCCCCTCCCCCCAGCCCCCCCCAGTGGCCCCTCCCCCTCAGCGCCCCTCCCCCACCCCCTCAGTGCGCCCCTCCCGTGACCCCTCCCCTCCCCCACCCCCCTCAGCGCGCCCATGACCCCCCCCTCCACCCCCCAGTGACCCCTCCCCCTCAGTGCGCCCCTCCCCCAGCCCCCCCCAGTGGCCCCTCCCCCTCAGCGCCTCTCCCCCACCCCCTCAGCGTGCCCCTCCGTGACCCCTCCCCTCCCCCCACCCCCTCAGCACGCCCCTCCCCCCGTGACCCCCCTCAGCGTGCCCCTCCCCCCTCAGCGCGCCCCTCCCCCACCCCCCCTCAGCGCGCCCCTCCCCCCCCTCAGTGACCCCCCTCAGCGCACCCCTCCCCCCCTCAGTGACCCCCCCTCAGCGTACCCCTCCCCCACCCCCCCCAGTGACACCCCCTCAGCGCCCCTCCTCCCCCCCGTGACCCCCCTTAGCGTGCCCCTCCCCCACAGTGACCCCTCCCCCACCCCCCTCAGTGACCCCCCCTCAGCGCGCCCCTCCCCCTCAGCGCACCCCTCCCCACCCCGCAGTGACCCCCCCTCAGCGCACCCCTCCCCCCGCAGTGACCCCTCCCCCCAGTGACCCCTCCCCCCCTCAGCGCGCTCCCCCCCCGCAGTGACCCCCCCCGCAGTGACCCCTCCCCCCGTGATCCCTCCCCACCTCAGCGCGCCCCTCCCCCGCCCCCCCGTGATCCCTCCCCCACCTCAGCGCGCCCCACCCCCTGTGACCCCCCTCAGCGTGCCCATCCCCTTCAGCGCGCCCCTCCCCCTGTGACCCCTCCCCCAGGGATCGCTCCCCCTACCCTTAGCGAGACCCCTCTACCAGTGACCCTTCAGTATGACCCTTCCCCACCCTCCCCTCAGCGTGCCCCTCCCCCACAACAACTCCCATGTGACCCCTCCCCCACAGAAATCCCCCCATGTGACCCCCTTCCCCACCCCTCAGTGCACCCCTCCCCTTCTTCTCCCCACGCCCCTTCCGCAGCGTGCCCCCCCGTGCCCTTCCCTCACCCGCTCAGCGTGCCCGGTCCCCCACCCCCAGCGCAACCTTCCTGCAATATGACTCCTCCCCCACAGTGCTCCTCCCCACAGCCGCTTCCCTGTCCTCCTCAGAGACCTCCTGAAAGCCTCTCCCACACCTCCTGTGTGATCTCTCTCCCATCTCCCCATAGAGACCCCCTTCAGCCCTGATCCCTTGTGACCCCTCCCCACAACCCCTCCTACACACCGCCAGAGCTCCCCCCCAGAGCCCATCCCTCACACCATCAGAGACACCCCCAGTGTGTTCGACTACACGTCCAGAGCCCTAGTCTCTCAATATGGGGCTCCTCCTGGGGATGGGAAGATACCCTGTGTCACGGAGGTATTGGGGGACTCAGGGCCCTGCACCCCCGGCTTCCTGCGATTCACCATGACTCTCAGCCAGCCAGTAAAGCAGAAGGTTTATTTGGATGACAGGAATACAGTCCAAGACAGGTCTTGCAGGCACAGACAACAGGGACCCCTCAGTTAGGTCCATCTTGGGGTCCCGGGCATCCAAGCCCAGCCCCCCTTGGGAGGTCAGAGCCATCTATGCCCCCCAGCCCTCTCTCCCTGCCTGCTTCCAGCACTCTGCCTTCAGCGACCCCTCCACAGCCTTTGTTCAGTTTCCCGGGCTAAGGAGTCGCCTCCCCTTCAACCCCTTCCTGGGTTCTCATGTTACACACCTCAGGTATGCGCCCTCGGGCGCCCTCGGGCAGATCCCATCCTGCAATGCAGACTATCCCAGAACACTCCCCTGTCAGCATTCACAGACCACCGTGAGAACAGGCCCAGTTCGTCACACCCTGTGGGTATGGGATTGCCCGATCTCCTTCCCTGCTGGGACTTGGGGTGCTCCTAGAGCCCTGCATGTCATGTCCCCTTTCCAAATGCAACCTCCTCCTCAATTCCTGCCTCTTCTCAAACACCCCATGGCCCTGGAGACACAGGACCTCTGGGAGGGGAGTGGGATCTGGTGGGTCAGAGCAGGGGGGGCTGGGAGCCAGGACTCCTGGGTTCTCTCCCCAGCTCTGGGAGGGGAGTGGGGGCTGGAGGGTTAGAGCAGGGGGGGCTGGAGCCAGGACTCCTGGGTTCTGTGCTCAGGACTTGGCACACTGGCACAGCATTGGGATTACGTGTGTAGCAAAGCCTGGTGTTGGCCACTTTGCCATGGCCAAAGATGTTAATCCACTTGCTGCGGCCTGAGGGTTTCCTTGGGCAGGAGGGGCTGGGATTTAGCCTGACTAGGAGGGTTGAGAGGGACAAGGGGCCCCTCATTAGCTGCTATTTCTCTCTTAATACTCCTCAGAACGTGCCTAGCAAATGTGCTCTTAGCATCTGGCCGCTGCCTGGGACCCTTGCACCTCTAGGGAGCAGCTTTCGGGGGAGTGGCTGCTCAGGAGGATACAGGGTCTCTTCCCTCTCGGGACTAGGGACCAGCTAGCCCAGGGGAATCTGAGAACGGGCTAAAATCTTTCATATTCAGTAGGGCACTGGTTAGAGTTTTCTACCCCACGCGTCTGAGGGGGCCCCTTCATGCCATCCCCCGTAAATCTGTGCCACCCCTGGATTGTCCAAAGCAAGCGAGGCGAGTGGTTTCTGTTATTAAGTGCTTCCTAAATCTCTTCTCAAAATCGGGGGTTGTGGGGTCGATAAATAAACACCGTCTCCTCCCCCTCTTCTGCATGGGTCAGAGTCCAAAGCGGAGCGTGCGTCCGAGAGTTGTTTGGCTGTCTGAATTTTGGACCTGATGATTTGAAGGCTGTGGATGGCTGTGGCAGTCGCTTCCTGGCAAGCTGGCTAATTCCCACTTGCGTGTTTGTAGTGGGTAGAGCCGTGGCTTTGTGAGGAGTGGCTAGTGGAGCGGACTGACTGTCAGGGCCCCTGTGAGAAACGAGGCGAATATTACCCAAAGCTTTGGTTGTCAGCTCTTTGGTGGGGTCCTGATCCATGAGGGCGCTATCCCAATACAGACGATCGCTTTAGATCCTCATTAACTGCACCGCGTAGGCTGGTCTCCTCCATTTTGTCCTTTGTCAAATACTCTCTGTGGCCCGCAGCATGGGGGCGACTGTCTTCGTGCAGCCCCTGGACCTGGTGAAGAACCGCATGCAGCTGAGCGGGAAGGGGCCAAGACCAAAGAGTACAAAACCAGCTTTCACGCTGTCAGGAGCATCCTCAGGAAGGAGGGGCGTCCGCGGCATCTACACTGGGTATGAGGGGATGGGTGATTGGGGGCGCCTTTGTTCTGGCACAGGGGGGTTGACGAACAGGACATGGGGCCGTTCCCCTCTATGGGGGGTCAGCCCCAGGGTGGGAGATTGGCTGTCTCAGGCAGGTGGGGAATGGGAGGCAGGGTAGGGGGCGCCGGCATCGGATTTGTCCCCAAGGCAGGGACAGGCAGCTTTGAGGGGGGGCCAGGAATGGGAACATGGGGCCTTTCCCCTCTAGGCTACACCTTGTACCACAGCCCCAGCTCTGTAGTGACCAGGATCGTTGCCTGCGGCAGGCGCTGAGTGGCCCTGCAAGAAATGGGTAGAGCGTTAATGTCTATCAGTTCTGCTCCTTTCCCCAGTGCGCTGGGTGCTCGTGAGGGCCAGGGCACGCGTGGGGCTGGCGGGCAGCCATCGCTGGTGCGTGCAGCCGGGAGACGTGTGTTTTGTGTTGCTGGACTGGGCCGGCCTCAGGTCCTGTGAGCTAACGCACCTAATTCTCATGGTTGCTGCGGAGCTGGCCCCAGGCGAGGACCCAGGCATCCAGCAGCCACACAGGCCCATAACCTTCCTGCCCTTGGCAGGCTGTCGGCGGGGCTTCTGAGACAGGCGACCTATACCACCACCCGCCTGGGCATCTACACCATCCTTTTCGAGAAGCTCACCAAGGCGGACGGCACGCCGCCCAACTTCTTCATGAAGGCGGGGATCGGCATGACGGCTGGGGCCACCGGGGCCTTCGTGGGCACACCGGCTGAGGTGGCGCTCATCAGGATGACGGCGGACGGCAGGTGAGCGGGGTTGACTGCATGCGGTGCGGTAATGCGGCTGTTTTCCCGTCTGGCAGCGGTGCTGCTAGCCCCCATGAGAAACCCTGGTGCCCCCAGACTGCTGCTGTAACCCACTAGGCCATGCTCCAGAGGGGTCTGGGCCTCTGAACTGCCCCTTGCTCCCCTCCTCTGTTCCTGTTCCCAGGCTGCCCCCGACCAGAGGAGAGGCTACAGCAATGTCTTCAACGCGCTGCTGAGGATAACCCGCGAAGAGGGCGTGCTGACACTCTGGCGGGTACGGCGCTCGTTGGGAGGGCTAGGCCCGGCGGCAGATGCACCCAGGAGAATTCGTTTGGGAGATGGGGGGGCAGCTGGGTTTGTGGGATCAGCCTGTGATGGGTTCCTCCCCGGGGTACCACCGAGCCTGCCTGACCCACCAGCCTGGGCTCCCACTCCCCTGTAATGCTGTGACAAGCTGCAGCCGTGCTCCTGGTCTCACACTTTCACCAGCATTCACACAGGTAGGGACACATCAGCTGCAGAAACAGGCCCAGACGCTGAGATCAGCTCTGCACAGGAAGGCTTCAGCTAAGGGACTGCCCAGATACTCAAGTGCACCCCTTCCTCCCCCCAACCCCGAGGGTAAACCCAAACGATAGCGTCTTGTGCTGCACAGGGAACTGTACAGCTTAAGCTCTTGAAATTCGCCCCTTCCCTCACTGTGGAGGGGAATATATACAGCTTTTTGCCTCCTGTTGTGACTGCCACATACTAGTTTTAGACAAAACAAAAATAGGTTTAGTGACTACAGACAATGGATTTTCAGCGATAGCAAACAGATCAAAGCAGATTACCTAGTAAATAAACACAAACAATCTAAACTGAACATGCTGAAGAAATTGGAGCTGTCTAGCAAATGCTGTTTTAGGCAGATTGTAGAGATTCTTGAAGGCAAGTGGCACTTGCTTGCAGCTGAAAACTCCAGGGATTCCTTTCGCAGGCTAGAAATCCCTCGCGCCTGGGTCCATCCCTTCTCCCTCAGTCCCAGTCCTTGTTTCTCAGGTGTTTCGAGTGTCTCCTTTGGAGGGGGAGCCAGTGAAGAAGAATCAGGAGGATGCCACTCCCCTACCTTAAATTGCTTTTCCATAAGGCGGGAACCCCTTTGTTTTCAAACTTGGTTCCCACACCCCTCAGTGGAAAAATACTGGCATTCCAAGATGGAGTCCAGTACCATAACCCTAAACCTCCCCAGGGGGAGATCAGCATCTTCTAAGACCTTTTGTTCTCCCAATGGTCCGTTGACTTGTTCCCAGCCAGCCACCTCGCCTGATTGAATTCTGTCTGGTGGGCGTTCCCCAGGTGCAAACACATTTGTAATAGATGCAGAAACAATATTCTTAACTCCAGATACCCAAATGATACATGCATACAAATAGGATAATCATAGTCAGTGAATCATAACTGTTTCAATGACATTATACAGGCCGTATCTTGCATAAAATACAGCGGAGATATGCCATAATCCTATCATCATATTACTATGGGGTGTAATGCCACACAGCCGATGGGCAAACACGTTCAGGGGGCCGAAGGGGTGTTAGTCTGTGGCAGGCATCTGCTGCTCATGCAAGGCAAGCACTTAGATTCCCCATCCTCGTGACTGCACAGTGTTTCCCGTGTCATCCCCCCCCCCCCCCCCCCCCCCCCCCGTTAACTGCCCCTCCTCTCTTTGCCTCACAGGGCTGTGTCCCCACCATGGCCAGAGCGGTAGTTGTGAATGCTGCCCAGTTAGCCTCCTACTCTCAGTCCAAGCAGTTCTTGCTGGGCTCCGGTAAGTCCCGGTCACATTGTGTCTGACATAAAACGCATGGCTGAGGGATAGCACTGCACTTCAGCCAACCAATATGCCGTTATGCTGGTGCATGTCCCCTGTTAACCAGTCCTGACTGCCCCCCCGGAGGTAGTTAAGTGTTACCCACATTGGACTGAAACACAGATTGGGGGTGGGGCTGCTTCCCAGTATCTCATTGGAAGAGCCAGGGAGAAAACCCAGGAGTCCTGGCTCCCAGCCCCCCTGCTCTGACCCATCAGCCCCCCCTCCCCTCCCAGAGCCAGGGAGAGAACCCAGGAGTCCTGGCTCCCAGCTCCCCCTGCTCTATGCTCAGTGAGACAGGTGCTCGAACGGCTTAGCTCTGACCTCTAGGGGGGTCCTAAAATCCCCCCTCTCCCTCCTCTCCAGGTTACTTCCGAGACAACATCTTCTGCCATTTCTGTGCCAGTATGATCAGCGGGCTGGTGACCACGGCTGCTTCGATGCCGGTGGATATCGCCAAGACCAGGCGAGTGGCAGGAGCGCTGGGTGTGCCCTCGGCACAGGCTGAGATGGTTGAGGGGGGGCACGGCGATGGTCAGGAATAGGGAGTGGAGGGTTGTGTGGCTGGGGGAATCCACCCCTGCCTTGCCTTGTGGGTATTTTGTGAGCTGAGTTGGTGAGTTCTCAGCCCTAACGGGACTGCAGTGCCCATCACCACAGGAGGGAATCGCCCCGTCAGCAGCGAACAGGCCACGGGATTTGAACTCTTCCCCCCCCCCGCAGGGATGCATACATAGGGAGCATTACCCATAGTGCACCAGTTCTGGGGGCGGGTCTCAAAGACTTGACTTGCTTACCTTGCAGGGATCCCAGGGCAAGCTGGTCTGGGCTGCAGGTTTCCCTGTGTTCCAGATCCACCCTTGATCCCTTGCTATGTGGAAACTGATCTCTGTGTATAAATAAGTGGCACTCAGCTGCTGAGTGCCTGCTGCTGGCTTAAAGCTTCCTCCCCCATTTCCCCCGGGCACACAGGATTCAGAACATGCGGATGATAGATGGGAAACCGGAGTACAAGAATGGGCTGGTAAGTGACAGCTGGAGACGGGGGAGGTGCTGGGATCCGCCGTCTTGGGCCCT
Source organism: Malaclemys terrapin pileata (assembly GCF_027887155.1). Lineage (NCBI taxonomy): Eukaryota > Metazoa > Chordata > Testudines > Emydidae > Malaclemys > Malaclemys terrapin. Next base: position 1,590,444 of record NC_071519.1, on the reverse strand, counting down.
TGGGGTGTTGGGTTCCTTTGATGAATATTCCTGTGTCCAGAGGGCAGGTTCACGCTGCCGCTCCATGGGCAGGTTTCTATTGATAGCGCAGCTGTGCTTCCGTCCCAGCCGTGGGGAAATGGACGGGGGCTGTCAGATTGGGGGCAGGGTGGATAATCGATGCTGTGACCAGAAGGGCGAACACCATCCCGGGCTGCGTAAGCGGGAATCTCGCGTAGGGGCAGAGAGGCGATTTCACTGCTAGATCGGGCCCAGACGCTGCCCACAGTTCCGGCCGGAGGGTGAGTCCATCGGAGAGGGGTCAGAGAAGAGCCAGGAGAAGGATTAAAAAACCTGCCTGCGAGTGAGAGACTCCAGGAGCTCAGGGAAGAGGTGGCGAAGGGGTGACGGATCCCGGGCTGTAAGTACCGACGCAGGGAACAGATATTTAGTAAGGTCGAACCCAGCCCGAGGGCTGGAAGCTGGAGAAGTTCAAGTGTAAATGTTTGGTGGTGAGAGTGGGCCCTTGCCCGTGGAGTCCATCGCCTCAGCTCAGATACAGGGGGTTCTGAGCCCCTACTGCACGGCTAGGACGTTTCCCTCAGTGAACTCCCACTCTGTGGTGGTCAGTTCAGGAATTCTTACTGCTGCCCCATCTCGGAGTCTCCCGCTTGGCAGGGAACCCCTGCGGTCGCCTTGCCTTGCAGCTGCCAGGGAGAACAGGACACTGGTGTGGAGGAACATTTGGATCAGGCTTTGAACTCAGAGCCACTCACCTGGTGGACCCAGGGTGTGAATCGGTGTCACTGGGGTGGGGGAGAAAACACTTCTCCAACTGTCCGTGTCTAGGGAAAGCAAAGGGGACGCAGGATGACAGTCAAGTGAAGGCCTATGTTGGTCACGTTCAGCGTGGCATCCTCCTTAAATATACGCAGGCTGCGCCGTGCGAGAGGGGGACAGGCGTCTCTTCACCTGTCCTGAATCCATCTGGCCACTGGGGGGCAGTGGCCTGTCAGAGATGGGACATGGGAGAAAAGCCGTGGGACTGGCAGTGCTCTGCTGCTATTCATTAAAGGAGGCTCAGGCACGGTTGTACAGCGAAGGAAACTGAGGCAGAGAGAGCATTTGAGAAGTGGCTTTCTGGAGGCTACAGAGTCAGTGACAGAAGCAGGACTAGAACCCAGGAGTCCTGCCTTCCCGCAGCTTGCTCGAGCGACTAGCCGGTGCAGGGGCGTTAGCTGGCCGGAGCTGGCACAGGGCGGCCCCGGAGTACTGTCTGCCGCGTACTGACCTCTGCTTTCTGAATTCCAGGATGTGCTGCTGAAAGTCATCCGCTATGAGGGGTTCTTCAGCCTCTGGAAGGGCTTCACCCCCTACTACGCCCGCCTGGGTCCCCACACGGTCCTGACCTTCATCTTCCTCGAGCAGATGAACAAATTCTACAAGAAGTTCTTCCTCAGTGCCTAAAAGGAGGCCCTGCCCTGCCCTGCCACTCCTGGGCGCCCCCTCCCCAGACTGCAGCGCCTCCGCCGGGGAACCAGACCCGGCTCTCACCGGGTCCGAAGCAAGGATCTGGCTGGAACCCCTCCCCTTCCTGTGTGTTTGGTGTCAGTCATGTCACAGTTCTTCCCTGCTCCCCGAATCACATGAAAGGATCGGCGGGGAGGACGGCACAGCTTCTGTCTGGACTGGGGTGGGGTGCTCCAGATGGCTCTGGATTATTTATTGGGGGGGCCCAAGACTGGGCCAGTACCTTGGAACGGAACCCCTGGGGTAGCAATGGCCGACCCACGTGCAAGGTGTAGGTCTGTGCATTGGGCCGAGGTTTTTATCTTGTCTCTCCCCCTTCTATTTGCTTTGAACTCAGTAAACTGATCATGGTCCTACGGGCATGTTTGCTTTGGGGGGTGGGGAGGAAAGACACCTCGGTAACGCTCTGCAGCAGCGTCTCGCAGATCTACAGGATAAACAGTCCCTGGGAGAAACGCCTTCAGTGGGTCAGACCCCGAAGGGTCACCTGCGCCTCGGGCCTCCAGCCTGCTTCACCTGGTGAGCTCTGCCCTGCGAGAGCCGTGTCCGCTCTGCAGGGACCCAGGCGCCCAGCCGCCTTTCCAGAACAGAACAGAGCAGGGTTTATTACTGATGTTAGCGGAGAGAAGCGCAGGTTCGGTCACTCCATGTCTTGGCCACGCCATCTTGGTTCTCTCACTCTGTCCCAGGTGAGACCTGTCTCTCTCCAAAGGCTATCTGTATCCTAGCCTCACGGCGGAGCCCCCTGCCGAGTTCACATCTTCCGCTTGAGTGCGGAATTTCTTCTTGTTAGGTTCTTGCCAGCTCCTCCCTTGATCTGCCCCAGAGAGTTAGGAGGGAGACACCTCCTATCTCCAGCAACTTTTTAGCCCTTTGGCACCCACTGGCCAGCAATCCTCAGTCAAGTCAGGCACTGCCCTGCAGAGCAATCATAGACGCATGCCTGGAAATGCCCGCTGAGTTAAAATGCGTGACTTTATTTGCTGGAGTGGACAAAAGGGAAGTGAAAGTGCTGGCCCCATCTTTCCAGGACCGAGCGACCTCAGCCAGCCATGGCGCCAGCTGGGACCGGGCTACCAAAGCACGCTCTGTGTTTACTTCTGCTTTGCTGTAACAAAATGTGCAGGGCTCAGATCCCTACCACCTCACCCTGTGCTGGTGGAATTGAGTGCAGGTAGGCTGCACCCCACGGGGGCTTTGCCCCTCGGGCAGTGTGTGGGGCTGGCTGATGGCCACCTTGCCGGAGAAGCGAGCAGCGAAGGGAGACGGAACAGAGGGTGGCTTCCTCAGGGAAGTGCTGGGGACGGACACCAGGGGGTTGGCAGCAAGCGGCAGACTGCGGGTGACCCTAGGCGACACGCAGGTTAACCCCCGGCCTGGAGCAGCTGACTTTGAACTGGTGTGTGATCATGTTCATCTCACACACCCAGGGCGCCAGCCCCAAGCAGCAAGGTTGGGAAGGTGAGGGGGGACCAGATGTGGTCTGGAGTTGGGAGCAAGGAAGCCACAGGGCCCATCTACACTAGCCCAGCAGGTGCTGTGACTAGAGCTACTTCCAAAGAGCTGTGTCCCCAGAATCTCCTTGTTGGGCTGGAGGGGTGAGACATGGGGCTGAGATGCAGCTGCCTCTGGGGTGGGATGTGGGGGGGGGGGGGAGAGCTGGTCATACAGGGATCCCTCACATAGTGCCGAGATGCGTCCGTGTCTGGGGTGGAGTTTATACAGGGAGCCCTCGCCCGCTGCTGACATGCGTCTGTGTCTGGGGTGCGGCGTCCCTCCCCCGTACCAGCAGTATTTCTGAGTCCAGCTCTGTAGTGGTGCCTGCAGCTACTTGGGACAGAAGGCGGTGGGTAAAAGTCAAGTGATTTCCCCAGGGTAACTCTGGCCCTGGGACAAGGTGCTAGGGGGTGCTGTGCTGTGGGGCGGGGGGCTCCCATCCAGACATCACACTTGCCCGCATGGCTACCTCATTGTGCGTCGGTACCCCGGCGGGTGAGGGCAGGGCCGGGTCCCGGCTACGGGTCCGGCTGCAGGGGGAAGGGGTCGTCGGGCACCTGGTTGAAATGCCCCATGAGGAAAATGCCGAGGGTGCCGATAGTGAAGAGCAGGATGGCGGCACAGAAGCATAGCTTGTCAATCACCTTCCCAATCAGCACCCAGTTCTCCATCTCCTGCGCGGCAGAGAGAGGGGTGTCAGGACGCCTAGGTCCCCTGCGCTTGGAGAGGGGGGGAGAGGAGAGACGGGGCCTGGGAGCCAGGACTCTTGGGTTCTCTCCCCAGCTCTGGGAGGAGAGTGGGGGCTGGTGGGTCAGAGCAGGGGAGGCTGGGAGCCAGGACTCCTGGGTTCTCTCCCCAGCTCTGGGAGAGGAGTGGGGGCTGGTGGGTCAGAGCAGGGGGGCTGGGAGCCAGGACTCCTGGGTTCTCTCCCTGGCTCTGGGAGAGGAGTGGGGGCTGGTGGGTTAGAGCAGGGGGTGCTGGGAGCCAGGACTCCTGGGTTCTCTCCTTGGCTCTGGGAGAGGAGTGGGGGCTGGTGGAATAGATTAAGAGTCAGAATAGGAGCTAGGACCCATGGATTTTCCCCTGTTGGGGGCTCCAGCCCCAATCCGCCCCCCAGGTCTTGGGGCAGGCTGGTGTGGGACTCACCGCGCTGCTAGCATTCTGCTCTCTCGTGGTCTCTGTGATGAAGTTGCAGGCCTCCACGCACGCCCGGATCTCGGGGGCTGCGCTGGCCAGGTTCTTGTACAAGGTGCTGGTGACGCCAACGTCCACCCTGTCTGCAGAGAGAGGGGGCGGGGCAGAGTCAGGGACCCAGGAGTCCTGGCTCTGAGGATTAACACTAACACGTTCCCCTGGCAGTGGGGTGTGGGTAGCCAGCATGCGGGGGTGGGGGAGGTTTCTCACCACAGGCGGGGGTCCTGTTGAGCCCATGGCGCTGGCCCTGCCGCTCAAAGAGAATCTCGCTGCGTGGCTTCTTGAGGATGTACTCCTCGGCTTTGAGCATGATGGCGAAGGAGCTGCGCCGCCGGGCAGGGGGCGCAGCCCAGGGGTCCCCCGTGGGCTCCAGGGCTGAGCCCAGGTACCGTGGCAGCACCTCGAGGAACACCTGGGGGGGGGGGGGCGAAGAGATATAGAACTGGAAGGGACCTCGTGAGGTCTCTAGACCTGTTCCCTGCACTCGTGGCAGGACTAAGTATTATCTAGACCAGCCCTTACAGATATTTGTCCAACTGGATCTTAAAAATCCCCAACGATGGAGATTCTACAATCTCCCTGGGCAATTTCTTCCAGTGCTTAGCCCCCCGAAAGGAAGTTTTCCTAATGTCCAACCTAAACCGCCCTGGCTGCAATTTAAGCCCATTGCTTCTTCCCCTGTCCTCAGAGGTTAAGGAGAACAATTTTTCTCCCTCTTCCTTGTTAACAACCTTTTATGTACTTGAAAACTGTGATCATGTCCCCTCTCAGTCTTCTCTTCTCCAGACTAAACAAACCCACGTTTTTCAATCTTCCCCCATCGCTCATGTTTTCTAGACCTTTAATCATTTTTTGTTGCTCTTCTCTGGACTCTCTCCAATTTGTCCACATCTTTCCTGAAATGTGGGGCCCAGAACTGGACACAATACTCCACTTGAGGCCTAATCAGCGCCGAGTAGAGCAGAAGAATTACTTCTCGTGTCTTGCTTACAACACTCCTGCTAATACATCCCAGAATGTTGTTTGCTTTTTTTGCAACAGCGTCACACTGTTGACTCGCATTTAGCTTGTGGTCCACTATGACCCCCCGAGATCCCTTTCCACAGTACTCCTTCCTAGACAGTTATTTCCCATTTTGTATGTGTGCAACTGATTGTTCCCTCCTAGGTGGAGAACTTTGCATTTGTGCTTATTGAATTTCATCTTATTTACTTCAGACCATTTCTCCGGTTTGTCCAGATCATTTTGAATTTTAATCCTATCCTTCAAAGCACTTGTAACCCCTCCCATCTTGGTATCGTCCACAAACTTTATAAGTGCCCTCTCTAGGCCATTATCTAAATCATTGATGAAGATATTGAACAGAACCAGACCCAGAACCGATCTCTGTGGGACTCCACTCGTTATGCCCTTCCAGCATGACTGTGAACCACCGATAACTACTCTCTGGGGATAGTTTTCCAACCAGTTTTGTGCCCACCTTATAGCAGCTCCATCTAGGTTGTATTTCCCTAGTTTGTTTATGAGAAAGTCATGCGAGACAGTATCAAAAGCCTTACTAAAGTCAAGATATACCACATCTACCGCTTCCCCCCAGCCACAAGCCTTGTTATCATGTCAAAGAAAGCTAATCGGGTTGGTTTGACACGATTTGTTCCTGACACATCCATGCTGACTGTTATCACCTTATTATCTTCTAGGTTATTATCTGTCCCATTCAATTACGTCGTGTAATGGCAGACAGCTAAAAGGAGACAAGTTTTTAAAGAGCTTATATACCAAAGCTAGAAGTCTAAATAATAAAATGGGTGAACTAGAGTGCCTCATATTAAATGAGGATATTGATATAACAGGCATCACAGAAACTTGGTGGAATGAGGATAATCAATGGGATACAGTAATATCAGGATACAAAACAGAAGGACAGAACAGGTCCTGGTGGGGTAGTGGCATTATATGTGAAAGAAAGCGTAGAATCAAATGAAGTAAAAATCATCAATGAATCTAACTGTACCATAAAATCTCTATGGATAGAAATTCCATGCTCTAATAAGAAGAATATAGCGGCAGGAATATATTACTGACCACCTGACCAGGATGGTGATAGTGACTGTGAAATGCTCAGGGAGATTAGAGATGCTATTAAAATAAAAAAACCTCAATAATAATAATAATAATAATGGGGGATTTCAATTATCCTCATATTGACTGGGTAAATGTCACCTCAGGGCGGGATGCAGAGATAAAGTTTCTTGACACCTTATATGACGGCTTCTTGGAGCTGCTGGTCCTGGCACCCACCAGAGGAGAGGCGATTCTGGATTTAGTCCTAAGTGGAGCACAGGACCTGGTCCAAGAGGTGAATGTAGCTGGACTGCTTGGTAATAGTGACCATAACATCCCTGTGGCAGGAAAAACACCCCAGCATCCAGACACTGGAGCATTTAATTTCAGAAAGGGGAACTCCACAAAAATGAGGAGGTTAGTTAAACAGAAATTAAAAGGTACAGCGCCAAAAGTTAAATCTCTGCAAGCTGCGTGGAAACTTTTTAAAGACACCATAATAGAGGCTCAACTGAAATGTATGCCCCAAATTAAAAAACATAGTAGGAAAACCAAAAAAGAGCCACCGTGGCTAAACAATAAAGTAAAAGAAGCCGTGAGAGGCAAAAAGGCATCCTTTAAAAAGTGGAAGTTAAATCCTAGTGAGGAAAACATAAAGGAGCATAAACTCTGGCAATGAAGTGTAAAAATACAATTAGGAAGGCCAAAAAATAATTTGAGAAACAGTTAGCCAAAGACTCAAAAAGTAATAGCAATTTTTTTTTTTTTTTTTTTTTTTTTTTGAGTACATCAGAAGCAGGAAATCTGCTAAACAACCAGTGGGGCCACTGGATGATGGAGGTGCCAAAGGAGCACTCAAGGACAATAAGGCCATTGCGGAGAAACCAGGGCCGGCTCCAGGCACCAGCTTGGCAAGCAGTGCCGGAGAGGGGCGGCAGGTCCAGCTATTCGGCGGACGGTCCCTCACTCCTGCTAGGAGCGAAGGACCTTCCGCCAAATTGCCACCGCAGATCGCGATCAAGGGTTTTTTGGTTTTTGTTTGGCTGCTTGGGGCGGCCAAAACCCTGGAGCCGGCTCTGGGAGAAACTAAATGAATTCTTTGCATCGGTCTTCACGGCTGAGGATGTGAGGGAGATTCCCAAACCTGAGCCATTCTTTTTAGGTGACAGATCGGAGGAACAGTCCCAGATTGAGGTATCATTAGAGGAGGTTTAGGAACAAATTGATAAATTAAACAGCAATAAGTCACCAGGACCAGATGGTATCACCCAAGAGTTCTGAAGGAACTCAAATGTGAAATTGCAGAACTACTAACTGTCGTCTGTAACCTATCATTTAAATCAGCCGCTGGGCCAGATGACTGGAGAATAGCTAATGTGATGCCAATTTTTAAAAAGGGCTCTAGAGGTGATCCCAGCAATTACAGGCCAGTAAGCCTGACTTCAGTACCGAGCAAACTGGCTGAAACAATAATAAAGAACAATATTGTCAGACACAGAGATGAACATAACTTGTTGGGGAAGAGTCAACATGGTTTTAGTAAAGGGAAATCATGCCTCACCAATCTACTAGAATTTTTTGAGGTGGTCATCAAGCATGTGGACAAGCATGTGGGATCCAGTGGATATAGTGTACTAAGATATTCAGAAAGCCTTTGACGAGGTCCATCACCAAAGACTCTTAAGCAAAGTCAGCTGTCATGGGATAAGAGGTCCTCTCATGGATTGGTAACTGGTTAAACGATAGGAAACAAAGCATAGGAATAAATGGTCAGTTCTGAGAATGGAGAGAGGTAAATCGTGGTGTCCCCCAGGGGTCTGTACTGGGACCAGTCCTATTCAACTTATTCATAAACAATCTGGAAAAAGGGGTAAACAGTGAGATGGCAAAATTTGCAGATGATACAAAACTACTCAAGATAGTTAAGTCCCAGGCAGACTGCGAAGAATTACAAAAGGATCTCTCAAAACTGGGTGACTGGGCAACAAAATGGCAGATGAAATTCAATGTTGATAAATGCAAAATAATGCACATGGGAAAATATAATCCCAACTACATGTATAAAATGAGGGGTCTAAATTAGCTGTTGCCACTCAAAAAAGATCTTGGCGTCATTGTGGAGAGTTCTCTGCAAACATTCACTCAATGTGCGGCGGCAGCCAAAAAAGCGAACAGGATGTTGGGAATCATTAAGAAAGGGATAGAGAATCAGACAGAAAATATCATGTTGCCTCTATAAATCCATGGTACGCCAACATCTTGAATACTGCGTGCTGATGTGGTCGCTCCATCTCAAAAAAGATAGATTGGAATTGGAAAAGGTTCAGAAAAGGGCAACAAAAATGATGAGGGGTCTGGAATGGCTTCTGTATGAGGAGAGATTAATCAGACTGCGACTTTTCAGCTTGGAAAAGAGATGGCTAAGGGGCGATATGATTGAGGTGTATAAAACAATGATTGGTGTGAAGAAAGTAGATCAGGAAGTGTTGTTTACTACTTCTCATAACAAGAACTAGGAGTCACCAAATGAAATTAATAGGCAGCAGGTTTAAAACAACAGGAAGTATTTCTTCACACAACGCACTGTTAACCTGTGCAACTCCTCGCCAGAGGATGTTGCGAAGGCCAAGACTATACCAGGGTTCAACGAAGACCTAAATACGTTCATGGAGGATAGGTCAATCAATGGCTATTAGCAGGATGGGCAGGGATGGTGTCCCTGGCCTCTGTTTGCCAGAAGCTGGGAATGGGTGACAGGGGATCGATCACTTGATGATTCCCTGTTCTGTTCATTCCCTCTGGGGCACCTGGCACTGGCCACCCTCGGTAGACAGGACACTGGGTTAGATGGACTCTTGGTCTGACCCAGTAGGGGCATTCTTATGTTCTTATGTTAGGTGTTTGCAAATTGGTTGCTTAATTATTTGCTCCATTATCTTTCTGGGTACAGAAGTTAAGCTGACCGGTCTGTAATTCCCTGGGTTGTCCTTATTTCCCTTTTTAGAGATGGGCACTAGATTTGCCCTTTTCCAGTCCTCTGGAATCTCTCCCATCTTCCATGACTTTTCAAAGATAATCGCTAATAGCTCAGATGTCTCCTCAGTCAGCTCCTTGAGTATTCTAGGATGCATTTCATCAGGCCCTGGTGATTTGAAGACATCTAACTTGTCTAACTAATTTTTGACTTGTTCTTTCCCTATTTTAGCCTCTGATCCTACCTCATTTTCACTGGCATTCACTATGTTAGACGTCCAGTCGCCACCAACCTTCTTGGTGAAAACCGAAACAAAGACGTCATTAAGCACCTCTGCCATTTCCACATTTTCTGTTATTGTCTTTCCCCCCTCATTGAGTAACGGGCCTACCCTCTCCTTTGTCTTCCTCTTGCTTTTAATGTATTTGTAGAATGTTTTCTTGTTTCCTTTTATGTCCCTAGCTAGTTTGATCTTGTTATGTGCCTTGGCCTTTCTAATTTTGTCCCTACATACCTGTGTTATTTATTTATATTCATCCTTTGTAATTTGGCTGAGTTTTCACTTTTTGCAGGACTGTTTTTCGAGTTTTAGATCATTGAAGATCCCCTGGTTAAGCCATACTTGCCATACTTCCTATCTTTCCTATGCAGTGGGATTTTCCTCTTGTGCCCTTAATGACGTCTCTTTGAAAAACTGCCAACTGAAAACTTCAACTGTTTTTCCCCATAGACTTGCTTCCCATGGGATCTTACCTACCAACTCCCCGAGTTTGCTAACGTCTGCCTTCTTGAAATCCATGGTCTTCATTTTGCTGTTCTCCCTCCAACCATTCCATAGCATCATGAACTCTATTATTTCACGATCGCTTTCACCCAAGCTGCCTTCCGCTTTCAAATTCTCAACCACTTCCTCCCTATTTGTCAAAATCAAATCTAGACCAGCCTCTCCCCTATTAGCTTTCTCCACCTTCTGAAATAAAAAATCATCTCCGATACATTCCGAGAACTTGTTGGATAATCTGTGCTCTGCTGTGTTATTTTCCCAACAGATGTCTGGGGAGTTGAAGTCCCCCATCACCACCAAGTTCTGTGGTTTGGATCATTTTATTAGTTTAAAAAAAAGCCTCATCCACCTCGTCTTCCTGGTTAGGGGTCTGTAGTAGACCCCGACCATGACATCACCCTTGTTTTTTACCCCTTTCATCCTTACCCAGAGACTTTCAACAAGTCTGTCTCCTATTTCCAGCTCAACCTCAGTCCAAGTGTACGCATTTTTAATATATAAGGCGGCAACACCTCCCTTTTCCCCTGCCTGTCCCTGAGCAAGCTGTACCCATCTGTACCGATATTCCAGTTGTGCGTATTATCTCACCAAGTCTCCGTGACGCCAACTAGGTCATAGTTGTGTTTATTGACTAGCATTTCGTGTTCTTCCTGCTTATTCCCTATCCTTCTCACATTAGTCTACAGACATCTAAGATACTGGATCTAAGGGTCCGGGCTTAGCCCTTGGACTCTTGCCTGCCCTAAGCCCCCACTCCCCCAGCCAGGATCGGTTCTCTCCCCAATCCCTATTCCCCCTTTGGTTGGTTCTTGGTTCTCCAATTTCCCTTCAAGACTGGTGCCCCTCACCCCACATTCCCCCTGGCACTGATCCCCAGTTCTCCAGCCCCACTGCCCCCGAGCACTCCCTCCACCCCCAGCCCCCTGGCACTTCCCCCCCAGATCCCCCTCATCTCCCCACTGTGCTCTGCCCCCGACGCTCACATGTTTGAGTTGCTCAGACATGCAGTGGGTGTTCGGCGTTCGCAGGGAAACATTCAGCACAATGACACAATTCATCACGATCAGCGTCGCCACCCCCATGACAAACATCAGGTACCTGCCGGGGAGAGATCTCGGGAGTCCTGGCTCCTAGCCTCCCCTGCTCTAACCCACCAGCCCCCACACCCCTCCCAGAACCGGGGAGAGAACCCAGGAGTCCTGGCTCCCAGCCTCCCCTGCTCTAACCCACCAGCCCCCACACCCCTCCCAGAGCCGGGGAGAGAACCCAGGAGTCCTGGCTCCCAGCCCCCCCTGCTCTAACCCACCAGCCCCACTCCCCTCCCAGAGCCAGGGAGAGATCTCGGGAGTCCTGGTTCCCAGGGAAGCGGGATGGGGGGTGTCACTCACTTGCCGATGAGGGGGACGCTGAGCGAGGTCTCTGGGATTTTTTGGGCGATGAGGAAGAGGAAGACAGTCTGAGCCAGCAGCACTGAGATGGAGAGGGTGCATTTCTGGCCACCGGCTGCCAGAGGCAGAGAACAGGGGTGACATGGAGCCGTTTGGCTTCCCTCCGATATCCTGCTATGTCCCCTCCTGCCCAGGGCCTGGGGCTTTCTGCCCTGGGGCCCCCCAGAGAGGGGCCACCAGGAGAGATTGGGGTTCATGCCACTATCGTTTGCTCCTAGTGCCAGCAAATGTGTCCCCCACATGGGTGTGGTAGGGAGCACCTCTCCTTGTCCTGTGGCCGGGCGGGGCGGGTGGGGCGTCCCTGTGGCCAGGAGGGGCGTCCCGGTGGCTGACCGGGCTGGGCGGGGTTTCCCGTGGCCAGGTGGGGTGTCCCTGTGGCCAGGAGGGGCGTCCCCGTGGCTGACCGGGCCGGGCAGGATTTCCCTGTGGCCGGGTGGGGCGTCCCTGTGGCCAGGAGGGGCGTCCCGGTGGCTGACCGGGCGGGGTTTCCCGTGGCTGGGTGGGGCGGGTGGGGCGTCCCAGTGGCTGACCGGGCTGGGCGGGGTTTCCCGTGGGTGGGTGGGGCGGGTGGGGCGTCCCAGTGGCTGACCGGGCTGGGCGGGGTTTCCCGTGGCCGGGTGGGGCGTCCCGGTGGCTGACCGGGCGGGGCAGGGTTTCCCGTGGCTGGGCGGGGCGGGTGGGACATCCCCGTGGCTGACCGGGCTGGGCGGGGTTTCCCGTGGCCGGGCAGGGCGGGTGGGGCGTCCCCGTGGCCAGGAGGGGCGTCCCGGTGGCTGACCGGGCTGGGCGGGGTTTCCCGTGGCCGGGCTCACCTTGGGCGGGCAGGAAGTAGACCAGCACGACGAGGGAGGAGATGAGCACGCAGGGCACGATGATGTTGATGATGTAGAAGAGGGGCTTGCGCTGGATGATGAGCGAGAAGCGGATCTCCTGGAAGCCGAGCGCCTCCCGGCCCAGCTCCGGGTGCAGCACCTTCCAGGCCGGCCGGTGCCGGATCGCCCACTCCCCGTTCTCTGCAGGGTGGGAGGCAGTGGGTGCTGTGGGGAGCACCCCCCTGCCCTTCGGGGAGACCCCCACTGGGGGGAACCTGGCAGACATTTGCCCCTGGGAGGAGCTGTGGGAGACACCCCCTGCCCCCTTGGGGGTCTGTTCGGGGGGGGCTGGCAGACACCCTCTTTCCCACCCCCCCATACCTGTGAAGGCGGCGGGGTCTATATCGATCTCGTCAAAGGGGCGGGACGTCTCCTCATTGATTGAGAGCTGCAGTTCAACCTCGTTAGCGCTGTACGTCTGGGACCTGTGGCCACATGGGGGGTCAGCAGGGGGCGCCCTCTCCTTAGGGTCAGCCCTGGCACTGGGTGAGGGGTCCCTGAGTAAACAGCCGCCCCGCCCCAGAGGTGGCTGCATCTCAGCGCTAGGCGAGGGGTCCCCGGGTAACCGGCTGCCCCGCCCCAGAGGTGGCTGCATCTCAGCGCAGGGCGAGGGGTCCCTGGATAACCGGCCGCCCCGCCCCAGAGGTGGCTGCATCTCAGCGCTAGGCGAGGGGTCCCCGGGTAACCAGCTGCCCCGCCCCAGAGGTGGCTGCATCTCAGCGCAGGGCGAGGGGTCCCCGGGTAACCGGCTGCCCCGCCCCAGAGGTGGCTGCATCTCAGCGCAGGGCGAGGGGTCCCTGGATAACCGGCCGCCCCGCCCCAGAGGTGGCTGCATCTCAGCGCTAGGCGAGGGGTCCCCGGGTAACCGGCTGCCGCGCCCCAGAGGTGGCTGCATCTCAGCGCAGGGCGAGGGGTCCCCGGGTAACCGGCTGCCCCGCCCCAGAGGTGGCTGCATCTCAGCGCAGGGCGAGGGGTCCCTGGATAACCGGCCGCCCCGCCCCAGAGGTGGCTGCATCTCAGCGCTAGGCGAGGGGTCCCCGGGGAACCGGCCGCCCCCCCCAGAGGTGGCTGCATCTCAGCGCCGGGCGAGGGGTCCCCAGGGAACCGGCCGCCCCGCCCCAGAGGTGGGCGCGTCTCAGCGCCGGGCGAGGGGTCACTGGGGAACCGGCCGCCCCGCCCCAGAGGTGGCTGCATCTCTGCGCCGGGCGAGGGGTCCCCGGGGAACCGGCCGCCCCGCCCCAGAGGTGGCTGCATCTCAGCGCTAGGCGAGGGGTCTCTGGGTAACCAGCCGCCCCCCCCAGAGGTGGCTGCGTCTCAGCGCCGGGCGAGGGGTCCCTGGGTCACCAGCCGCCCCCCCCAGAGGTGGCTGCGTCTCAGCGCCGGGCGAGGGGTCCCTGGGTAACCGGCCGCCCCGCCCCAGAGGTGGGCGCATCTCAGCGCCGGGCGAGGGGTCCCTGGGGAACCAGCCGCCCCCCCCAGAGGTGGGCGCATCTCACTCACTGGAAGACAAGGGAGCAGTTCTGCCAGTCGAAGGGGAAGTAGGTGACTTCGATGGCACAGGTGCTGCGGTAGATGGCGGGGGGCAGCCAGTACATGGCTCCCCCAGGGTACACCAGCACGTTCGCGTAGTAGGCGATCTCAAACTGCCCGTCGATGCTGGGGGGGGAGGTGAGAAGGGAAAGGGGGCGTCAGCAAGTCCCTGCAGCCCAGACACTTCCCACGCAGCCTGGAAAACAACATCCCTGTGCCCAATAAACAAAACCACCACATCCCTTGGTGCCCATGAGACACCCTTGTATATTGATACACCAAAGCCCGTGCACCCCAAAAGATCGGCACCCACCCCAACCTGCCCTGTGGCCTGAAGCCTTCATCTCAGTGGACTTTTGGGGGTGTCCCCGGAAAGACTTTTCTGTGGCCGGGCCGGCTTTTGGGATACCCTGAAAGGGGTGGACTGGGATGCCTGAGGTTGAACCACTGAAGCAGGGACAGACCGAAAATGGGGCGGGAACGTCAGGGAGGGGGACAACCAGCTGCACCTCTGCCGACATAACCCAATCGCAAAAAAGGCGTAGTCTGACTTTAACTCAAATCGGCAGAACATGTCTAAATCCATCTAGTCCAGCCCCCTACACAGAAGCAGGACAAAGTATTATCTTCTAGACCATCCGCCACAGGTGTTGGTCCAACCTGTTCTTAAAAACCTCCAACGATGGAGACGTCACGACCTCCCCAGGTCATTTGTTCCAGCCTTTAACCACTTTTTCCTAATGTCCAACCTAAACAAAATCATTTAAGAAGATATTGAACAGAACCGGACCCAGGACAGATTCCTGGGGGGACCCTGCTCATTATGCCCTTCCAGCTTGACTGTGAACCGCTGATAACTACTCTCTGGGAATGGTTTTCCAACCAGTTGTGTGCCCACCGCCTCGTCACAGATGGCTCAGACCTCTTCAGCCCATTTCTTGAGTATCCCAGGATGAGTTTTGTCAGACCCTGCCAACTTGGAGACATCGGACTTGTCTAATTAATTTTTAACTTGTTCTGCCCTTATGTTAGCCTCAGATCCTTCCCCCTTTACACCGACGTTCACTATGCTAGTCGGCCGGTCACCGCTAACTGTTTGGTGAAAACCGAAACAAAAAAGGCATTTAACACATCGGCCACTGCTGCGGTTTTTTTTATCATTATCTTTCCCTCCTCAATGAGTAACAGGCCTACCCTGTCCTTGGTCTTCATTGAATCATAAAAGATTAGGGTTGGAAGAGACCTCAGGAGGTATCTAGTCCAACCCCCTGCTCAAAGCAGGGCCAACACCAACTAAATCATCCCAGCCAGGGCTTTGTCAAGCCGGGCCTTAAAAACCTCTAAAGAAGGAGATTCCACCACCTCCCTAGGGAACCCATTCCAGTACTTCACCAACCTCCCAGTGAAATAGTGTTTCCTAATATCCAACCTGGACCTCCCCCACTGCAACTTGAGACCATTGCTCCTTGTTCTGTCATCTGCTACCACTGAGAACAGCCGAGCTCCATCCTCTTTGGAACCCCCTTTCAGGTAGTTGAAAGCAGCTATCAAATCCCCCCTCACTCTTCTCTTCTGCAGACTAAATAACCCCAGTTCCCTCAGCCTCTCCTCATAAGTCATGTGCTCCAGACCCCTAATCATTTTTGTTGCCCTCCAGTGGACTCATTCCAATTTTTCCACATCCTTCTTGTAGTGTGGGGCCCAAAACTGGACACAGTATTCCAGATGAGGCCTCACCAATGCCGAATAAAGGGGAATGATCACGTCCCTCGATCTGCTGGCAATGCCCCTACTTATACAGCCCAGAATGCTGTTAGCCTTCTTGGCAACAAGGGCACACTGTCGACTTGTATCCAGCTTCTCGTCCACTGTAACCCCTAGGTCCTTTTCTGCAGAACTGCTACCTAGCCATTTGGTCCCTAGTCTGTAGCAGTGCATGGGATTCTTCCGTCCTAAGTGCAGGAAGTCATAGACTCATAGACTGATGGAAAACCTGTCGTATGAAAAGAGATTAGAGGAGCTTGGGTTGTTTAGTCTGACAAAACGAAGGCTGAGGGGGGATATGATTGCTCTCTTTAAATATATCAGAGGGATAAATACAAGGGAGGGAGAGGAATTATTCCAGCTTAGTACTAATGTGGACACGAGAACGAATGGATACAAACTGGCCGTGGGGAAGTTCAGGCTTGAAATTAGACGAAGGTTTCTAACCATCAGAGGGGTGAAATATTGGAACGGCCTTCCGAGGGAAACGGTGCGGGCGACGGACCTGTCTGGTTTTAAGATTAAGTTGGATAAGTTTATGGAGGGAATGGTTTAATGGTAAAACATAGTAGCCGAGGAAAACCAAGCAATGGTACGTAAATAGCATAATGGCAAACAAGGGTCAGGCTAGAGACTCTTGCCTATATGCTCGGGGTATTACTGATCGCCATATTTGGGGTCGGGAAGGAATTTTCCTCCAGGGTAGATTGGCTGAGCCTCTGGAGGTTTTTCGCCTTCCTCCGCAGCGTGGGGCGGGGATCACTAGCAGGAGGGTCTCTGCCGATTGAAGTCACTAAAACACAGGATTGGGGACTTCAACGGCGGAGTCCAGGGAAGGGTCTTGTGGCCTGCAGCATGCAGGGGGTCAGACAGGATGATCATAATGGTCCCTTCTGACCTTAAAGTCTATGAGTCTATGAGTTTCTGCTTTTTGTAGGACTCTTTTTTGAGTTACGCCCCACGGTCTGGGCCAAGACAGGGCTGGGGTCATGTACGATGAACCAATCTATTCCAGAGCCCAGTTGATTAAGTGGAAGGAATCCAAACGAATTTGCCACCACCGCCAATGATGGGATGAATTCCACGGAGGTGGATGCAGGGAAGTGGGGCTGAAGAGTCCTCAGCCATGGGACAGCTACGTAACCGGTATCTCCCGCAACACAGCAGCAAAGAGAGACTGGAACACGTCCGTGGCACATGATCCACTTGCAGAGACGGTTCTGCTTGACTTTCGGTGTGGCCGTGGGGATCGTACTAGCAGCCGCAGCGAAGGAAGTGGATGGAAAGCGACAGAGCTGAGGAAGCGGCTGCCTGAGCTATTCGACAAGCTGCAACCGAAAGAATGGCAAAGCATGGCACCAGCCCAGATACCAGGCCTGGGAATCTGGCCACATCGGCCGGGGGGTCACCTGAAAGCAGGAAGTAACCAGCCAAGGATGGAGGCTGACCGCTTTGCACCCAGAAAGTGGCCTCGTCTCAACTCATTTGGGAATCGCAGCGAGAGCGTCGAATGAAAGCAGCGGCCGCTGGCACAAGCAATCGGTAGCCAAACTGCCGGTAGCACCAGGCCCGAGCTGTGGGGATCCAGGGTCCGGTCCCTGGCCCCTCTCTAGCTTAGAGGGCTCTCGAAGCCGGACCCAAAGGAGCCCCACGCCGGGTGGCTGATGCCAGGGAGCGGGACATGGGCTCGGCGGCACCTGCAGAACAAAGGTGTGGTTGCCAAGTGGGCTCTGGCTCCGGGCAGCAGCCGGGTGGAGGTTTGGGGGCTCGCGGTGGGGATGGGGGGCCCTCGGAGCACCCGAGCCAGGCTGCAGGCCTGCCCTGGAGCGGCGGGACTGGCCCAGACGGCGTTTCTGTGGACTGTCCGGGTAGCCGGCGAGAGCAGGAGGAAAACAACAGCTCCGGCCAGGCAGATAAATCGGTGTTTTATAACCGGGCAGGGAGGGGAGGGGGGACTTATTATTCGTAAAAGAAACAGAAACACTTTCCGCTCGTCAGGCCGTTCTGCGAATGGTGACTTCAGGCGCGGGCCAAACACACTCAGGCGCCCCTGCGCCAAGACCACCGACCTGTTAGCGAGTGGGGCCAGACGCTGGCTCAGCTCACGATTAACCACTGGTTCTCCGAGTCACGGCCCTGTCCCAGGTTCGAGGAGCTGGAGCTGGGACCGCTGGAGACAGGAGGGCGGACGTTTCCTGGCCCTCTCCCCGAATCTCCCAGGGTCCCCGAGACCCCAAGTCATGCGGCTCCCCCCACAGCCTCCCTCCCCACACAGCCTCGGGGCATCGGCCAGGCCCCCCTCCCAGGTCTCACTTGTTCTCCAGGACGATGTCCGGCAGCCAGACCATGTCGGAGGGGACGCGCAGGGAGCGGATCCCTTTGAACTCACTGTCGCTATAATTCAGCCGATAGTCCACCCATTCCTGGGGGCAGAGAGACGGGGTGAGGCTGGGGGACCCCTTGCACCCCCCGCCACAGAGCTGTGTGTGAGGAGCCCAGGGCTAGGCTGGCAGGGGCTGCGGGTCGGGAGTGAGGGGCACCGGCAGAGCTGGGGGGGGCAGGGCCGGGCTGGCAGGGGCTGCGGGTCGGGAGTGAGGGGCACCGGCAGAGCTGGGGGGGGCAGGGCCGGGCTGGCAGGGGCTGCGGGTCGGGAGTGAGGGGCACCGGCAGAGCTGGGGGGGGGCAGGGCCGGGCTGGCAGGGGCTGCGGGTCGGGAGTGAGGGGCACCGGCAGGGCTGGGGGTGGGCAGGGCCGGGCTAGCAGGGGCTGCGGGTCGGGAGTGAGGGGCACCGGCAGAGCTGGGGGGGGCAGGCTGGGCTGGCTGGGGCTGCGGGTCGGGAGTGAGGGGCACCGGCAGGGCTGGGGGGGGGCAGGGCCGGGCTGGCAGGGGCTGCGGGTCGGGAGTGAGGGGCACCGGCAGAGCTGGGGGGGGCAGGCTGGGCTGGCTGGGGCTGCGGGTCGGGAGTGAGGGGCACCGGCAGAGCTGGGGGGGGCAGGGCTGGGCTGGCAGGGGCTGCGGGTCGGGAGTGAGGGGCACCGGCAGAGCTGGGGGGGGCAGGGCTGGGCTGGCAGGGGCTGCGGGTCGGGAGTGAGGGGCACCGGCAGAGCTGGGGGGGCAGGGCTGGGCTGGCAGGGGCTGCGGGTCGGGAGTGAGGGGCACCGGCAGAGCTGGGGGGGGCAGGGGCTGCGGGTAGGGAGTGAGGGGCACCGGCAGAGCTGGGGGGGGGCAGGGCTGGGCTGGCAGGGGCTGCGGGTCGGGAGTGAGGGGCACCGGCAGGGCTGGGCGGGGGATTGGGCTAGCAGGGGCTGTGGGTTGGGAGTGAGGGGCACCGGCAGAGCTGCGGGGGGGCAGGGCTGGGCTGGCAGGGGCTGTGGGTCGGGAGTGAGGGGCACCGGCAGAGCTGCGGGGGGGCAGGGCTGGGCTGGCAGGGGCTGTGGGTCGGGAGTGAGGGGCACCGGCAGAGCTGGGGGGGGGCAGGGCTGGGCTGGCAGGGGCTGTGGGTCGGGAGTGAGGGGCACCGGCAGAGCTGGGGGGGGGGCAGGGCCGGGCGAGCAGGGGCTGCAGGTCGGGAGTGAGGGGCACCGGCAGGGCTGGGGGGGGCAGGGCCGGTGGCAGGGGCTGCGGGTCGGGAGTGAGGGGCACTGGCAGAGCTGGGGGGGCAGGGCCGGGCCGGCAGGGGTTGCGGGTCGGGAGTGAGAGGCGCCGGCGGAGATGGGGGTCAAGGGATAGTAGCTGCCCCCCTGCAGGACAAGGTCAGTCACCGGAAGTGGGGAGATTAGTGCGGGGGGAGGGAGCAGCTGGGAGCCAGGACTCCTGGGTTCTATCCTCAGCCTCAGGATGTAAGTGCAATGGGGGGGGAGATGGGGGAAGACAGGTGAGCTCAGAGTCGGGGGTCACTTGAGGGTATCAACAAGGAGTCTGGGGGGGCCTGAGTGGGGCCGGAGACCCAGTGGGGGCGAGGGGTTACTCACAAACTTTATCCAGACATTGGTGGTCAAAGTCTCCTCCTTTTCATTCTGCAACAGGATGGAGACGGTCAGCGTGGTTTTGGGGGTGGCAGGGTGGGAGCGAGGGATGTACGCGGGGGTTGCAGGTCGGGTCGGAGGCGGGGGCGGCTGGGCAGGAGCGGGGGGGTAGCGGCCGGGCCAGATGTGGGGGTTGTGGGGGGCGCCAGCTGGGCTGGACGTGGGGGTGGCGGGAGTGGGTTGGGAGTGAGGGGCGCTAGGGCGGGAGTGGGGGGCGGCGGGGCAGGAGCAGGGACAGTGTGGTGGCAGCGGGGGACGCCGGCCAGGCTGGGCACGGCAGAGTGGGAGTGAGGGTTGCTGGGGGCGGGAGCAGGGGGCGGCGGGCGGGCCGGCGGGGTGGGAACGAGGGGCTGCTGGTCAGGAGTGAGGGGCGCTGGCCGGGCCGGGCACAGGGGCGGCGGCGCGGGAGCAGGGGGCGGCAGCTGGGCCGGCGGGGTGGGAACGAGGGGCTGCTGGTCAGGAGTGAGGGGCGCTGGCCGGGCCGGGCACAGGGGCGGTGGCGCGGGAGCAGGGGGCGGGCCGGCGGGGTGGGAACAAGGGGCTGGGGGTCAGGAGTGAGGGGCGCTGGCCGGGCCGGGCCCAGGGGCGGCGGCGTGGGAGCAGGGGGCGGCGGGTGGGCCGGCGGGGTGGGAACGAGGGGCTGTGGGTCGGGAGTGAGGGGCGCTGGCCGGGCCAGGCACAGGGGCGGCGGCGCGGGAGCGGGGGGCGGTGGCCGGACGTGGGGGGCGTCTCACCAGTGAGATGAGGTTGGTCAGCGTGAGCATTATCTGCACGGGCACTGTGTCGTCGGGGCGTAGCACCGGCCGCGTGTTCTTGTCATAGTTGGCGAAGAGTTTCTCGTAGAGCCGCAGCTCCTCGTTCCCACCCGGGGCCCCTTGTGGGGCAGGCAGGGGTCAGACCCGGGGGTGTGGGGAGCAGCTGCCCCCAGCCCTGCCCTCCCACCACCTTTGTGTCCCGCACCCTGCCCCAGTCCTGGTTTAACCCCTCCCGATTATCCCCCCAGCTTGCCCCCCTGTCGGGGACCCAGGGCCTGGCTCCATCAGCCCCCCCCAGATGTCAGGGCCCCCAGAGGGCTGCCCCCCAACTTACCACTGACACCCCCGCACAGCAGGGCGCAGAGCAGCAGCCCCAGGCCCTGCATCGTGGCCGAATCCCCCTCCCGGCCACCGCTGATTAAATAGGGGCAAGTTATTTTGAGGTTGATTCCGGCTTCCGGGGTGGGACGGACACTGGATCTCCCGACCCCCCCATCCACCGGCATCAGGTCACTTTCACTCCCCCCCTCGCTGCACCTGTTCCCCCCATCCCAGGGGCTGACAGGCCAGAGAGCGTGTTAGAGAGAGAGCCCGACCCACCAGCCCCCACTCCCCTCCCAGAGCCGGGGAGAGAACCCAGGAGTCCTGGCTCCCAGCCCCCCCTGCTCTAACCCACCAGCCCCCACTCCCCTCCCAGAGCCGGGGAGAGAACCCAGGAGTCCTGGCTCCCAGCCCCCCCTGCTCTAACCCACTCGTCCCCACTCCCCTCCCAGAGCCGGGGAGAGAACCCAGGAGTCCTGGCTCCCAGCCCCCCCTGCTCTAACCCACCAGCCCCCACTCCCCTCCCAGCGCCGGGGAGAGAACCCAGGAGTCCTGGCTCCCATCCCCCCCTGCTCTAACCCACCAGCCCCCCCTCCCCTCCCAGAGCCAGGGAGAGAACCCAGGAGTCCTGGCTCCCAGCCCCCCCTGCTCTCACTCACCGGCCCCCCTCACTGTTAGACGTTTTCCATCTTGTTTCCAGTCCGAATTCGTCTGGTTCCAACTCCCGGCCCTCGACCGGTTTAGACCTGCCTCTGCTAGTGAAACATCCGCTCCCCGCGTCGGTACTTACAGCCCGGGATCCGTCACCCCTTCGCCGCCTCTTCGTTACGCTGAGCTCCTGGAGTCTCTCACTCGCAGGCAGGGTTTTTAATCCTTCTCCTGGCTCTTCTCTGACCCCTCTCTGATGGACTCACCCTCCGGCCGGAACTGTGGGCAGCGTCTGGGCCCGATCAGTGAAATCGCCTCTCTGCCCCTACGCGAGATTCCCGCTTACGCAGCCCGGGATGGCGTTCACCCTTCTGGTCACAGCGTCTCCCCGGGAGCTCACGTTCCGCTGATTACCCTCCCCGCCCCCCAAATCTGCTTCAGAGTCGCTGCTCCCCAGGAGAGACTCCCCGGCCCGTGTATGGCTGACGCGCCTCGTTCCGTGTTGTGTACGGTGGCATTTAGCCGCATTCAAACCACAGTATTGGGTTGTGATCCACATCGCTCTGAACCGGGGACCCGGCCTTTCCTTCGTTCCCACTCTCCCAATTTTTGGGTCATCTGCAAACTTTATCGGAGTGATTTTATGTGTTCTTGCAGATCACCGGGAAAGCTGTTATGTAGCACCGTTCCCAGACCCGAGCCCGGCCGAAGGCAAGCCGCTCGCTGACGATGCCGCATTTCCAGGTACCTTTGAGAACTATCGGTCACCAGCCTTTCTTTCGGTCAACATGGGCCGTGTTACTTTTCTATCGGGCGAGTGTTTTAATCAAAACGCCCCGCAGTACCATGGGAGTCCATGTCTAATCCGTCACCACGGTCACCTCTAGCGACCCCCGCTTGGGTGCGCATCAGAAACAGAGCTCAGGCCGGCTCGCCCGGTTCTGTGCCGTGACCCCACGCCCATGTGCATTCATTACATTACCATCTGTATGACTCGAGTGCTGCGCCAAGCCGCTCCAGTCTCTTGCCCTCAATCGAGGTCGGGCTGATGGGGCTCTAAATACTCCGCTCGGCCCATCGGCCCGTTTCAAACACCGGCACATCAGTGGGTTTCGTCCCATCACCGGGAACTTGCCCAGTGCTGGGAGTCACCGATGATCCACAGGACCGGCTCAGCGAGCTCCCCGGCCAGCTCTTTTGAAACTCTCGTTAGCGAGACGAGGGAGGGAATGTGTGTTATGGGTGGGAGGGGCGAGCTTTTGTGCCCCCCAGAGCCTTTCTGCAGGCTGGGAGACGGACTCAGCCGCACAGCTAAACACACACTTTGAGGGACCATTCGAGGCGAAGTGGCCATGGGGGCTGGAGGGCATTGGGAAGTTCTTAGGGTCGCTGTATCATTCAACAGAACCCAGAATTGATGGGGGCCACGTCCTGGAAATAAATCTCTCTCAACCCACCTCTTCTGGCCTTTAACCCTCCCCCCCCGAACCTCTCCAGACTCATCATCAGGTGCCAGTGCCCCGCAGACCAGGACCCACCAACTCCAAGGGGCGCCAGCCCCTGCCGGAACAAGGGGCACCCCCCCCTTCATTTCCAGATCCAGGGGTCCCACGCCCGCCTGGGGTACCGCCTCCAGGGCACTGAATACCTCACCAGCCATTACGTGGGGGGGAACCAGGCCAGCGCCCCCAGGGTTGAACTCACGCAGGAAAATGATCAAAGACAAAAACCGCCCGGTCACCAGTGGGCGAACCCTTCTCCCAAAGCGATCACCTCCTGTCTGAGCTCTCGGGCCTGGTCTGCAAAGCAAACCTGCCCCCCGCCGCCCAGAGACGAGCCGGGAGCTGAAACTCGTCACTCCGCCAGACACCAAACATCAGGGACTGACATGCCGGATTGACGGCTTCGGACAGCAGCATCCCCCCCATAACTGGAGAGGTGTTAACCGGCCACTTCACTTCCAACGCTCCCTTGAAATGTGTGTTAACCCCTTGTCAGGCTTCGGTTTGTCCCCTATACAATGACAATGCGCCGGCTGCCCAGTTCTCCTTCTGGCCTTTAGCTTTCCTCATCAGTGCCCTACAGTTCTGGTTTACATGTGTCACGACTTCCCCCTGCTTCCGGTGCTCGTACATTCAACACTGCTGTCACTTCCCCTGAATGCCAGACTGGCTTCTTAACCTCTTTCCTGGGGGCTTTGGGGGATTTTCTTAAACAATCCCCACTTCTCACCGACACCGTTCTGCCGAAACTCTCTACGGCACCGGCCTGAGTCTCTGGAGGACTGGTCTGGAGGTTACTACAGGTAGGAGGCACGGGGGTGATAAGGACCCTCAGGATGAGGACGAGAGTTCACTTTGGGTCCTGACGGGATAGTGTGGACAGGCCCCAGGAACTCCACTTCCTCAGTGTGCCCTGGCTGTCACCTCTGCCCTGGCCCTTGCCCCAGCTGCCCGAGCTCAGCGGGGTGCCGCCAACTCCTCCCAGGGACACCGGCTTCTTGCTGTTCGGTGCCCGCCCCCGGCTGTCCCCTGCCCGCCCCCAGGGGGTAAAGAACGCCGGACCAGGCAGGGAAAGTCATAGAATTTGGTTTTTTATTAACAGATGAAATTTCAAGGCCACGGCGCGGGAGGGGGAGTCTGGGGTTTGATAGATGCAAGCAACGTACAGAGGAAACTGGATACTGGGGGGGTCCCATGAACTCCATAACCCCTCCCCTGCACACTCCATATGGCTCTTGGGGGGGGCCCCCAGGCAGCGTCAAGGGGGCAGGGAGGGGAATCAGCTGGCTCCGTGTCCCGCCCCTCCATTGTTTAACCCTTGCACTGCTGCTGCAGCCAGGCTCCCATGGGGCCGGGTGGGAGCCGGTGCCCCCTAGAGGGGACAGGTCCCTGCCCCATTCCTTGCCCCCCGAGCCAGCCAGTCCCCGCCCTGGGACCAACTCTCCTGGGTCAGTTCGAGAATCACCCCAAATCCGCCCCTGGGGGGCGTTCCCAGCCCCCCATGAGACGCAGTCAGGGCTTTAAAGTGCTTTGTTAATGAATCATTGTTACAAAATAAAAATAATTAAAGCAAAATATACACAGAGCCAGGAGGGACCAGGCCCCCCCCGTGTCCCCCCTGTACATTCGCCCCCGTTTGCCCGGCCCAGGGGGAGGAGTTCTGGGGGCACACAAGGCAATCGGGGGGCTGCTTTGGGGGTTCCCCACCACCACTGCGGCTCCTACCCAGGTGGATAAAAGGCCCTGGCCCTGGCCCCGCCCCACGCCCCCACCTTTAAGCAAAGCGAAATTGGCATAAAGCGATGGGTCTGCGCCCCATGGCCGTTCTGAGTGCCCCCGACAGGGGCCCTGGTCAGTGCAGCGCCCCACAGCGACAGCACTGGGTCCCCCCGCCTCGGCCTCCGGCCACCTCCCTCCTCATGTTTCACAGCAGAGTTTGCCTGTCACCCCACACATGCCTGGGACCCCTCGCCCAGCGCTGAGATGCGGCCACCTCTGGGGCGGGCGGCTGGTGACACGGGGACCCCTCGCCCGGCGCTGAGATGCGCCCACCTCTGGAGCGGGGCGGCTGGTGACACAGGGACCCCTCGCCCGGCGCTCAGGCTATGAACAGAGCAGGTCCCCACGGAGTCAGGGGAGGGGCGAGCGAAGCGGGAGGCAGTCAGTCAGTCAGAGGGGGGGACACACTGTCACCATGGAGAGCCCCCCGAAGCAGCATCAAACACGGGTGGGGGAGAAGGCGGTCAAGGCATCGGTTCTGCTGATTGGTCGGTCCTGATCCTTGCTGGCTGTGGGGGCGGAGTCTCCGGCAGAGGGATCCAGTGTCTGAGGGGGCCCCGCCCCTTCCCTCCAGAGGCGGGGCCAGCGCTGGGGGCGGGGCCTTACCAGTTCATGATACAGTTTCTGTTGAGTGTCATGAAGTAAACCTGGCTGCTGCCCCCGGAGCGGACGGAGGCGAAGAAAACCTGGCGGGAGCAGAGCAGCAGTAAGCCTGGCATGCGCCCACCTCTGGGGCGGGGCGGACGGTTACCCGGGGACCCCTCGCCCGGTGCTGAGACGCGCCCGCCTCTGGGGCGGGGCGGCCGGTTACCCGGGGACCCCTCGCCCGGTGCTGAGACGCGCCCACCTCTGGGGCAGGGCGACCGGTGACACAGAGACCCCTCGCCTGGCCCTGAGACGCGCCCACCTCTGGGGCAGGGCGGCCGGTTACCCGGGGACCCCTCGGAGACACTGGGGCCAGAACTAGCTATGAGCCCCCCCCCTGCAGCCCGGCGCCCCCTAGTGCCCACCTTGTCGTTGCGCTCGCACAGGAACTTGAGGCGCTGGGCCCGCTTGTGCATGAAAACGCCATCCAGGTGCCCCGTCTCCACGGAGCGGATCTCGATGGCCTTCTCGCCCCAGCCCATGATCTGATTGGAGCAGATGTACGCTGCGGGGAGGGGTGAGAGAGTCAGGGGGGAGACCCTTCCTCAACGGACCCAGGCGTCCGGGCTCCCAGCCCCACACCCCCGCTCTATCCCCCCAGCGCCGGGGAGGACCCAGGCGTCCGGGCTCCCAGCCCCACACCCCCGCTCTATCCCCCCAGCGCCGGGGAGGACCCAGGCGTCCGGGCTCCCAGCCCCACACCCCCGCTCTATCCCCGCAGCGCCGGGGAGGACCCAGGCGTCCGGGCTCACCCACGGAGGTGGGCATCTCCCCCCACTGCAGCACCA
Organism: Malaclemys terrapin pileata; assembly: GCF_027887155.1. Classification (NCBI taxonomy): domain Eukaryota; kingdom Metazoa; phylum Chordata; order Testudines; family Emydidae; genus Malaclemys; species Malaclemys terrapin. Next base: position 1,564,344 of record NC_071519.1, on the reverse strand, counting down.
CGTCCTTGATGATGCGCCCGTAGGTGTTGACGTAGACGCCCTCGTCCTCGTAGCAGAGCAGCATCTCCATCCCCTCCGTGTGGGGCAGGAAGATGATGGCGTGGGGCGTGACCTGGGTCTGGATCTGCTGCCACAGGGCAAAGGTCAGGGGGCAAAGGACACCCCTCCTGCCCGCCCAGGGCCTGTGACCCCCAGCTCCTACGGGACGGTCTGACCCCCCAATGCTGCATGTGTGTGTGTGCCCCATGCCACCCCGCTGCCCTCGTGTGCGGGCATCCCTCGCAGTGCCCTGCCCCCCAGCACCTGCCCCCCAGGGGCTCCATGTGACCTCGCCCCCCAGCGCCCAGCCCCCGGGGGCTCCATGTGACCCCGCCCCCCAGCGCCCAGCCCCCCGGGGCTCCCTGTGACCCCGCCCCCCAGTGCCCAGCCACCCGGGGCTCCCTCTGACCCCGCCCCCCAGTGCCCAGCCACCCGGGGGCTCCGTGTATGCCCGCCTCCCAGCGCCCAGCCCCCGGGGGCTCCGTGTGACCCCGCCCCCCAGTGCCCAGCCCCCCGGGGCTCCCTCTGACCCCGCCCCCCAGTGCCCAGCCACCCGGGGGCTCCGTGTATGCCCGCCTCCCAGCGCCCAGCCCCCCGGGGCTCTCTGTGACCCCGCCCCCCAGCGGGCTCCGTATAGCCCCGCCTCCCAGCGCCCAGCCCCCCAGGGCTCCCTGTGACCCCGCCCCCCAGCCCCTCGAGGCTCCGTGTGACCCCAGCCCCTAGCACCCAGCCCCCCGGGGGCTCCGTGTAGCCCCGCCCCCCAGCGTCCAGCCCCCCGGGGGCTCCGTGTAGCCCCGCCTCCCAGCGCCCAACCCCCCGGGGGCTCCGTGTAGCCCCGCCCCTGTGACGGAGCAGGGAGCAGGGCAGATTTGACCTGGGAATGTTGCAGGGAGATTGCAGTGGGGATGTGGGACTTCCCTTGAAGGAAGCTACCTGAGCTGTAACCTGAGCCAGGAACGGGGGTGGGGAGAATTAACACCTTCTGCCCGGGAGACTGAACAAAGGAGAGGAGCAGCGGGAGGGGCTGGGAGTTTAGTTTCGGTTTGGGCTGGGTGGTGCAACGCAGGGAACCCCAAGCTGGGGTCTAAGCTCCCTGAACCTCCCAGAGGGACCTAATTGAGGGGGTCTAGTCGTACCTACACGCTCTGCTTGAGACTGTGTTCCTGTCCTTAAATAAACCTTCTGCTTTACTGGCTGGTTGAGAGTCGCAGTGAATCTCGGGAAGAGGGGTGCAGGGCCCTAACTCCCCCACACTCCGCAACAACTGGTGGCAGCGGTGGGATCTACTGCACCCCGTGGACGGCGCTTCCTGCAGTAAGTGACTGGGGAGCAGTAAAACGAAGGGGGATTGACGGGGACCAGGCCTGCTGAAGAGTGGGAGAGAGACGGTTATTACCCCTGGGAGTGTGTGACCAGCGAGAAGGACTTTTGCAGTAACAGGGTCCCCCGGGGGGATCGCAGCGAGTGGTCCCAGGGGCGGAGGAGTCTGCAGCTCGACCCTGGCAGAGAGGTGGTGACCTCGAGAAGGGCTGGCACACTAGGGGTCCCCCTGGGAACTGTGGGGAGCTGTGAGCACACAGGCCGGTGAGTGGCCAGCAGGAAGATGTATGCCAAGCGGCTTAAGAGCGACCTGGTGGAGCTGTGCAAGCAGAGGCGGCTGCGCATTGGGAGGCTCACCAAAGAACAGCTCATTGCCCAGCTGGAGGCGGAAGATCGCGCGAATGAACTGATCCCTGTGTCTCAGGGAAGCAGCCTGGCAAATACAGCGCAGGCACCAGTGTCTGTCCCAGCTGGGAGTGGTCAGCCGGCTGCTGAGGGCTTCCCGAGACCCCTCCTTCCTATGCCTAGGGGAAGGGTGGGGAGGAGCCCAGCAAATACCGAAGGCGCCGTGACCCCCCCAGCCAGCAGGGGACCGTCCCGGCGAAGCTCGCCGGCCAGCAGAGGATCCTCCCGGCGACGTTCGGCATCCGTGGAGCGGAATTGGCTGGAATGGGAGAAAGAGCTAAAACTGAGAGAGCTGGAGGATCGTGAACAACAGAGACAGCATGAACGGGAGGAGAATGAGAGACAGAGACAGCATGAAGAGAGACAGCGTCAGCATGACCTGGAACTGGCGAGATTGAAGGGCAGCGAACCCCCGGCTGCGGTGAGTGAGGGGGGACCCAGGACTACACGGAGCTTTGATAAGTGCATCATGGCCCCATACAAGGAGGGGGAGGACATGGATGACTTCCTGGAGGCCTTTGAGACGGCCTGCGAGCTGCACCGGGTTGATCCCGCGGACAGACTCCGGGTCCTTACCCCCTTACTGGACCCCAAAGCCATGGCATTGTACCGCCAACTGGGAGAGGCAGAGAAAGGGGACTACGAACTATTCAAAAAGGCCCTGCTACGTGAGTTTGGGCTGACTCCTGAGATGTACCGGGAAAGGTTCCGGAGTCAAGATAAAACCCCTGAGATCTCATATCTGCAACTAGCCGTCCGCATGGAAAGATACGCCAGCAAGTGGGCTGGTGGGGCCCAGACGAAGGAGGACCTGATTAAACTGCTGGTACTGGAGCAACTGTATGAGCGGTGCCCATCCGACCTGAGGCTGTGGTTGGTGGACAGAAAGCCAGAGAACCCGCGACACGCCGGGCAGCTGGCTGATGAGTTTGTAAAGAGCCGGTCAGGGGGTGGCAGGGAGGAGCCCCAAAGGAACAGGCCCGCCGCGATGCAGAGAGAGAGTCACCCTGGGACCTCCCAAAGGGGGAATATGGGGAATCCCCTCCCTACTGTACCTGGCCCATGACATCCCTCTTGCAGGGCACCAGGGGATCCGGCGCACCAGGCAGAGGCTGCTACAGAACTTCTACTGGCCCGGGGTCTTCACCAACGTCCGGCAGTACTGCCGATCCTGTGACCCCTGCCAGAGGGTGGGGAAGGCCCGGGACAAGGGGAAGGCAGCATTGAGACCTTTGCCCATCATAGAGGAGCCTTTCCAGAAGGTGGCCATGGACATAGTGGGACCTCTCAGCAAGACGACCCGGTCTGGGAAGAAATACATCCTGGTGGTGGTAGATTTCGCCACCCGCTACCCCGAGGCAGTGCCCTTATCGTCCATTGAAGCAGACACTGTGGCGGATGCGCTGCTGACCATTTTCAGCCGAGTGGGGTTCCCCAAGGAAGTCTTGACGGACCAAGGGTCCAACTTCATGTCGGCCCTACTCCGGTGCTTGTGGGAGAGATGTGGGGTCCGGCACAACTGGGCCTCAGCATATCACCCCCAATCCAACGGGCTGGTGGAGAGGTTCAATGGGACGCTAAAAATGATGCTGAAAACATTTATGAATCAGCACCCGCAGGACTGGGACAAGTACTTACCTCCCCTGCTGTTTGCGTACAGGGAGGTACCCCAGGAGTCTACCGGGTTTTCGCCTTTCGAACTGCTATATGGAAGGCGGGTAAGGGGGCCCCTGGACCTGATGAGAGACGAATGGGAGGGGAAGGCCACTCCTGACGGAGAGTCGGTGGTGGAGTATGTCCTGACCTTCCGGGAACGACTTGCCGAGCTCATGGGCCTGGCCAGGGAGAATCTGGCCAGAGCCCAGAGGAAGCAGAAGGTCTGGTATGACCGCACAGCACGGGCCCGCGCCTTCGCCACTGGGGATCAGGTGATGGTCCTCATCCCCGTGAGGAAAAACAAACTCCAGGCCGCCTGGGAAGGGCCCTTCAAGGTTGTCAAGCAACTAAACGAGGTAAACTATGTGGTGGAGCTGTCGAACCGGGCACACCACCACCGGGTGTACCATGTGAATATGATGAAGCCATATTATGACAGGGGGAATATGGTGTTGGCCGTGTGTGGACAGTGGGAGGGGCAGGGAGATGACCCTTTAGTAGATCTATTCCCTGGGACAAGAGTTGGCTTCCCCCTGGAAGCAATTCCCCTCTCTGATCGGCTAACCCCGGCCCAGCAAGCTGAGATCGGAGGGGTGCTGCATCTGTACCAGCAGCTGTTTTCCAACCAGCCTGGACGCACTAATCTGACTGTCCACCGGGTGCAGACAGGATCGCACCCGCCTATAAAATGCTCCCCCTTCCAAGCCACAGGAAAAACTGCTCAGGACCTGGAAAGAGAGGTCAATGACATGCTGGCTTTGGGGGTGATCCAGCCGTCTTCCAGCCCTTGGGCCTCGCCGGTGGTGCTGGTCCCCAAAAAGGACGGGTCGATCCGGTTCTGTGTGGACTATCGGAAGCTCAATGCCATCACTGTAGCCGATGCCTACCCCATGCCCAGGCCGGACGAGCTCCTAGACAAGCTGGGAGGTGCTCGGTACCTTACCACCATGGATCTTACAAAGGGCTATTGGCAAGTGCCGCTGGATGCAGATGCCAGGCTGAAATCGGCCTTTGTCACCCCTCTGGGGCTCTATGAGTTCCTGACCCTGCCCTTCGGCCTCAAGGGAGCGCCGGCCACCTTCCAGCGCCTGGTGGATCAGCTACTGAGGGGGATGGAGAGTTTTGCCGTGGCGTATATCGATGACATCTGTGTCTTTAGCCAGACCTGGGAGGACCACATATCCCAGGTTAGACAAGTGCTGGACCGACTCCAGAAGGCTGGGCTGACCGTAAAACCGGAGAAGTGCAAGGTGGGGATGGCTGAGGTATCCTACCTAGGCCACCGGGTGGGAAGCGGCTGCCTAAAGCCGGAACCAGCCAAAGTGGAGGTGATCAGAGACTGGCCCGCTCCTCAAACCAAAAAGCAGGTCCAAGCCTTTATTGGGATGGCAGGGTACTATCGGAGGTTCGTGCCCCACTTTAGCGCCATAGCCGCCCCCATCACTGAGCTGTGCAAGAAGGGGAAGCCAGACAAAGTGGTCTGGACCGAGGAGTGCCAGGAGGCTCTCCGGGCGCTGAAGGAGGCTCTGGTCAGTGGCCCAGTTCTGGCAAACCCAGACTTTGACAAGCCGTTTATGGTGTTCACCGACGCCTCAGACACAGGACTGGGGGCGGTGTTAATGCAGGAGGATGAAAAGGGGGAGAGACACCCCATCGTGTACCTGAGCAAGAAGTTGCTACCCCGGGAGCAGAACTACGCGGCCATCGAGAAGGAATGCCTGGCCATGGTGTGGGCCCTCAAGAAACTAGAGCCATATCTCTTTGGGCGTCACTTCACCGTGCACACCGACCACTCTCCCCTGACCTGGCTGCACCAGATGAAAGGAGCCAACGCCAAGCTCCTGAGGTGGAGCCTGCTCCTGCAGGATTATGACATGGACGTGGTCCATGTGAAGGGACGTGACAACCTGATAGCGGACGCATTGTCCCGGAGAGGGAGCCCTGAACTTCCCCAGGTCACTGGTCAGAGTGACCCCGCTCAGTTCAGTCTCGAAGGGGGGAGAGATGTGACGGAGCAGGGAGCAGGGCAGATTTGACCTGGGAATGTTGCAGGGGGGTTGCAGTGGGGATGTGGGACTTCCCTTGAAGGAAGCTACCTGAGCTGTAACCTGAGCCAGGAACGGGGGTGGGGAGAATTAACACCTTCTGCCCGGGAGACTGAACAAAGGAGAGGAGCAGCGGGAGGAGTTGGGAGTTTGGTTTCGTTTTGGGCTGGGTGGTGCAACGCAGGGAACCCCAAGCTGGGGTCTAAGCTCCCTGAACCTCCCAGAGGGACCTAATTGAGGGGGTCTGGTCGTACCTACACGCTCTGCTGGAGACTGTGTTCCTGTCCTTAAATAAACCTTCTGCTTTACTGGCTGGTTGAGAGTCGCAGTGAATCTCGGGAAGAGGGGTGCAGGGCCCTAACTCCCCCACACTCCGCAACAGCCCCCCAGCGCCCAGCCCCTCGAGGCTCCGTGTGACCCCAGCCCCCCAGGGGCTCCGTGTGACCCCGCCCCTCACTCACGTGCACGGGGATGTAGATGTCGTAGTTGTTTCCTGAGTCGACGTCAATGGCGTGGAACCCAGCGCATGACCCGTAGATGACCTTTAACCTCTGACCCTCCTCCACTGTCAGCTCCACCAGCAGCGGCCGGTGCGGCAGGTCTGCAAAGGACTGAAACGGGGGGTGAGGGAGTCAGTGCCCGGGCTCCCCCGAAACCTGCCAGCCCCCCGCTCTAACCTCCGCGCCCCCCCGCGGCCGTCCCTGTCCCCCCGCTCTAACCTCCGCGCCCCACCGCGGCCGTCCCCGTGCCCCCCGCTCTAACCTCCGCGCCCCACCGCGGCCGTCCTCGTCCCCCCCGCTCTAACCACTGCACCCTACCACGACCCTCCTCGTCGCGCCGTTCTAACCACTGCACCCCACTGCGGCCCTCCCCGCCACCCAGCTCTAATCACTGTACCCCATGGCACTCCCAGAGCCGGGGAGAGAGTCCTGGCTCCCAGCCCCCCCTGCTCTAACCCACCAGCCCCCACTCCCCTCCCAGAGCCGGGGAGAGAACCCAGGCGTCCGGGCTCCCAGCCCCCCCGGGTACCTTGAAGGCCATGAACTTGTGGTAGGGTTTGGGGGCCCAGGCGTAGACCTCGACCGAGTTCTTCAGGGCGATCACCAGGAACTTGATGCGCTCGTACTTCACTGCCAGGAGATACGGGCCCTGGTCACTCCCCAGCCACGGTGCCCAGCCTTGGGGCAGAGATCTGGGGCCAGTGTGGGGAACGGGGCTGGGATGCAGGAGACCAGCAGAGCTGAGTTGGGTCATCTTACCCATGCAGTAATGGGGTCTGGCTGTGCTGTGGGGGAGGGAGGGGGCCGTGGCCTCCACTTTTCTGTGGTCAATCAGTCTGGTTCTCTAATTGTTTCTCTCTGCTGTATAATTCGTTTGGCTCGGTGTATGTGCACAGAATCATAGACTATCAGGGCTGGAAGGGACCTCAGGAGGTATCTAGTCCAACCCCCTGCTCAAAGCAGGACCAATTCCCAACTAAATCATCCCAGCCAGGGCTTTGTCAAGCCAGGCCTTAAACACCTCTAAGGAAGGAGATTCCACCACCTCCCTAGGGAACCCATTCCAGTGCTTCACCACCCTCCTGGTGAAATAGTGTTTCCTAATATCCAACCTAAACCTCCCCCACTGCAACTTGTGTAGATAAATCTCTGATAATTTTCATATAACTTTACATTGTGCCTCTTCGTATAACCTTGTGGTGGGTCTACCTACGTGTGACCTCTGTTTTCATGGGACTTTGTATCAAAGCCTCATTTAGAAACTTTGCATTGCCCTTGGTAGAATATTATAGCCCCTAAGGATAGAATAAGATAGAAGAAACATTTCTTTTTGCTAGCAGTAGAACAAGAGCTCTCCCCCCCCACACACTCTTAATCAATTGCCCTGTTGAATGAATGAGGTGTGGATGAGCAAGGCATGGAAGGCAGCACCTCCAGACAGCCTCAACTGTTGGAGAGGGGCTGGGAGCCAGACCCAAGGACAATAAAACGTGTCAAGTGGGCTCATTAAAGACAAGCAGACATACCGACAGCCTCGGGGGTTAGAAGCAAGCACCTTCTTTTGGAAACACCCTCTTTGCAGCATTGGGACAACACTCAAAAGAAAGCAGCACAAAGGACCAATGGACACAGACACAGAGTTTGAATCTGGTATAAATTTGCATAAGAGAAAAGCTGCTATAAAAGTGAGGTGTCTTGCAGAGAACCCCGGGTCTCGTCTTGTCAACATGGGAGCATCGATCCGGATCGGCAGAAGCCCGGCTCCACCCCCTCCCCCATCTAACTCACCTGGCCAGTGAAGTTAAGGGGAGCAACTAATTGGTAACAACAAGACGGAGTGTGTTTGTGTGTGTGTGTGTGTGTGTAAGTGTAATATATTATATGCATATAATACAGTGTTAATGAATACATGTATTACTAATAAATGTGGTGTTTTGTCTTATTCCCCCTGAAAAGATCCTGGGCAGGACTTTAAGTACAACACTTGAGACCATTGCTCCTTGTTCTGTCATCTGCCACCACCGAGAACAGTCTAGATCCAGTCTAGTTCATTAGGGCGGTGGGATAGAATTGGTTAGAGAATCTGCGCTAGGATTGGTTGGCTGCAGTTCACTGAAGTGATTGGTTGGGGATTGGAGGAGAAGGAGAAGGAAGGTGGATTGACGCTGGCTGGACGTTCACCCCAATAACCTTCGGAGGTGGGGCATTGCTGCTCTCTACTCTCCCGAGAAGATATAAACCCTCTAACAGCCGTGGGGGCTAGGGAGGGAGCGTGGCCAGGCTGGGGGATACAAAACACAACATGGCTTTACAAAAGGTAGAGCGTGCCAAACCAACCTGATCTCCTTCTGGGAGAAGGGAACAGATTTTTTAGACAAAGGAAACGCAGTGGATCTAATTGACCTCGATTTCAGTAAGGCATTTGCTACGGTTCCACATGGGGAATTATTAGCTAAATTGGAAAAGATGGGGATCAATATGAAAACTGAAAGGTGGGTAAGGAACCGGTTAAAGGGAAGACACCAACGGGTCGTACTGAAAGGTGGAGGGAGGTTACTAGTGGAGTTCCTCAGGGATCGGTTTGAGGACCAATCCTTTTATTACTGACGGTGGCACAAAAAGTGGGAGTGTGCTACTAAAGTCTGCAGCTGACACGAAGCTGGGAGGTATTGCCAATACAGAGCGGGACCGGGATATCCCACAGGAAGATCTGGGTGACCTTGTAAACTGGAGTAACAGTAATAGGATGACATTTAATAGTGAACAGTGCAAGGTCATGCATTTAGGGATTAATAACAAGAACTATTGTTATACGCTGGGGACTCATCAGTTGGAAGTAACAGAGGAGCAGAAGGACCTCGGAGTATTGGTTGATCACAGGATGACTATGAGCCGCCAATGTGATATGGCCCTGAAAAAAGCTAATGGGGTCTTGGGATGCATCAGGCGAGGTGTGACGAACTGGGCCTGTTCTCACTGTGGTCTGTGAATGCTGACAGGGGAGTGTGCTGGGATAGTCTGCATTGGAGGATGGGAGACGGCCCAAGGGCGCATACCTGAGTGTGTAACACGAGAACCCAGGAAGGGGTTGAAGGCCAGGTGACTCCTTAGCCCGGGAAACTGAACAAAGGCTGTGGGAGGGGTCGCTAAAGCCAGAGTGTGGGAAGCAGGCTGGAGAGATGGCTGGGAGGCAGAGATGGCTCTGACCTCCCAAGGGGGGCTGGGCTGGGATGCCCGGGGACCCCAAGATGGACCCAACTGAGGGGGTCCCTGTTGTCTGTGCCTGCAAGACCTGTCTTGGACTGTATTCCTGTCATCCAAATAAACCTTCTGCTTTACTGGCTGGCTGAGAGTCATGGTGAATCGCAGGAAGCCGGGGGTGCAGGGCCCTGACTCCCCCACACTCCGCGACACGAGGTATTTCCAGTAGAGATCAGGAGGTGTTAGTACCGTTATACAAGGCACTGGTGAGACCTCATCTGGAACACTGGGTACAGTTCTGGTCTCCCATGTTTAGGAAGGATGAATTCAAACTGGAACGGGTACAGAGAAGGGCCACTAGGATGATCCGAGGAATGGAAAACCTCTTATGAAAGGAGACTCAAAGAGCTTGGCTTGCTTGGCCGAACCAAGAGAAGGCTGAGGGGAGATCTGATTGCGCTCTCTATATATATCCGAGGGATAAATACCAGGGAGGGAGAGGAATTATTTAAGCTCAGTACCAACGTGGACACAAGAACAAATGGATATAAACTGGCCATCAGGAAATTTAGACTTGAAATGAGATGAAGGTTTCTAACCATCCGAGGAGTGAAGTTCTGGAACAGCCTCCCAAGGGGAGCAGTGGAGGGAAAAGACAGATCTGGTGTCAAGAGTAAGTAAGCTTGATAAGTTTATGGAGGGGATGGTATGATGGGTGTGACGAACTGGGCCTGTTCTTGCTGGGGTGTGGGAATGCTGACAGGGGAGTGTGACTAGGATGGTCTGCATCGGAGGATGGGAGTCTGCCCGAGGGAACATACCTGAGCTTGTAACATGAGAACCCAGGAAGGGGTTGGAGGCAGGTGACTCCGGGGCCCGGGAAACTGAACAAAGGCTGTGGGAGGGGTCGCTGAAAGCAGAGTGCTGGAAGCAGGCTGGAGAGATGGCTGGGAGGCAGAGATGGCTCTGACCCCCCAAAGGGGGGTGGGCTGGGATGCCCTGGGACCCCAAGCTGGACCTAACTGAGGGGGTCCCTGTTGTCTGTGCCTGCAAGACCTGTCTTGGACTGTATTCCTGTCATCCAAATAAACCTTCTGCTTTACTGGCTGGCTGAGAGTCATGGTGAATCGCAGGAAGCCGGGGGTGCAGGGCCCTGACTCCCCCAATACTCCGTGACAATGGGATCGCCGCATTTTGGCAGTTAATTGATCTTTGACCACTAGCGGTAAATCTGCTCAATGGCCTGTGATGGGATGTTAGCTGCGGTGGGATCTGAGTTACTACAGAGAATTCTCTCCTGGGTGCTGGCTGGTGTCTCGCCCACATGCTCAGGGTTGGCAGAGGCCCTGGGGGGTTTTCACTTCCTCTGCAGCGTGGGGCACGGGTCACTTGCTGGAGGATTCTCCGCACCTTGAAGTCTTTAAACCATGATTTGAGGACGTCAGTGGCTCAGACACAGGTCAGGGGGTTGTTACAGGAGTGGGTGGGGGAGATTCTGGGGCTGGCGTTGTGCAGGTCGGACTAGATGATCATAATGGTCCCTTCTGACCTTAACGTCTATGATTCATACCCACGCGGTAGTGGGGCTGGCCGTGGGGCCGGAGGGGGGGTGGCCAGGCCAGGATGGGGCGGTCCCTTACCCACGCGGTAGTGGGGCTGGCCGTGGGGCCGGAGGGGGGGTGGCCAGGCCAGGATGGGGCGGTCCCTTACCCATGCGGTAGTGGGGCTGGCCGTGGGGCGGTCCCTTACCCACGCGGTAGTGGGGCTGGCCGTGGGGCCGGAGGGGCGTGGCCAGCCCAGGAGGGGGCGGTCCCTTACCCACGCGGTAGTGGGGCTGGCCGTGGGGCCGGAGGGGCGTGGCCAGCCCAGGAGGGGGCGGTCCCTTACCCACGCGGTAGTGCACGCAGCCCTCCATGTCGCCCACGGTGGTCCAGCCCTGCTTCTTCTCCACCTCGGGGTCGTTGTGCAGGATCTTGTTGCGTAGCCAGGACAGGTAATAGACCCGCAGCTTGTTCCTCTTCCCTGGGCGAGACGGGGTGAGCGGGGGGCGCCCCGCGGGTGGAGGGGCGGGGGGGGCCCAGGGAGAGCTGGCCGTGGGGCGCTGGGGGTCACAGGGCCGGGGGGGGGAGGGCCGGGGGGCGCTGGGGGTCACAGGGCTGGGGGGCGCTGGGGGTCACAGGGCCGGGGGGCCGGCCGTGGGGCGCTGGGGGTCACAGGGCCGTGGGGTGCTGGGGGTCAGAGGGCCGGGGGGCGCTGGGGGTCACAGGGCCGTGGGGGGCCGGCCGTGGGGCGCTGGGGGTCACAGGGCCGGGGGGTGCTGGGGGTCAGAGGGCCGGGGGGCGCTGGGGGTCAGAGGGCCGTGGGGGGCCGGCCGTGGGGCGCTGGGGGTCACAGGGCCGTGGGGTGCTGGGGGTCAGAGGGCCGGGGGGCGCTGGGGGTCACAGGGCCGTGGGGGGCCGGCCGTGGGGCGCTGGGGGTCACAGGGCCGGGGGGTGCTGGGGGTCAGAGGGCCGGGGGGCGCTGGGGGTCACAGGGCCGTGGGGGGCCGGCCGTGGGGCGCTGGGGGTCACAGGGCCGGGGGGTGCTGGGGGTCAGAGGGCCGGGGGGCGCTGGGGGTCACAGGGCCGTGGGGGGCCGGCCGTGGGGCGCTGGGGGTCACAGGGCCGTGGGGCCGGCCGTGGGGCGCTGGGGGTCACAGGGCCGTGGGGGGCCGGCCGTGGGGCGCTGGGAGTCACAGGGCCGTGGGGGGCCGGCCGTGGGGCGCTGGGGGTCACAGGGCCGTGGGGCCGGCCGTGGGGCGCTTACCCGAGATGGTGGTGAGCAGGTTGAGTCCCTCCAGCACGTCCATCTGCTGGAAGCGGCGGCGGCTGATGAGGCCGTAGACCCGGCCCTGCCCGCTGCGATCCAGGAGCATCAGCCCGGTCTCCGTCCCCACCAGCAGGTTCACGCCTAGGGCGGGGGGCAGCGTGAGACCCGCCCGCCCCACAGCGACCCCCTGCTCCCCGCCTGGGATCTCCCCCTTCTCCCTGCCCTCCCCATGGCGACCCCCTGCTCCCCACCTGGGATCACCCCCTCCTGCCCGCCCGCCCGCCCCACGGCCACGCGCGGCGACCCCCTGCTCCCCGCCTGGGACCCTCGCCTCCTCCCCGCCCGCCCAAGGCCACCCACGGCGACCCCCTGCTCCCCGTCTGGGACCCTCGCCTCCTCCCCGCCCGCCCCACGGCGACCCCCTGCTCCCCGCCTGGGATCCTTGGCTCCTCCCCGCCTGCCCCACGGCGACCCACGGCGACCCCCTGCTCCCCGCCTGCGATCAGCCCCTCCTCCCTGCCCGCCCCAAGGCGACCCCCTGCTCCCCGCCTGGGATCCTCGCCTCCTCCCCGCCCGCCCCATGGCCACCCACGGCGACCCCCTGCTCCCCGCCTGGGACCCTCGCCTCCTCCCCGCCCGCCCAAGGCCACCCACGGCGACCCCCTGCTCCCCGCCTGGGACCCTCGCCTCCTCCCCGCCCGCCCCACGGCGACCCCCTGCTCCCCGCCTGGGATCCTTGGCTCCTCCCCGCCTGCCCCACGGCGACCCACGGCGACCCACGGCGACCCCCTGCTCCCCGCCTGCGATCAGCCCCTCCTCCCTGCCCGCCCCAAGGCGACCCCCTGCTCCCCGCCTGGGATCCTCGCCTCCTCCCCGCCCGCCCCATGGCCACCCACGGCGACCCCCTGCTCCCCGCCTGGGACCCTCGCCTCCTCCCCGCCCGCCCAAGGCCACCCACGGCGACCCCCTGCTCCCCGCCTGGGACCCTCGCCTCCTCCCCGCCCGCCCCACGGCCACGCACGGCGACCCCCTGCTCCCAGCCTGGGACCCTCGCCTCCTCCCCGTCCGCCCCACGGCCACGCACGGCGACTCCCTGCTCCCCGCCTGGGACCCTCGCCTCATCCCCGCCCGCCCCACGGCCACGCACGGCGACCCCCTGCTCCCAGCCTGGGACCCTCGCCTCCTCCCCGTCCGCCCCACGGCCACGCACGGCGACTCCCTGCTCCCCGTCTGGGACCCTCGCCTCATCCCCGCCCGCCCCACGGCCACGCACGGCGACCCCCTGCTCCCAGCCTGGGACCCTCGCCTCCTCCCCGTCCGCCCCACGGCCACGCACGGCGACCCCCTGCTCCCCGCCTGGGACCACCCCCTCCAACCTGTCTGCCCCACGTCGACCCCCGCCCAGCCTGCCTGGGACCACCGCCACCTCTTACCCGCCCGCCCCATGGCAACCCCTCTCCTCCCCACCAGGACTCACAGTGGCGGGTGATTGCCCCCCATCCAGCCTGGAACCCCCCACACTCACCCCAAAGGGCGGCGCACAGGATTTCCGAGTTGAAACGCTTCTTGTACTTGCGGATCTCGGGGGTGTCGCTGTGGGGCCGCGTGTTTGTGGGGTTCACATTGACCACCGAGCCCTTGCGCACCTCCAGCTGCAGCTGCTCCAGCTGCCGGGGGTCAGCCCCCACCAGCGCTGGGGAGAGAGGGGGGGGTCAGCGGCCGGGCTGCTCCCGCCCCCCCCCCCCGGGCCCTCTCCCCACAGCCCGGAACCCTGCAGCGCGACACCCCCCAGCACCCCCTGCAGCACAGCGCCCCCCGCAGGCTGGCATCCCCCAGTGCCCCCCCAGCCCACGCCCCACTCACCACTGATGGGGATCGTGTACCCCCTGCCCAGCGCCCCCCCCAGCCCTCCGGCGCCCCCCCAGCCCGCGCCCCGCTCACCAGTGATGGGGATCGTGTACCCCCTGCCCAGCGCCCCACCCAGCCCTCTGGCACCCCCCCAGCCCGCGCCCCGCTCACCAGTGATGGGGATGGTGTCCCCGCTGCCCGTGCTCTGGTAGATGCCCAGGTCCACGAACATGGTGAAGGAGCTTTTGCCAGGGGCCTTGACCAGCCCCCGCGACTGGTACTGGGGGTGGGGACAGATGGACAGGGTGAGACACGGCCCCCCCTCAGGTATCCCCCTCCCCTTTCCCCTCTCCCCCACCAGCCCCCCATATCCCCTCCCCCCTGCCCCTCCAGCTCCCCTCTCCCCCGCCAGCTCCCCCAACAGCCCGGTTAGGGGCTCACATGGGCTCCCTGATGTGACCCGTGCCCCCCAGTGCCCCCCGCACCCCGGGGCTCACGTCGCTGGTGCTGTCCTTGGCAGGGGAGCTGTGGCCCTTGGGCTCGGTGGGCGAGTGGCTGGGCTGCACCACGTCCGGCAGGTTGGTATAGCCGTTGCTGTCGGCGTGGAGCAGGCTGTGCTCCTCCTCGGGGGTCTGCGGGGGGCACAGCGCCCGTCATACCGCTTGGGGCCACGCCAGCTCTGCCCCCTAGGCACGGCGCCCCGTCCCAGCCCCGCCCCCCAGGGCCATCCCAGCCCCGCCCCCCAGGCACAGCTCCCTGTCCCAGTCCCGCCCCCCCCCGCCCCGCGCTCACCCGCTGCACCAGCATGGTGCCGTCCCCGCCGTAAGAGCCGCTCTCCGACCCGCTGCCCGACGGCTCCTCCACCTCGTGCACCACCATGGTGCTGACGCTGTCCGTGTCGCCGTCGCCGTCCCCGCCCAGCCTGGGGGGCAAGGGGCGCGGGTCAGCCCTTCCCCAGTGCTCCCCTACACTCTGACTCCCCAACCTCCTTCCCATCCCCCCAGCTCACACCCTGTCCCCCCCACCTCCTTCCCATCCCTACACCGTCCCCCAACCTGTCCTTCCCATCTGCCACCTCCTCTGCCTCCCCCGCCAGCTCCCCCGCCCCCCCATGCCCTACCTGGCCCCGGCCGGCTCACCCCCCCCGTCCTGGGGCTCCCCCTCGGCCTCGTCGTCGTCCTCCTCACTGCTGTCCGGCTCCTCGCTGGAGGAGGAGTAGTCCATGGCCTTCTTGGGAGGTTTGGGGGGCTCCTCGGGCCGCTCCTTCAGCAGCACAAAGTTCTGGGGGGCCAGGCGGGGGGTTAGTGCCACGTTCCCCGCGCCCGGCCAACAGCCACACCGCACACAAGCAGCCAGCGGGGCGGGGAGCTCCTGAATCCCAAACCCCAGGGGAGGGCGTGGGGGATGGGGGTTAGAGCAGGTGGGGCTGGGAGCCTGGGTTCTCTCCCCGGCTCTGGGAGGGGAGCGGGGGCTGGTGGGTTAGAGCAGGGGGGGCTGGGAGCCAGGACTCCTAGGTTCTCTCCCCGGCTCTGGGAGGGGAGTGGGGGCTGGTGGGTTAGAGCAGGGGGGGCTGGGAGCCAGGACTCCTGGGTTCTCTCCCTGGCTCTGGGAGGGGAGTGGGGGCTGGTGGGTTAGAGCAGGGGGGTCTGGGAGCCAGGACTCCTGGGTTCTTCTCCTTGACTCTGGGAGGGGAGTGGGGGCTGGGAGCCCGAACTGCTGGATTCTCTCCCCAGCTCTGGGAGTGAGGGATGGGGGTGAGAGCGGGGTGGGGATGGGAGCCAGGACTCCTGGGTTCTCTCCCTGGCTCTGGGAAGGGATCGGGGGCTGGTGGGTTAGAGCAGGGGGGGCTGGGAGCCCGGACTCCTGGGTTCTCTCCCCGGCTCTGGGAGGGGATCAGGGGCTGGTGGGTTAGAGCAGGGGGGGCTGGGAGCCTGGACTCCTGGGTTCTCTCCCAGCCCCTGCCGACGGGAAGCAGGGAGCAGACAGAACGTGCCGGGCGCTGGCACACATACACGGGCACTAACCTCGCCGATGGCGCGTTTATAGCTCTGGTGGCGCGCGGGGAGCAGAGGGAAGAAGGGCGCAGACGTTAACGCGGTGCCAGCGAGACCCCCCCGCCCTGCCAGTGCCCCCTGGACACCCCCACCTCTCAGTCAGGGACTGGGGGCTCGGACTCCTGGGTCCACTCCCCAGGGCACAGGGCTGAAAGCCTCCTCCTGGATGGCCTGGCCACCTCGATTCCATCACCCAGGGTCCCCCAGGACAGTCGCCTGCCCACGGACAGCCCCCCCAAACACTCTCCCACAGGGCGCCCCACGTCCGCTCCCCACGCCAGGCCCTGCCCCCCATGACACTCACCGCGGGCCGGCCAGGGCTGTGAGCGGTGATCCTCCGCCTTGGGCTTGCTGACCGGGGGCAGGATGGGGGAGCTCTCTCGCTTGGACGTGGCTGGGGGGTGGGGGGAGAGCGGGTCAGTGCTGCGGTGGGGGCCTGGGGAGAGGGGCTCTGTGGGGCTAGGATTGGGGGGAGGCCCTTGGCATTTGGGGATAGACCCCCCACCCCTGCCCCCTCCCCCTATCTGGGTTTGTTCCAGGGAGCCCCCAGTGCCCCCCATGCCCTGCCCCACACCCCCGTGCCCTGTCCCCACCCCATGGTGCCCCCAAAGCCCTGCCCTGTCCCCTGTGTGCCCATGCCCTGCACCACACCCCCAGTGTCCCCCATGACCTGCCCTGTCCCCTGTGTGCCCATGTCTGGTCCCACACCCTCTGGTGCCCCCCGTGCCCAGCCCCGCACCCCCGGTACCCCCCTCTCCTGCCTGGTTCTGCTCCAGCCCCCAGGCCCTGCCCCCCAGCCGGTCCCTACCCCCTATGCGGTTGCGCTCCAGGGAGCCGGCTTGGGGCAGGTTGGCACTGGCCGCCTGCAGCAGGCTGTCGGCTCGCTCCCAGCCGGGGTCGCTGCGCCGCAGGTCCGGGTTGCTGCACGGCATGATGGGATAGCAGAGCAGAGCGCGTCAGGCGGTGCCCACGC
Organism: Malaclemys terrapin pileata; assembly: GCF_027887155.1. NCBI lineage: Eukaryota > Metazoa > Chordata > Testudines > Emydidae > Malaclemys > Malaclemys terrapin. Next base: position 1,547,495 of record NC_071519.1, on the reverse strand, counting down.
CCGCGCCCCCCCCGAATCCCAGCCCGTCACCAGCGCAGCAGCACCTTGTCCCAAGCAGAGCCACCACCGCCGGCCACGCTCCATTACCTACTGGTGCTCGGCATGGGGGCCGGGGCCCGGCGCTGCCCCCGCCTGGGCGGCTGGGGAGGGGGGGCCGTGGGCAGCACCCTCTCCAGCCGGCTGTGCATGCGGATGTGCCAGGCAGACTTGCTACGGGGTCTGTGGAGCGGAGAGCAGGGTCACTGGTGTCTGGAGGGCAGCCGGAGGCAGGGGATCCCTGGGTAACCGGCCGCTCCGCCCCAGAGGTGGGCGCATCTCAGCGCTGGGCGGGGGATTCCTGGATAACCAGCCGCCCGGCCCCAGAGGTGGGCGCAACTCAGCACCGGGCAAGGGGTCCCCGTGTAACCAGCCGCCTTGCCCCAGAAGTGGCTGCATCTCAGCGCCGGGCGAGGGGGTGTAACCGGCTGCTCCACTCCAGAGGTGGCTGCGTCTCAGCGCTAGAGCCAGCAAGACCAGCTGAAGTAGGAGCAGCAGCCCTGTGGGGTGGAGACAAGGTGGGGTGCTGCCCAGATGCACAGCCAGGAGTCCCTGCCCACCACAGCTCTGGAATGAACTGACAAGAGATGGGAGGGGAAAGTGAGGTAGAGAGCAGCAGTGTGACCTGTTGAAGGTGACCAGAAGGTCATTGGCAGAGTTGGGAATAGAACCCAGGTGTCCTGGCCACTAGATTCTGTCAGTTAGAGGCCTGAGGGAAGAGGGGGACAGTGGGGTACTGGGGGGACCCCAGGGGATGGGGGCATTGGGCTGGGTACCTGAGTGCGCTGGATGTGGGCTCTAAGGGATTAAGAGGGCCGGGCCTGGGGCCTTACCTGGCTCTTACGGCGTGGCCCTGCCGGGCGCTGCCCCCGGCCCCGCTGGCGTTGAGCGTGGTGGCGATGGATGACGTTCGCTGGGGCACCTGGCAGGGGGGGAGCAGAGCGGTGAGGGGGGGGTCGGCCCCAGGAATCCTGCCCCCACCCCCCGGGGGAAGGCGGCTCAGGTCCCATTACCTTGGGTGGGGCCTCGAGCTCGGTGCGGCCCCAGGGCCCCCCGCTGGTCGCTGGGACCGGGCCGGGCGGGCGGGGTGGGCGTCTCCGAGGTGGGGTCCGAGTTCTGGCGGATCATGGGGGTGCGGGGCGGCGCTGGGGCTGCCGGGTCCTGCACCGGGAAAGCCGCCACGTTCTTGGTGGGCTGGTCCTGCAGGGACTGGGAGCGCGGCACCGGCGCGGCGTAGGGCTTCAGCGGCACCCGGTGCGCCAGGTGGCTCTGTGAGGAGGGGAGCCGTCAGTGCCGGGCCCCTGGGGGCCCCCACCCGAGCCCTGCCAGAGCTCCCCCTCCCCTAGGAACCCATCCGGGGCACCCTGCCCTCAGGGATGGAACCCAGGAGTCCTGGCACCCAGCCCCCGATGCCCATCCCGGGTTCGAGGGGAGGGAGGCAGCTCACACGGCCAGTAGGCCGCGCTGCTGCCCCCCTGTACCTTGTGCTGCCCCTCCTGCGGCTCGACGGGGCGCTGCATGGGCGGGCTCTGGGCTGCAGGGCCGGAGCCCAGGGACACGGACTCCGAGCGCGTCTGCAGGGCCGGGTCGGACGCTGTGCTGCCCAGCTTGGTCTGCGCTGCCGGCGAGTTCTGCTTATTCAGCCGTGTCCGCTCCTCCACCTGCAGGGGGCAGAGAGCATGGCAGGGAACCCAGGAGTCCTGGCTCCCAGCCCCCACTGCCCTCCCAGAGCAGGGGAGAGAACTCAGGAGTCCTGGCTCCCAGCCCCCACTCCCCTCCCAGAGCCGGGGAGAGAACCCAGGAGTCCTGGCTCCCATCCCCCCTGTTCTAACCCACCAGCCCCCACTCCCCTCCCAGAGCCGGGGAGAGAACCCAGGAGTCCTGGCTCCCAGCGCCCCCTGTTCTAACCCACCAGCCCCCACTCCCCTCCCAGAGCCGGGGAGAGAACCCAGGAGTCCTGGCTCCCAGCCCCCCCTGCTCTAACCCACCAGCCCCCACTCCCCTCCCAGAGCCGGGGAGAGAACCCAGGAGTCCGGGCTCCCAGCCCCCCCTGCTCTAACCCACCAGCCCCCATGTGATGTTATTGACATAACCTGTGACCGTCTAGAGCATTGTTGCAATCACTGTTGTATATTTGCAGCAGGTGCTGTACAAAGGTTGTCGTGCGAGGTGTTTGTGGAGAGGTTGTGGTGTGCTGGGGGTGTGTGTATTGGTTTTGTAGTTGACGGTAGGAATGTTGGCTCTGCGCTCGTATCTCAAGGTGTGTGACTCTAAGTACCCGCAGTGAAGCATTGGGGCTGTTCTCAGAAGTGCCCCGTGGAGAGACACTTAATGGACAATGGGCTTTGGGAGACGCCAACCGGGGAACGTTCACACTAACAGGGAAACAACGGCGTCGCCCTGGACATGTGACTTGTGTCACGGAGTATTGGGGGACTCAGGGCCCTGCACCCCCGGCTTCCTGCGATTCACCATGACTCTCAGCCAGCCAGTAAAGCAGAAGGTTTATTTAGATGACAGGATTACAGTCCAAGACAGGTCTTGCAGGCACAGACAACAGGGACCCCCTCAGTTAGGTCCATCTTGGGGTCCCCGGGCATCCCAGCCCAGCCCCCCTTGGGAGGTCAGAGCCATCTCTGCCCCCCAGCCCTCTCTCCCTGCCTGCTTCCAGCACTCTGCCTTCAGCGACCCCTCCCACAGCCTTTGTTCAGTTTCCCGGGCTAAGAAGTCGCCTGACCTCCAACCCACTCCTGGGTTCTCATGTTACACACTCAGGTATGCGCCCTCGGGCAGATCCCATCCTGCAATGCAGACCATCCTAGTCACACTCCCCTGTCAGCATTCACAGACCACCGTGAGAACAGGCCCAGTTCGTCACATCTCTCCCCCCTTCGAGACCGAACTGAGCAGGGTCACTTTAGCCAGTGACCCGGGGAAGTTTGAACCTACCCCCGTTCCCATGGATGCCCCCGCATCCCTCCCATTCCTTGGTGAGAATTACACCAGGCCCCTCCAGTTTCACGCCCCCCCTTAGGTCGGGGGTGCTTGATGGCACTCGCAGTTCGCATGTGGGAAGGTTTATGCGGCCTGCGCCCTTCTCCCACCCCCATACCTCTGGGGTTCCAACTGGGCTGTGGTCTTCTCCCAGCGCTCCAGTCTGGAGGTCTGTGCTTTGGGCTCTCTTGGTTTAGAGCTGCCCTTTTAACCTTGGCCACCCTCTGGAAACGATCCTTTATGCTGGGCAAGGGTCCTAAAGCTGTTTTCCCCTTGTCCCAGGCCTTCCTCCCCCTCTGACAGGGGTCACAGGATCCGCAGTACTGTCGGACAGTAACAAAGACCCCAGGCCAGTAAAAGCTCCGTAGCAGCCTCTGCTGGGTACGCCAGGTTCCCTGGTGCCCTGAGAGGGGAATGTCATGGGCCCGGCACAGCAGCTGGCGGCGATACTTCTGGGGTACCACCAGCTGCCTCCTGATCCCCCCTGACTCCATTTTCCCTGGGGGAGCCCATTCTCGGTACAGCAACCCCTTCTCCCACAGGAACCTTTTCCGGCCACCTCGTCCCATGGTCTGTACCGCATTGAGGTCGGCCAGGTCCCTTATCTTCCGCAAGGAGGGATCTCTCTGCAACTCGGCCTGGAACTCAGCAGCTGGGACAGGGATGGCCACCTGCTCTTTCTCGCCCGCTGGGTCCGAAGCTGCAGCCTCCCTGAGCCGCGTCCCTGGGCGTTCCCTCCCCACCAGCTTAGGGTCCCGCGCCTCAGGCAAAGCACCCCCCCCAAGGCCAGGGGGCAGTGCCCCTTGCCGGCTCTGACCGCGGGTCACAACTAAGGCGGTCTGGGGGCTGCTTGGCCAGTCCTCTAGGTCCCCCCCCATCAACACCTCGGTGGGCAAATGGTGGTGCACTCCCACGTCCTTGGGGCCCTCCTTGGCCCCCCATTTCAGGTGTACCCTCGCTACGGGAACCTTGAATGGGGTCCCGCCCACCCCGGTCAGGGTCAGGAAGGTGTTGGGCACCACCCGATCTGGGGCCACCACCTCGGGCCGGGCCAGTGTCACCTCTGCGCCCGTGTCCCAGTAACCATAAACTTCCTTCCCCTCCACCTCCAGGGGAACAAGGCACTCGCTCCGCAGGGACAGCCCCGCGCCAACCCTGTAAACGGAGAACTTTGAATCCGGAGCATCTGGCCCCCCAGAGAAGCTAGCCTGGGGCTCTCCTCCCTCCTTAGCAGGTGGTACTCTGCCAGCCCCCCTTCCCTGGGAATGCTGCCTCTCGCCGGGCTGGGTCTCTACCCAGTCAACCCTCTGTGGGTTCGGCCTGCTCAGTCTGTCCCTGAGCCTGGGGCACTGGGCCCGTATGTGGCCCTTTTGGCCACAGTGGTAGCAGCCCATGTCCCATGGGTCCCCTTGAGTGGGTCGGATGGTCCTGATGCCGGATGTTCCCCTCTGATGGGGTTTTTCTGTATTTTCCCACGGGGAGGTCCCATGGTGACTCTCTCTCTGCGTTGTGGTGGGATTGCTCCTTTGGGACTCCTCCCTTTTATCTCCTGACCGGCTCTTTACGAACTCATCGGCCAGCCGGCCTGCCTGTCGCGGGTTCTCTGGCTTTCTGTCCACCAACCACAGCCTCAGGTCAGATGGGCACCGCTCATACAGTTGCTCCAGTACCAGCAGTTTGACCAGGTCCTCCTTCGTCTGGGCCCCATCAGCCCACTTGCTGGCGTATCCTTCCATGCGGGCGGCTAGTTGCAGATATGAGATCTCAGGGGTTTTATCCTGATTCCGGAACCTTTCCCGGTACATCTCAGGAGTCAGCCCAAACTCCCGTAGCAGGGCCTTTTTGAATAGCTCGTAGTCCCCTTTCTCTGCCTCTTCCAGTTGGCGGTACAATGCCACGGCTTTGGGGTCCAGTAAGGGGGTAAGGACCCGGAGTCTGTCCGCGGGATCAACCTGGTGCAGCTCGCAGGCCGTCTCAAAGGCCTCCAGGAAGTCATCCATGTCCTCCCCCTCCTTGTATGGGGCCATGATGCACTTATCAAAGCTCCGTGCAGTCCTGGGTCCCCCCTCACTCACCGCAGCCGGGGGTTCGCTGCCCCTCAGTCTCGCCAGTTCCAGTTCACGCTGACGCTGTCTCTCATTCTCCTGTCTCTGTCTCTCTTTCTCCTCCCGTTCATGCTGTCTCTGTCTCTCTTCACGCTGATGCTGTCTCTCTTTCTCCTCCCGTTCATGCTGACGCTGTCTCTCTTCATGCTGTCTCTGTTGTTCACGATCCTCCAGCTCCCTCAGTTTTAGCTCTTTCTCCCATTCCAGCCAATTCCGCTCCCCGGATGCCGAACGTCGCCGGGAGGATCCTCTGCTGGCCGGCGAGCTTCGCCGGGGGGACCCCCTGCTGGCCGGGGGGGTCACGGCGCCCTCGGTATTTGCTGGGCTCCTCCCCACCCTTCCCCTAGGCATAGGAAGGAGGGGTCTCGGGAAGCCCTCAGCAGCCGGCTGACCACTCCCAGCTGGGACAGACACTGGTGCCTGCGCTGCATTTGCCAGGCTGCTTCCCTGAGACACAGGGATCAGTTCATTCACGCGATCTTCCGCCTCCAGCTGGGCAATGAGCTGTTCTTTGGTGAGCCTCCCAATGCGCAGCCGCCTCTGCTTGCACAGCTCCACCAGGTCGCTCTTAAGCCGCTTGGCATACATCTTCCTGCTGGCCACTCACCGGCCTGTGTGCTCACAGCTCCCCACAGTTCCCAGGGGGCCCCCTAGTGTGCCAGCCCTTCTCGAGGTCACCGCCTCTCTGCCAGGGTCGAGCTGCAGACTCCTCCACCCCTGGGACCACTCGCTGCGATCCCCCCGGGGGACCCTGTTACTGCAAAAGTCCTTCTCGCTGGTCACACACTCCCAGGGGTAATAACCGTCTCTCTCTCACTCTTCAGCACGCCTGGTCCCCGTCAATCCCCCTTCGTTTTACTGCTCCCCAGTCACTTACTGCAGGAAGCGCCGTCCACGGGGTGCAGTAGATCCCACCGCTGCCACCAGTTGTCATGGAGTATTGGGGGACTCAGGGCCCTGCACCCCCGGCTTCCTGCGATTCACCATGACTCTCAGCCAGCCAGTAAAGCAGAAGGTTTATTTGGATGACAGGAATACAGTCCAAGACAGGTCTTGCAGGCACAGACAACAGGGACCCCCTCAGTTAGGTCCATCTTGGGGTCCCCGGGCATCCCAGCCCAGCCCCCCTTGGGAGGTCAGAGCCATCTCTGCCCCCCAGCCCTCTCTCCCTGCCTGCTTCCAGCACTCTGCCTTCAGCGACCCCTCCCACAGCCTTTGTTCAGTTTCCCGGGCTAAGGAGTCGCCTCCCCTTCAACCCCTTCCTGGGTTCTCATGTTACACACTCAGGTATGCGCCCTCGGGCAGATCCCATCCTGCAATGCAGACCATCCTAGTCACACTCCCCTGTCAGCATTCACAGACCACAGTGAGAACAGGCCCAGTTCGTCACAACTTGCCCGTGTGACTCCAGACTCCATCTTGCTGTTGGGTTTGCCACAATAAGAGCGGAGGGGTCCTTCCTCGGGCAGAGGAGAGAAAGAGCCTGGAATCCCATCCTGCTTCTGAGCTCTGCAGGGACCTGGCTACAAACCCACGCTCGGAACAAAGGGCCGAAGGACCCAGCCCAGCCGGGGATGTTCCAGAGACGGGATTTGAACCTGCAGCTTATCCCATCCCGGCTACAAGCCTGAAGCGAGAGCTTTGCCGTTACGGTGTGTGACTGATTCCATGTAACCAAGTCGAGCTCTCGTCTGGATCTTCTTCCTTATGAATAAACCTTTCGATTGTAGATTCTAAGGATTGGCTTGTGGGGAAGATCTGACTTGTCTATTGACCTGGGTCTGGGGCTTGGTCCTTTGGGATCAGGAGAACCTTTTTCTTTTACTGGGGTATTGGTTTTCATAACCATTCGTCCCCATAACGAGTGGCACTGGTGGTGACCCTGGGAAACTGGAGTGTCTGAGGGAATTGCTTGTGTGACTTGTGGTTCGCCAGTGGGGTGAGACCAAAGTCCTCTCCGTCTGGCTGGCTTGGTTTACCTTAGAGGTGGAGAACCCCCCGGTACCCAGCCCGTGCCCTGTGCCCGCCCCACGTACCCAGCCCGCGCCCCACGCCTGCCCCACGCACCTCCCGGGCCCAGGCAGGCTTGTCAGCGGCGTGGGCGCTGCTCCGGTTGTAGTGGTAGAGCGGTTTCTTGTCGCTCGCCGGCGCCCCCTGCTGCTGCTTCTGGAGCTGCTGCTGCTGCTGCAGGGACTTCAGGTAGGCGTGTTCCTGCTGCAGCTGGCGCTGGAGCCGCTCCGACTGCCGCTGCTCCTCCAGCTGCTTCCGCTTGTACTCCTGGGGGGGCGCAGGGTCAGGGGGCTCCCGGGGACCTGGGCATGGGCCCCAGGCGTCCTGCCACGCCGGCACACGGGGGAACCCGGGCGTTCTGCCACGCCCAGACACACGCAGGGGGAACCCGGGCGTCCTGCCACGCCGGCACACGGGGGAACCCGGGCGTCCTGCCACGCCCAGACGCATGCACGGGGAACCCGGGCGTCCTGCCACGCCCAGACGCACACGGGGGAACCTGGGCGTCCTGCCACGCCCAGACGCACGCAGGGGGAACCCGGGCGTCCTGCCACGCCGATACACCAGGGAACCCAGGCGTCCTGCCACACACATGCGCACATGCAGGGGAAGCCCAGGCATCCTGACACACGTGCGCACACATGCAGGAGGAACCCGGGCATCCTGACACGCACGCGCACACGCAGGGGAAGCCCAGGCATCCTGACACACCCAGATGCACGCAAGGGGAACCAAGGCATCCTGACACGCCCAGACGCACTCAAAGGGAACCCAGGCATCCTGACACGGACACGCACACAGAGGGGGAGCCCAGGCGTTCTGACACACCCAGACGCATGCAAGGGGAACACAGGCGTCCTGACACGCACACACAGGGGGAACCCAGGAGTCCTGACACGCCCAGATGCACGCAGAGGGAACCCAGGCGTCCTGACACGCACGCGCACACACAGGGGGAGCCCAGGTGTCCTGACACGCCCAGATGCACACAAGGGGAACCCAGGCGTCCTGACACGCACACAGAGGGGGAGCCCAGGCGTTCTGACACGCCCAGATGCATGCAAGGGGAACCCAGGCGTCCTTACACGCACACAGAGGGGGAGCCCAGGCGTTCTGACACGCCCAGATGCACGCAAGGGGAACCCAGGCGTCCTGATACGCACACACAGGGGGAACCCAGGCATCCTGACACGCCCAGACGCATGCAGGGGGAACCCAGGCGTCCTGACACGCACACCCTGGAGATGGCCCCTGGGAGGAGGCAGGGCTAGGAGGGGTGAATCTCAGACCCTGCCCTCCCTGGGGTGGCGCCCAGCAGCTCTTCCCACCCCCACCGGGTGGGGGCAGCTATGGGCTGAGGGGGATCTCTGCCCCCCAGAACCCCCACCCTCGCAGCCTGGCCAGGCGCCACCCCCTGCCCCAGGCCAAACACTCCCCCTGGCCCGTCCCAGCCCTGACGGTGCACTGCATTGTGGGTATTGTCCATGGCCGAGCACAGCTCAGAGCAGCCCCCAGGCTGCTCCAACTGGGGAATGCCCCACCCCCAAGCAGGGCTGGGTGGGCGGGACTTGTGAGGCAGGGGCGGGGCCAAGGGGCGCGGCCCGGTTACCAGAAGCAGGGCCTGTTCCTGCAGTAGCTGCTGCTGGAGGATTTCTAGCTGCCTCTGCTCCTCCTCTAACTTGTGCCTGATATACTCCTGGAGAGGGACGGACAGACAGACAGACAGAGACAGGTCACAGAGCAGGGGGGCCTGGGGCCCCGGAGACGAGAGAGAGCCCAGACCCCCCGGGGAGACCCGCCAGCCGGGTGGCCAGAGGAGATTTCAACCTGTGGACCAAGTGGCCCAGTGTGCTGCCCCTGGGGGGGGGGGGGAGGGGAGGAGAGGAGAGGGGCTCCAAGTTCACAAGCTCAGAAGTAGGAATAGAAGAGAACCCAGGAGTCCTGGCTCCCAGCCCTCCCTGCTCTAACCCACCAGCCCCCACTCCCCTCCTGAAGCCGGGGAGAAAACCCAGGAGTCCTGGCTCCCAGCCCCCCTGCTCTAACCCACCAGCCCCCACTCCCCTCCCAGAGCCGGAGGAGAACCCAGGAGTCCTGGCTCCCAGCCCTCCCTGCTCTAACCATCAGCCCCCACTCCCCTCTCAGAGCCAGGGAGAGAACCCAGGAGTCCTGGCTCCCATCCCCCCCTGCTCTGACCCACCAACCCCCACTCCCCTCCCAGAGCCGGGGGAGAACCCAGGAGTCCGGGCTCCCAGCCCCCCCTGCTCTAACCCACCAGCCCCAACTCTGCTCCTGAGACTCAATGTACCGCTAGACCCCCGCTAAGGCCCAGCCTGGCTCGGAGGAGGTGGAACGTGGGTGTCAGGCAGCTGGAGTCTCCGGGGTGATGGTCTCCCCAGGGCCGCAGCCCCCTGGCCCTGCCCCCCAAGCCCCATGGGGGGAGCTGGGGCTGACAAGGCCAGTACCTGCTCGCGCTCAGCCTGCCTCCGCTCCTCCTCCCGCCGCAGCACCTGCATGTCCTCCAGCCGCCGCTGCTCCTTCTCCTGCAGCTTCCGCTGCTCCCGCTCCCGCCGCTGCTGCTGTGGGGGACGGAGCCAGCGGGGCAGGTGGAACCGGCCGTGTGCAGGGGGGAGGGCCAGGGGGCCTGGCTCCACCCCCCTGCTCTAACCCCCCAGCCCCACTCCCCTCCCAGAGCCGGGGAGAGAACCCAGGAGTCCTGGCTCCCAGTCCCCCTGCTCTAACCACCAGCCCCCACTCCCCTCCCAGAGCCGGGGAGAGAACCCAGGAGTCCTGGCTCCCAGCCCCCTCTGCTCTAACCACCAGCCCCCACTCCCCTCCCAGAGCCGGGGAGAGAACCCAGGAGTCCTGGCTCCCAGCCCCCCTGCTCTAACCCACCAGCCCCCACTCCCCTCCCAGAGCCGGGGAGAGAACCCAGGAGTCCTGGCTCCCAGCCCCCCTGCTCTAACCCCCGAGCCCCACTCCCCTCCCAGAGCTGGGGAGAGAACCCAGGAGTCCTAGCTCCCAGCCCCCCTGCTCTAACCCACCAGCCCCCACTCCCCTCCGAGAGCCGGGGAGAGAACCCAGGAGTCCTGGCTCCCAGCACCCCTGCTCTAACCCACCAGCCCCCACCTGCCCCCCAGAGCTGGGGAGAGAACCCAGGAGTCCGGGCTCCCAGCTCCCTCGCTCAGACTGGAGCCCCTCCCCTTCCGTTGTGGGGCAGTGGTTGGACGTGGGGAGGGGACCCAGGTGTCCGGGCGGCTCACCTCCTCCACACGCCGGCGCTCCTCCTTCTGCTCCTCGATGCGGCGCTGGCGCTCGTGCAGCAGCTGTTTGATGTGGGCCTCGGAGTCGCGGTGCTGGGCCGCCAGCTGCTGCTGGTGCTTCAGCGCCGCCTCCGAGTGGCTCTTGTTCTCCTGCTGCAGGCGCAGGAACTCCCGCCGCAGCGTCGACTCGCCCGGCACGTTCATGATGGAGCTGGGGGGGCGGGGAGGTGTCACGGCCCAGCCCCGCCCCACCACCACAGCCCCACCCACAGCCCCGTGGCTCCGCCCCGCCCCCACGGCCCCTCCCACGGCACCTCGACCCCGCCCTCACCTGCACAGCCCCACCCACAGCACCTCGGCCCCGCCCCCACCGCCCCTCCCACAGCACCTTGGCCCCGCCCCCAGCACCTTGGCCCCGTCCCCACCCACATGGCCCCGCCCATGGCACCTCGGCCCCGCCCCCACCGACACTGCCCCACCCAGCGCCCCTCGGCTCCACCCCACTCACACGGCCCCACCCATGGCACCTCGGCCCCGCCCCCACTGACACAGCCCCACCCAGCGCCCCTCGGCTCCACCCCACTCACACGGCCCCACCCATGGCACCTCGGCCCCGCCCCCACCGACACAGACCTACCCACAGCCCCGCCCACGGCACCTCGACCCCGCCCCCACTGACACAGTCCCACCCACAGTCCCTCGGCTCCGCCCCACCCACACGGCCCCGCCCACGGCACCTCGGCCCCGCCCCCACCGCCACAGCCCCACCCGCAGCCCCGCAGCTCCGCCCCACCCACACGGCCCCACCCATGGCACCTCGACCCCGCCCCACCGACACAGCCCCACCCGCAGCCCCGCGGCTCTGCCCCACCCACACGGCCCCGCCCACGGCACCTCGACCCCGCCCCCACCTGCACAGCCCCACCTGCAGCCCCGCGGCTCCGCCCCACCCACACGGCTCCGCCCACGGCACCTCGGGCCCGCCCCCACCAACACAGCCCCACCCACACGGCTCTGCCCATGGTATCTCGGCCCCGCCCCCTCCCGTACAGCCCCACCCCACCCACATGGCCCCGCCCATGGCACCTCGGCCCTGCCCCCACTGACAGTCCCACCCAGCGCCCCTCGGCTCCGCCCCACCCACACGGCCCCGCCCATGGCACCTCGGCCCCGCCCCCACCGACACAGCCCCACCCATACAGCTCTGCCCATGGCACCTCGGCCCCGCCCCCACAGCCCCACCCAGCGCCCCTCAGCTCCACCCCACCCACACGGCCTCACCCATGGCACCTCGGCCCCGCCCCCACCGACACAGCCCCACCCACATGGCTCTGCCCATGGCACCTTGGTCCTGCCCCCACCCGTACAGCCCCACCCCACCCACACAGCCCCACCCACGGCACCTCGGCCTCACCCCCACCAACACAGCCCCACCCAGCGCCCCTCAGCTCCACCCCACCCACACGGCCCCGCCCATGGCACCTCGACCCCGCCCAGACAGCCCCTCCCACAGCACCTCGGCCCTGCCCCAGCCGCACAGCCCCACCCCACCCACACAGCTACGCCCACATCACCTTGACCCCGCCCCCCACAGCTCTGCCCACAGCACCTCGGCCCCGCCCCCACCGCCCCTCCCACAGCACCTTGGCCCCGCCCCCAGCACCTTGGCCCCGTCCCCACCCTCATGGCCCCGCCCCGCCTATATGCTCCTTCACAGCCACGGCCCCGCCCCTCCGTAGTCAGGGCCCGCCCACATGCTCCCCAACACCGTGGCCCCACCGTGGTGCCCCACAGCCTCACACACACAGCTGGGCCCCTGAACCTCCCCACTGACTATCATCACCCCACACACCTGGCCCCACTCGCCTGCCCTGTATCCACAGCCCCACACCCAATCCCCAGACAGTCCTGTCCCGCCCCATGTATCACCTGGGCATGGGGCCCCCTCCCTGGCAGCCATCAGCCCCCCACAGGCACCCCACAAGAGCCCCTCCCCCATACCCAGCCCATATGGCTCCACCCCATGGCCCTGAGTTCAGGCCTCATAGCCCTGCCCACTCTGCCCCTCCCCAACAACCCAGCCACACTGCCCCTGGTCATACGCCACAGGCACCGCCTGCCCGCCCCGTACCTGGGCTCCCCTTCCTCCCCGTGGCTGTCATCCTCCTCCTCGCTGCCGCTGTACTCGTACTCCGTCTCATCTGGGGGGCGAGAGACCCCGTTAGACAGCGACGGGCTGGGTGGGGCCAGCGCCCCACTGCCTGCCCCCTGAGCTGGCAAGGCCTCGCCCCCATAGCCACCCACTGCCCGCCCCCTGAGCCGGCCAGTCCCCGCCCCACTCCCCGCCCCCTGAGCCGGCCAGTCCCCGCCCCAGTCCCCACCCCCCTGAGCTGGCCAGTCCCTGCGCCCTGCACCAGCCAGACCCCACCCCACTCCCCGCCCCCTTGAGCTGGCTAGGTCCCGCCCCCTGAGTCAGCCAGTCCCCGCCCCACCCCCCGCCCCCAGAGTGAGCCAGTCCCTGCCCCACGCCCTGCCCCCCTGAGCTGGCCAGGCCCCGCCCACTCAGCCAGCCAGTCCCTGCCCCATTCCCCTCCCCCTGAGCCGGCCAGTCCTCGCCCTGGGGCTGGGTGGGAGCCGGCGCCCCTAGTGGGGACAGGCCCCTGCCCCATTCCCCTCCCCCTGAGCCGGCCAGTCCTCGCCCTGGGGCTGGGTGGGAGCCGGCGCCCCTAGTGGGGACAGGCCCCTGCCCCATTCCCCTCCCCCTGAGCCGGCCAGTCCTCGCCCTGGGGCCGGGTGGGAGCCAGCGCCCCTAGAGGGGACAGGCCCCTGCCCCATTCCCCACCCCCCTGAGCCAGCCAGTCCCCGCCCTGGGGCCGGGGGGAAGCCGGCGCCCCCTAGAGGGGACAGGCCCCTGCCCCATTCCCTGCCCCCCTGAGCCAGCCAGTCCCCGCCCTGGGGCCGGGGGGGAGCCGGCGCCCCCTAGAGGGGACAGGCCCCTGCCCCATTCCCCTCCCCCTGAGCCGGCCAGTCCTCGCCCTGGGGCTGGGTGGGAGCCGGCGCCCCCCAGAGGGGAGAGGCCCCGTCCCGCCCCACTCACCCTTCTCTCCTCTCTTCTTCCGGGAGCGGTCAATGTGGTCCTTGAGCTGGATGCGGACCTGGCGCTCCGTGGGCTGGTCGCGGATGAAGGGGAATTTCAGCAGCTGCTCCGTGGGCGGGCGGCTCATGTAGGCTTTGATCAGGCAGGTGTCTATGAAGTCGATGAATTTCTTGGACCTGGGGGAAGGGGGCGGACATGGGGTGAGTACCACGCTCAGCGGCTGAGGCCCGACGAGCCCGTGACACTCATCCGCAGCCACAGTCGGAGCCCGGGCAGGATCATCCAGGTCCTGGCTACACCCCCTGGGGATCCGGGCCCAGTGACCCCGCTGGGGGGGCCCAGTGACCCCGCTGGGCTCTGGCTAGGCAGTGTGGGTGACAGGACGAGATGCTGGGCTTGCTGCGGAACGTACCATTTCTTGGACTTGAGCTTGGGCGGTGGGTTGCGGGGGATGAGGAAGAGCGCTCGCATGGGGTGCATGTCGCACAGAGCTGGGGAGAGAGACACAGTCACATGGGGGCTGCACCCCCCCACCAGCCCCAGGGTCCCCTCAGCGTGCCATGCCCCGTGCTCGCAACGGTCATGGCCCCACGCAGATCCTTACACCTCCTAGCCCTACTGGGGATCGACCCCTGCTCTCACCCACCAGCCCCCACTCACCTCCCAGCCCCGGGGAGAGAACCCAGGAGTCCTGGCTCCCAGCCCCCCCTGCTCTCACCCACCAGCCCCCACTCACCTCCCAGCCCCGGGGAGAGAACCCAGGAGTCCTGGCTCCCAGCCCCCCCTGCTGCACCCCACCAGCCCCCACTCCCCTCCCAGAGCCGGGGAGAGAACCCAGGAGTCCTGGCTCCCAGCCCCCCCTGCTCTAACCACCAGCCCCCACTCCCCTCCCAGAGCCAGGGGGAAAACCCAGGAGAGCTACTACCTCTCCGACTCCCCCCAGGGGGTGTGATTGGCTGATCCGGGCGTACAGCCACGTGCACGGGGGAAGCCATAGCTTCCCCTCTGGGCAGAGCAGAGCCCGGCACTTACGTGGTGCCCCCTCAGCCATCTCGATAGCGGTGATGCCCAGGGACCAGATGTCGCTCTGCAGAGAGAAAGGGGGGACGGGTTGGGAGTGGGGATCTCCCTGCACCCCCATGGCTCCGAGCTTCATCTGGGGAGGGAGTGGGGCTGTGGGGGAGCCTGAGGCCAGAGTCGGGGGTACCCAGGGGCATCGGCATGTGTCTGTGGGGATCAGGGTGGGGGGGATCAAATTGAGGGGGAGTCCAGGGAGATTGGGATGGGGGAGACTAGGTGTGAGTAACCCAGGTGATCAAAGTGTGTGTGTGTGTGTGTGTGTGTGTGTGTGTGTGTCGGGGAGTGGGGGGGGGGGCTGGGACGACTGGGATATGGAGAATCCAGAGCGGGTCAAAACTGGGGGAGAAACCAGGGGGATCAGAGCAGGGGGAGGATCCCAAAGGGGCTGGGATGTGGGGAAACAGGGGGATCAGAGTAGAGGAGGACCCAGGGGGGTGGGGGTGGGGGGTCCCAGAGGGGCTAGGATGTGGGGAACCAGGGGATCAGAGTGTGGGGAGGACACTGGGGTCATCAGGGGTCCCGTGAGACCCTCCCCTACGCTGTGTCCCCCCTGCACACCCTGGCGAAGGGCAGTGGCATAGGGACGGGTGACAGGACTCTCTGGCACTACAGGGATTCAGGAGGTCCTGGGGTTCACCCTCTGGCTCTGACCTCCCGGGGGTCAGGGGGATCCCTGGGCTGGGGGGGACTCGGCGGGCGAGCCAGCGGAGGGCCCCCCAGGCCCAGCGAGAGGCCAGGCGCGCCCCAGAGCCAAGATCTGGGCAAGATTAGTGGAGGTGGGGAGAGGGTGGCGCTGACCCCAATGGGGCTGGTTCCCCCCGAAGTCAGGCCCTGCGCTGGTGGGCCAAGTTGTCCTGGATCCCAAGGGCAGGCTGCCTCTCCTCCCCGTGGGGCAGGGATCCCTGCCGAGCCCCCAATCCATGGGGCCTGCCCTACCCTGTAGTCGTAGGTGGCGTCGGGGTTCTCGTCACAGGCGATCACCTCTGGGGCCATCCAGTAGGGGGTGCCAATGAAGGTGTTCCTGCGCCCCACTGTCCGATCCAGCTGGGCGCTCACCCCGAAATCCACTGGGGAGGGAGGAGACGCAGCCATCAGCACGTGGAACACCCCCCTGCCCCCGCATCAGCACCCCCAGCCTGCGGCCCCACCCCCAGAGAGGCAGTGGCATGGTCACCCTTCCTTCCCCGGGCTCAGGCTCTCTGCCGACTCAGGCAGTGCCCCTGTGCCAGCTTCACCCCCCCGCCCGGAGCGACGGGCTCAGGCTCTCTGCAGACTCAGGCAGTGCCCCTGTGCCAGCTTCACCCCCCAGCCCAGCCCGGAGCGATGGGCTCAGGCTCTCTGCAGACTCAGGCAGCGCCCCTGTGCCAGTTTCACCCCCCCGCCCAGCCCGGAGCGACGGGCTCAGGCTCCCTGCAGACTCCGGCAGTGGCCCTGTGCCAGCTTCACCACCCCCCGCGGCCCGGAGCGACGGGCTCAGGCTCTCTGCAGACTCAGGCAGCGCCCCTGTGCCAGTTTCACCCCCCCGCCCAGCCCGGAGCGATGGGCTCAGGCTCTCAGCAGACTCAGGCAGTGCCCCTGTGCCAGCTTCACGCCCCCCTCGGCCCGGAGCGACGGGCTCAGGCTCTCTGCAGACTCAGGCAGCGCCCCTGTGCCAGCTTCACGCCCCCGCCCGGAGCGACGGGCTCAGGCTCTCTGCAGACTCAGGCAGTGCCCCTGCGCCAGCTTCACCCCCCCGCCCAGCCCGGAGCGACGGGCTCAGGCTCCCTGCAGACTCCGGCAGTGGCCCTGTGCCAGCTTCACCACCCCCCGCGGCCCGGAGCGACGGGCTCAGGCTCTCTGCAGACTCAGGCAGTGCCCCTGCGCCAGCTTCACCCCCCCGCCCAGCCCGGAGCGACGGGCTCAGGCTCCCTGCAGACTCCGGCAGTGGCCCTGTGCCAGCTTCACCACCCCCCGCGGCCCGGAGCGACGGGCTCACGCTCTCTGCAGACTCAGGCAGTGCCCCTGCACCAGCTTCACCTCCCCACGGCCCACAGCGACGGGCTCAGGCTCTCTGCAGACTCAGACAGTGCCCCTGTGCCAGCTTCACCCCCCCCTCGGCCCGGAGTGACAGGCTCAGGCTCTCTGCAGACTCCGGCAGTGCCCCTGTGCCAGCTTCACCCCCCCGCCCAGCCCAGAGCGACGGGCTCAGGCTCTCTGCAGACTCAGGCAGTGGCCCTGTGCCAGCTTCACACCCCCGCCCAGCCCGGAGCGATGGGCTCAGGCTCTCTGCAGACTGAGGCAGTGCCCCTGTGCCAGCTTCACCCCCCCACCCCCACCTCCGAAGCGACGGACTCAGGCTCTCTGCAGACTCAGTCAGCGCCCCTGTGCCAGTTTCACCCCCCCGCCCGGCCCGGAGCGACGGGCTCAGGCTCTCTGCAGACTCAGGCAGTGGCCCTGTGCCAGCTTCACCCCCCCGCCCAGCCCGGAGCGACGGGCTCAGGCTCTCTGCAGACTCAAGCAGTGCCCCTGCACCAGCTTCACCCCCCCACGGCCCAGAGCGACGGGCTCAGGCTCTCTGCAGACTCCGGCAGTGGCCCTGTGCCAGCTTCACCCCCCCCTCGGCCCGGAGTGACAGGCTCAGGCTCTCTGCAGACTCCGGCAGTGGCCCTGTGCCAGCTTCACCCCCCCGCCCAGCCCGGAGCGATGGGCTCAGGCTCTCTGCAGACTCCGGCAGTGGCCCTGTGCCAGCTTCACCCCCCCGCCCAGCCCGGAGCGATGGGCTCAGGCTCTCTGCAGACTCCGGCAGTGGCCCTGTGCAAGCTTCACCCCCCACCGCCCCCGAAGCGACGGGCTCAGGCTCTCTGCAGACTCAGGCAGGGAAGAGTGGCCCATTATAAAGCAGGCCAAGGAGATAATCTATTCCATGGGGGGCTGATGGAACTCCCTGCCACAGGACGTTGCTGATCCTCAGGGGATTCGAATCAGGACTGACGCTTATATGGGCCGTCAGACCAGCCCGAGAGAAAGGAAATAGATGGGACTGTAACCCCGTCGTGGGAGCCGGGTGGGAGCGCCCCGAGCTGCGCCATAGGGAGAGGAGACGGCAGGTTGCCCACTCAGGGGGGCGTGGCAGCTGCTGGAGACAGGAGTGAGCGGTAGGGCTGGGGATGGAACCCAGGAGTACGGGGTGAGTGGCCCTGCGGCAGGAATGGGGCTTCTGGGCGCTGCCCCCAACTTACCCAGCTTCACCTCGGCATTCTCCGTTAGCAGCACGTTCTGCCCTTTGATGTCCCGGTGGATCACCTTGTGGGCGTGGAGGTGAGCCAGGCCCTAGGGGAGCAGGGAAACGTCAGCTGAGATCCAGTCACAGGAACCCAGGAGTCCTGGCTCCCAGTCCCCCCTGCTCTAACCACCAGCCCCCACTCCCCTCCCAGAGCCGGGAGAGAACACAGGAGTCCTGGCTCCCAGCCCCCCCTGCTCTAACCACCAGCCCCCACTCCCCTCCCAGAGCCGGGGTGAGAACCCAGGCATCCTGGCTCCCAGCCCCCCCTGCTCTAACCACCAGCCCCCACTCCCCTCCCAGAGTCGGGGAGAGAACCCAGGCGTCCTGGCTCCTAGCATTCTGGCGGTGGGGGCGCAGAGGGTGGGGCCCGGCATACCCGCAGGATCTCCCGGCAGATGTATGCGATGCAGTCCTCCTTCAGTGCGTTGCCCTTGGTGTTCTTGACCAGGTCCGTGACGGAACCGGCCCCGCAGAACTCCATCACCAGCTGCGGGGAGCACAGAGTTATCGGCCCGGCCCCCCGACGCCGCGCGAGCCGCTGGGCAGGGGCAGCCCCACGGACGGGGCAGGGTGCGAACGGAGGGGAGAGATGGCCACAGGGTCTCAGTGCGGCACAGACAGCGCCCGAGCTCGGGTCCCCGCCGCACCAGGCGCTACACAGAGCCAGAGAGCTGGTCCGTGAGAGAGCAGCCCCTGGTTGGCCCCTGCTCTGAGCCCGGGTGCCACCAGCCTGAGCAGCCGGCCCTGGCTCTGTGCGCTCTCCGGCGAGCCCGAGGGGCTGCCCGCCCCGCCACGCCTGCCACACCTGCCCCACCCGCCTGAGCAGCCGGCCCCGGCTCTGTGCGGGCTCTCCGGTGAGCCCGAGGGGCTGCCCGCCCCGCCACACCCACCACGCCCGCCCCACCAGCCTGAGCAGCCGGCCCCGGCTCTGTGCGCTCTCCGGCGAGCCCGAGGGGCTGCCCGCCCCGCCACACCCGCCCCACCAGCCTGAGCAGCCGGCCCCAGCTCTGTGCGGGCTCTCCGGCGAGCCCGAGGGGCTGCCCGCCCCGCCACACCCACCACACGCACCCACAGCTGGTCGTCGTTCCCGGGCGGGCTCTTCTTGATGAAGGCGCCGTAGTAGGTGGCGATGTTGCGGTGGTGGGAGTATTTCTTCAGCATGTTGATCTCCTGCTTGATTTCCTCCTCCTCGTCCTGGTGGGGCAGAAAGGAACCCGGTTACAGGGAGCTGGGGTGCCCCTCACTCCCGACCCGCAGCCCCTGCCTGCCCAGCCCTGCCCCCCCCCCCCAGCCCTGCCGGTGCCCCTCACTCCCGACCCGCAGCCCCTGCTAGCCCAGCCCTGTCCCCCCCACAGTTCTGCCGGTGCCCCTCACTCCCGACCCGCAGCCCCTGCCAGCCCAGCCCTGCCCCCCCCCAACTCTGCCGGTGCCCCTCACTCCCGACCCACAGCCCCTGCCAGCCCGCCCCCCCACAGCTCTGCCAGTGCCCCTCACTCCCGACCCGCAGCCCCTGCCAGCCCAGCCCCTCCCAGCCCCGCCGGTGCCCCTCACTCCCGACCCGCAGCCCCTGCCAGCCCAGCCCTGCCCCCCCCAGCTCTGCCGGTGCCCCTCACTCCCGACCCGCAGCCCCTGCTAGCCCAGCCCTGTCCCCCACCCAAGCTCTGCCGGTGCCCCTCACTCCCGACCCGCAGCCCCTGCTAGCCCAGCCCTGCCCCCCCCCAGCTCTGCCGGTGCCCCTCACTCCCGACCCGCAGCCCCTGCTAGCCCGGCCCAGCTCGGGGGTGCCCGGTGCAGAGGAGGGATGCCAGGCTGCTCGGGGGACGGAGAGCCGACCCTAGCTGAGCAGGCTGGCAGAGTGAGGCTGGGGTAAGTGCCCCCGGGGGAAGAGGAGCGCCGGGCGCCCGAGAGCAGGGGGCACTGGAGAGGAGGAGACAGGTTTGACCCAGCAGAGCCCGGCCTGCCCTTGGCAGCAGGGGGCAGATGCCCTCTGGGCCCAGGACTGTCCCCAGCTGGGGCCCACTGGGCCATGCAGCTGAATCCAGCCACTCAACGCACCTCCCGGCTGGCCAGGGGCTGGGGCGGGGGGGGGAGACAGGGCACCCCCAGGGACGGGGAGGGGGCAGCAGCTGCAGTTCCAGACAGGTGAGGTTCCAGGGGCTCAGGTCGGGGTGCCCCCCACCGCGATCCTTCTTACCTCGGTGACGTCCATGACTTTGATGGCTGCCAGCTGCCCTGTCTTGACATGGCGGCCCTGGGGAGGCAAAGGCAGAGCGAGGGGGTCAGCCTGTGACATGGGGTGCGCGGGGGAGTAGGGGGTGCTCCTCTCCACTGGCACAGCGCTTGGATCCGACGGAACTGGATCTTCGCAGCAATGGACAGTACCAGGCTTTGGGGCAGAGCTAGGGTTACCATATTTAAGGTTTTAAAAAAAAGGACACTCCACAGGGCCTTGGGCCCGCCCCTTCCCCAAAGTCCCCGCCCTGACTCCACCTCTTCCCCAAAGTCCCCACCCCAACTCCGCCCCCTCCCCTGAGCCCCTGCATTCCCCCTCCTCCTCCCTCCCAGCCACGCGAAAAGGGCTGCCCGAGCGCTACCGGCTTCACGGTTTGCCGGGCAGCCTCCAGCCCCTGTGCCCCTGGCCGGGCACTTCCCCTCCCGGGCTCCGGGGGCACAGGGTCCGGAGGCATGGGGGCTGCCCGAAGCCTTAGCGCTTACAGAGCCCAGGAGTCAGGGAGCACAGCCGCCACCGGCGCCCGCTCTAAGGGAAGCCAGGGATGCCGGAAGCTGGGAGGATTTTCCCCGGACATGTTCGGCTTTTAGGAAATTCCCCCCGGACGGGGGTTTGATTACCAAAAAGCCAAACATATCCGGGAAAAAACGGACGTATGGTAACCCTAGGCAGAGCTGACCCATGATTAACAGGGAGGGAGGAAATTTCCCCACCCCGCGCAGACCATGGGGCTGGGGTACGTGTGTGATTAACAAGCGCCCAGGAGATTAGGCCTCCGTTCTGCCGGGCGCTGCCCAGACTGACCACCTGCCCCGCAGCTGAGATCAGGGCCCGTTGTGCTGGGCTCCACGCACGGTGCTGTACAGTCAGCAGGGGCGCCAGGCCCTCAGTCAGGGCACAATGCACGATCCCAGCAGAGCCGCCCTGCCCCACTCCCCAGAGAGAAGGGAATGTCCTACTCCCAGAGCAAGGCAGCGCCAACACCGGAGAGACCCCCCAGGTCTGCCAGCCCCCCACTCCCGTCCCAGAGCTGTGGAGAGAACCCAGGAGTCCTGGCTCCCAGCCCCCCTGCTCTAACCACCAGCCCCCACTCCCCTCCCAGAACTGGGGAGAGAACCCAGGCGTCCTGGCTCCCAGCCCCGCTGTGACAAAGTGGGGGATTTCCTTGTTTTTTCCTTGTTTTCGGTGGGGTTTCAATGGTTTGCATGCGGAGGGGTGGGACTCAGTTTCCCTGGGTGTTACTGGTTTAACGAGGGGAGGGGAGAGGGAGTGTGTTTTGCAGAGGACCGGAGAGAGGACTTGGGGACCCAGCCGCTGGCCGGGAGGATGGATACCCCAGCGACCGGTGACCTGGTGACCCAGAGGCCCAGCTGAGGAGACGCAGCCGGTTCTGGCCAGTGGGAGGACAATGGGCTGCAGAGTGAGGACCCAGTGACTGAACCAGCTGGTTCCAGCCAGAGGACAGAAGCAGGAGCGGAGGCCCCGGTTTACGACCCTGTTTCCCTGGAGAGAAGACAATGGACAGAGGCAGGGTCTGGGGCGGGGGATCTCAGATGCCCAGCTGGGAGCAGGGGGGCTCTGGGCTGCAGAGGGGGAGCAGGCAGAGCCCACCTGGATGCAGAGAGACTGGGATGTGCTGGGCTGAGGGAGGCCAGGAATGAGGCCCTGAGAGTTTCCTGGGCTGTGTTCAACTCTCAATAAACCCTCCTGTGTTACGCTGGCTGAGAGTCGCTCCGGGCTAGAGAACAGGGTGGCATCAACCCCTTCGGGGGTGGAGGCCCCGGGGGTCCAGAGTGAGTGGACTCCCTGAGGGGGCCCACGGCAGAGACAGACGTGCTAAGGCTCAGAGAGGTGTGGCTCCAGGAGGTGGAGGGGCCTGACCTCGAGAGAGAGTGGACCTCCGAGAAGGGCTGTCGCACTGTAAGGGGCACCCCCCACGGACCGCACGGGGCCAAGAGTGGGCACGATCTGTGAGTCCGTGACACCCGCACTCTCCTGGAGTTGGGGTTTGTGGCTCAGACACGGGACGGTGCTCGTATTCACTAGCTCCTGGGTTCTCACAGACACCCCTCCCCACTTAGATCACAGCCCAATTAGGGGCCCCGTTGTGCCAGGCGCTGCACAGACTCCCTGGGGGACCTTGGCCAAGCCCCACCCACGCAATGGGGAGCTCAGTCCTGGCCCCCGGGGGGCTGGGAGGGGGAGACGGGGACCCGGCGAGGAGTGGGGCTGGGGCCTGGGCCTGCGGCAGCGCTACCAACAGGTGAAGCAGGAGGCTGACAAGGCAGAAACAGCAGCAGCCAGAGCTGGAAAGACACGTCCCCCTGTGGTGTGTTAGCAGCCTGCGGAACTCCCTGCCCCAGGATCCAGGCTTCGCGGAGGAGTTTGGGAAAGGATCAGTGCTCCCCTGGTTACAGTATAATCCTCCCTAGCGCTCAAGGCATGTCACAAACCTGACCTCTGACATAGCCCTCACTCCTGGGTTCTCTCCCCGGCTCTGGGAAGGGAGTGGGGGCCGGTGGGTTAGAGCAGGGGGGTTGGGAGCCAGGACTCCTGGGTTCTCTCCCTGGGTCTGCGAAGTGAGTGGGGTCTGGTGGTTAGAGCAGGGGGGGCTGGGAGCCAGGACTCCTGGGTTCTCTCCCTGGGTCTGGGAGGGGAGTGGGGGCTGGTGGGTTAGAGCAGGGGGGTTGGGAGCCAGGACTCCTGGGTTCTCTCCCTGGGTCTGGGAAGTGAGTGGGGTCTGGTGGTTAGAGCAGGGGGGGCTGGGAGCCAGGACTCCTGGGTTCTCTCCCTGAGTCTGGGAAGTGAGTGGGGTCTGGTGGTTAGAGCAGGGGGGGCTGGGAGCCAGGACTCCTGGGTTCTCTCCCTGGGTCTAGGAAGTGAGTGGGGTCTGGTGGTTAGAGCAGGGCCTGGGAGCCAGGACTGCAGGGTGCTAGCGCTGATCTATCATGGATTGAGAAGAGCAGCTGCTCTCCAGCCCCACGCTGCTGGCTGGGGAAGGACTCCTCACGCCCGGCTCCAGGGCAGGCAGTGTGCTCTCGGACCCGACGGGGGCGAAGGGGGCTGGAGACCCCCTGGGTGGATCTCCTTGACCCCTGCGCTGCAGAGCCGCGGCTCCGTCCCACACGGGCCCCCGGATCCCTCTGCCATGTGCCCGCATTGTGCGATGTGCCACGCGCCGGGGGGCGTGGGCGGCTGTCGCCTAGCAACCGCCTCCTGCTCCTCCGGGCTGGGGATTGACGTGGGGGGGCGTGGGAGGCGGCCCCCTGCCCCCACAGGAGCTGCTTGCCGCCGCGTCTCCTTTCTCCAGTTAGCTGCCTCCGAGCCCCCTGGCAGCGGGGTGCCCGAGCAGGGGCAGAGGAGTGGGGGCACGCCCGGCGCAAGGCTGGGGCCGGAAGGGGGGTCCCAACCCTGCACCCAGGAATCCCACAGCCCAGTCTAGAACAGCTTTGCTTCAGCACAAATGAGTGGGCTCCATGCAGCAGGTCGGACAGCCGCCCCTTCCTCCTGGCCTCTGGGCTGCCCAGCCAGGCCAGGCTAGCTCCTTGCCATGCGTAATCAGCTCGTGATTGGCTAACGAGAGCCGGGACTCAGCACAGCGGCTGAACCGGGCCGAGCCAGGCGCCCTGGAGAAAGGGGGCTGGGAAGGAGCGACAGGGGATTACCGCACCCGCTCTAGGGCCCAGGGGAAAGGAGGGGCCGGCGGTTAGGCAGCTGGTGGCCTGGGTGCCCCATGCTCTGCAAGTGGGTCGCTCAGGGCCAGATTTCCCGGGTTTTAGCCCCTGCAGCCACAGCCAGGCGCCCATGGGGAGGCACTCGAGCTGTGCGGACTGGCTCAGGGCGCGGTTTTCCCCTTCCCCTGTGGCGTGGGGCACCTGCTGGATCAGTGGGGCCCAGGTGCTGGGGGCCCCTCTCTCTCCCCTGGGGCCCATGCCAGACGAGCCCCCCGAGGGCTGACTCAGTGCAAGTCTCCGGCCTGTGCCCCTGGAAATGCCACATGCAGGTGTCTCCCAGCTCTTCCCGGGGGGGCTGCGAGTCCCGGCACGTGCTCGGCTGCACCGAGAGAAGGCAGAGCATGGGCGGGGTCCCTGGATCGGGCTCCCCCGGGGAGCTGGGTGGGTTATTTTTACCCAGCCTGGATTCCAGGAGCAGGGGGCCGATCCAGAAAACAGAGCCGGGGTTTCCATGGGAACACACGGCACACAGACACAAAACAGAGCAGGAAGGAAAGCAATTTTCACCCCAAATCAAACAGCAGGCACCGGGGGGCAGCGCCTGGCACAACAGGGGCCCCTGATCTTGGCTGGGGAGTCTGGGCAGTGCCCACAAACCTCACAAAAGGACTTTTTTTCCCCAATCTATCGCGTGAGTTTTTTCTATCAGTCTCTCAGCGTTTCAGGCCCCGACTCCGGAACACACGTTCCCATACAACCCCCCGACGTGCCAAGCCCAATTATCATGAGCCGGGCTTTCAAAAGCCACGAGATTCGCTTCAAAATACACCTTCAAAAATCCCAAGCCAGGTCTGCTTCTTCTCCTTTGCCTCCTGCGCTCGGAGGCGCCGGGGCACCTTTGCTCTGCAGCCGCAGGGCTCGGACCGGACGGGTTTTGTTTTCATGAAAAGCGGAGCTTCTCCCACCAGCCGCGAGCAGGAACATTAAGAAATTCAAACACCAGAATCTCTCTCACACACATCTACGAACCCCGCCCTTTGGTTCTCCCACAGCAGCCTCCACACCTGGCTGTGAACGGGCCTCTGTCCTCAGCGGACCCGATCCTTAACCGGGCGGCTCGGCTGCTCCGGGGCGGAAAAGCTGCGTTCCCCTCCCCGACCGGCTCATACAGCCCGTCCCACGCTGCCTGGGCAGGTGAGGACGCTGGGCCCGCCTCTGCAGACTGGTACAAAGCGCTTATCTGACCAGCCCCTCAGCAGTACCAGCCTGGCAAAGCTGAGAAGGAATCGGCCCTCGTGGGAGATTTTGGGGCAGTCGGACTGGGGAGACAGGCCCCATCTTCACTAGGAGAAAAGTGGGGGTTGTTTTGGGTTTTTTTTTAAAACCAGGTGGCAAAATCCTATTGTGACGAAGTGGCGATTTTTGTAGTGTTTTACATGAATAGCGTGTGCCTGCCTCAGTTTCGCTGTGTGCTGCGTGTTTAACAAGGTGGCGGGAGAGGGTTTGTTGGTGCAGGGGACCAGGTGTGACCTCGCCTGGCAGCCGGGACCCCCAGACAATGGCCTGGAGATGGGGAACCCCAACAACTGGAGACCTGGTGACTAAGAGGCCCAGTCCAGCTTGGCCCTCAGCAAGTTCTGGCCAGTGGGAGGACAAAGGGCCGAGGAGGGAGCAGTTCCAGCCAGAGGATGGAAGGGAGGAGGCCCCAGCGACCTGGTCCCCTGGGACAGGGGACGAGCTGTTGGGGCCGGTGATATCGGATCGGCTAGAAGGAGAGGCTGCTGAACGGGGAGCTGTCATACTGAACGGGGTTCCCCCCAGGGACTGTACGGGCCAAGAGTGGGCACGACCTGTGAGTCCGTGACACCTGTGGAGTCCGGTGGCACCTTAAAGACTAACAGATTTATTTGGGCATAAGCTTTCGTGGGTAACAACCTCACTTCTTCGGATGTAGATACACACTAACACGGCTACCCCCTGATACGTGACACCTGTGTGTACGCAAGGCAGCTGGACTCTGGGCACACAGTACTCGCGCCCTTTCCTCCCAACGCACGCACGCGGCTCCACATCACACAACATGCTGGGTTCCAATCCTGGCCTGGCCCCCAAGGGCGGCTACTTGGAGTGCCTGTCTCTTGCCGGTCAGCCCAGACGCGACCCGATCCGGCCCAAGACCGGCTCAGCACAGGGGGAGCGGAGTGAAACCCTCCAGCCTGGGTCCCTACCTGATCTGGGGATGCCGGGATGGTCAGCAGGTGGAAGCGGAGACGGGTGGGAGACTCCAGAGAGGAGGCAGGCCGGAAAGGAGGGCAGAGGTGCTGTCAGGCCTGTACCCGGAACCAGAGTCACTGGAGCAACGCGTCCTGCCAGCAGGACCCCTCTGCTGGGAACCAGCGCAGATAGGAACGGACCTACAACGCCATCGGTTCACCTTGAAGTGGGATCTCATCAGCCTGCAATTAGCCCTGCCGGCTCCTCTGGGGGGAAGGGCAGGCTGCTATGGGCCTCATCACACTTCTCACCACAAATGCTGCACTAAAGGGCAGTGAGGGCTAGTGGTCGGAGCAGGGGGAAGAGGGGGGGGCTGGGAGCCAGGACGCCTGGGTTCTCTCCCCAGCGCTGGGGGGGAGTGGGGTCTGGTGGGTCAGCGCAGGGGGGGCTGGGAGCCAGGACTCCTGGGTTCTCTCCCCAGCTCTGGGAGGGGAGTTGGGGCTAGTGGTTAGAGCAGGTGGGGGTGGGGGGTGGGAGAACTGGAGATAGAACCGGGGCCAAATGCAGAAGTCAAATAACCTCTCTACTCCTCCCCGAGCTCCAGTTACATTTGATTCACAGGTGTTCTAATAACTGACTGATCAGCCATTCGCGACTCAAGAGGTGGCTTCTGCCCATGGCTCGGATGCTCCCCCCGTTCATCCAGCCCTGCAAAGCCAACCTTAATGTGAAGCAGGCCTGGTTTGTCAGCCAGCTGCTTCTCCCAGGTATGCTGGCGCCCGGGCTGGCCTCGTTCAGGGTGGGCAGTCACAGCAGGCTCAGAGACAGCAATCACTTGAGGATGAGGACGTCGTTGGGGACCACCAGCGAGGAGCTGGTCCCCCAAACCAAACCAGCTAGCCTAACTCGGGGGAGGGGGCTGTGTGTGGGGACGGGAGAGGTGCTGGCTGGAGCACAGAGCCTGGGCTAACCCTGTAGTGAAGAGACCCCCAATGAGACTGCCAACCCCCCAGCCCAGTACTGCGAAAGCCCCTCGAAATCTTGAGACTCCAACACACACACAAGGAATGCTGGGTTCTTGTGTTCTGGTTCCCATTCGCGTCCCATTTTCAAGCTTTCCTCTGCAGCCAGGACAGCTGGCAACTTCCCCTTGCAAGAAAAAAGGAGGCAGGATTCCCCAGCAATAGCATGACTCCAGCAGCTGGGGCTTTAAGGGAATTGGCAACACCGCTCTCGGTCTCCCTCGTACCAGGCCCCGCAGCAGAGACTGTTGGAAAACGGGGGTGCCTCCCCCCCCGGCTAAGTCTCACATTTGTGGTGAAACAGTTGAAAATTTCCGGTGCCTCAGGGGAGGTGTAGTTCAGATGCCGCACGCCCCTTGTTCAGCTCCATGGGCCCGGCTCTCTGCTTGGACTACATCTCCCAGGATGCACTGCGGTCGCTCTTTCTGCAGAGCCACCGCTGTGCCTCATGGGAGATGTATTCCAACCATAGAGAACACCGGCATGGGACACCCAAACTACAACTCCCATGAGGCACCAGGACAGCATCTCCCAATCATGGGATGCAGCCAGGTCGGTAACAAACTGGGGAGACTGGGTTTGAGCCCCTGCTCGGCCAGACTTCCCTGGGTGAGTCATTTAGTTGCTCCGTGACTCAGTTTCCCCATCTGGGTTCGTGACAGCGAATCCACTGAAGACAGGGAGGCACTCGGATATTGAGGCCATAGAAGCGGTAAAGATAACGAAGTGGAGCGAAAGAGCAGGAAGTTAGTCACCTCCACGCTGCTGATCCCTCATGCCGCGCCCAGACAGATGGATCTGGATTCCCGGAGAGGAGGCTTCACCGCAGCCACGGGGGCCGTCTCTTCCAGCCTCGTCTCGGCCCCCTCCCATTCACGGGGGAAATTAAGTCCCTCCCCCATCATCCTAGCATGCAAATAGCCAGGACTCGGATGGCAATTCATTACCCTAACGAGCGGAGCGGCGGGACTGGAGCCACAGAATCACACCTGCAGTATCACCACACCCACCGTGTGCCGGGCTGCACACAGCTTGGGCCCTGCACGAGACGTATTTATGACAGGAGTGGCTGCGCGCATCCAGCCGGTGGGACAGCGAGGGTCCTGCCTGCCGAACCCCCTGCTCAAGTGGGGTCTTACAGCTCCCCCCGCGCTCTCCTCGAAGGCCGAGCCCACGTGCCGCCTCCAGCCTGGGGGTTGCAGCTAATCGGTTGGAGCCGAGGAAGGATTTCTGTGCCGGCTGCGCTGGGTATTGGAGCGCGGCTCGCTGGGCACACTGAACGGGGGCTAGGACCGCGCCAGGCCTGCGGAGGTCGGGGGACGAGCGACTGAAAACGTCAACTCCGTGGGGCCGGGAGTGACGCTTTGGGTTGTGTTTGTACAGCGCCTAGCGCCACGGCGCACTGGCCACAGCTACGCCGACACTACCGTAATACACCTAAATGTACAGCACCCAGCGCCATGGGGCCCTGGCCACGGCTGGGGTATGCCAACACTACCGTAATACACCTAACAACATACAGCGCCCAGCACCACGGCGCCCTGGGTACGGCTGGGGTACCCCGACATTACCGTAATACACCTAATAAATAAGACACCCAGCCTAGCACAGTGACAGGGCCCTGAGGCAGTACCACCCTACAGATCAGCACTGTTCTCACCACAGGAGCACACGGTGAGCAGGGCTGGCCGAGGGGACACAGGGCTCTGTTCTCACAGCCACGGGATGCCGTGGAGTCCTCAGGACTCCCAAGTTCCAGTCCTGGCTCTGACCGGGGGCGGGGAATTACCGCCCCACTGTGTGTCTGTCCAGAATTCCAATCCTTCAGCTATTTATAGCGTGCCGGCGCTGGGGGGCCGGGACCGTCTCTCCCCGGGGGTCTGCGCAGCCTCAGTTGTGGGGGAAGGGGGAGGCTTCAGAGGGCCCTGATCTCAGCTGGGGGAGGGGCGCTGTGCAGCACCCACCAAGACAGCTCTCCCCTCCCTGCCCCCCTTCCCCAGCAGCCAGAGGGGCATTTGTCGTGGCAATGAACGGTCACACACATGAGACCTCTCCATCTCCGAGGGGGGCTGTGTTAAAACTCCCCCCCAGTCTGGGAATGTGGGACCGTCCCCTAGCGGGTGAGGGGCAGGGCAGAGCTCCCGTCTCCGGTCACGCTGAGAAGACTGCCCCTGCCTTTGGGTGGCTCTGGGCGGTGCCCGGGGATGGGGTGGGCTGGCCGCGAACTCACCTTGTAGACCTGTCCATACGTCCCGTTCCCGACCACCTCCACCAGTTCGAATATGCCGGCGGGGTCCTGGGGGGGGAACAGAGAGACAATGTCAGGGGTGACTGTGCCACAAACAGACCCTCCCCATGCCAGCCTGCCCCGGAGAGCCCTTCTCCCCCCCCCACTCCCCACCAGCCCACCCTCCAATTCCCAGGTGGTGCTTGGCAGGGTCTCGGCACCGTATCATACTGCAGAGCTATTAATACCATGGCCGGGGCCTGACGCCATGTGGCCCCCCGGGCGCGCAGCACGTGCCAAATGCTAACCTATATTGGAGGGGGAGGGACAAGCCCATGAGAGCTGGGAGTTGCTCCAGACCAGAGGCAGCCGCTCCTGCTGGCTGAGTAGTTCCTGGTTCAGACACATGGTCAGGACCAGCCAGCCAGGTTAACAGCGCTGAGCAGGGGGTCCTGCCCCACCCCTCTCTCTGCCCTGCTCCCATGTGCATGTAACTTGTAGCAAGGCAGAATCTACAAAGCCCAGACCAAGACAGGAGACCCTCTCACGTCAGCGTGGCACAGACCCCCCCCCGATGGAGATCAGGGCTCCCATAGTGTCTGATGGTGCTCCCTGACTCAGATTGGGGTTCCCATCACACCGAGTGCCACACAGACCCCCCCAGGCCGAGATCAGGGCCCTCCATTGTTCCAGAGGCTGCACAGACCCCCCAGACCAAGGTTTCCTCCATTGTTCTCCATTGGCTCAAACACCAACCCTTCAGTTCCCGTCTCCAGGCCCTTCCCCACCCACTCTATCCTCTCTCTCGAGTTGCCGCCCCCAGTTGCGATCAGAGCCACTAGCCCATCGCCCACTGGAGCGCCTTCTCCCACAGCTCCCCACAGCCGCCTCCTCAAATGCTCCTTTGCGACACCGCCTCCAAACCCCCGCCCAGGGTTAGCCGCAGGTGCACGGAGCCCCTGCCCGGCCTCCCCGGGTCCTGGCACACTTTGGGGGAGGGTGGTGTGTACAGGGGCAGGTTAGCCCAGGAGACTGGTCGGCAAATGTGTATGAGCGGTGGCTCCATCTCCTCCTCTCTTCCCACCCAGCCCGGAGCTTTAGTGATGGGGCTCACACAGGGGGGAGAGGACGAGACCCTCTGTTCTGGGTTCTCCAGCTGGTCTATTGGCCCCTTATATTAGATGGGTGTCTCGGCAGAGGAATCATCGCCCGGTACAAGGAACGACTCCAGAAGACTAACAGAGCGTGGGGCTCTTGCTGTGCGACTCGCTTTCCTCTTAATTGATTTACTCAAGATCCTCATTAAACTAATTTCTCACAAGGGCACAGGAAGGCGGCTGAAGGTTTTACATATTCAGCAGGGCAGGGAGGAGACAAGAGAGTCACCTCACAATGTCACATTGCGCTTAGCACCGCAGCCCCCCGCATCTCAGCCCAGGGGTCTGTGCAGCGCCTGGCACAATGGGACCTTTGTACCAACTTTTCACACAGCTTCTCCCTGCTCTGCTCCCCGCACTCAGCCCTCCTCACAGCACGGAAACAGCAGCACGAGCTGAGCTAACACCATTCCACGGCGCGGGCAGCCTGACGCACCGAGAGGTGAAATGACTTTGTGACAGAGCCCAAGATGCACACCAGGAGTCCTGGCTCCCAGCCCCCACACCTTTCCCAGAGCCGGGGAGAGAACCCAGGAGTCCTGGCTCCCAGCCCCCACACCCTTCCCAGAGCCGGGGAGAGAAGCCAGGAGTCCTGGCCCCCAGCCCCCCCACTCTAACCCACCAGCCCCCACGCCCCTCCCAGAGCCGGGGAGAGAACCCAGGAGTCCTGGCTCCCAGCCCCCACACCCTTCCCAGAGCCGGGGAGAGAACCCAGGAGTCCTGGCTCCCAGCCCCCACACCCTTCCCAGAGCCGGGGAGAGAACCCAGGAGTCCTGGCTCCCAGCCCCCACACCTTTCCCAGAGCCGGGGAGAGAACCCAGGAGTCCTGGCTCCCAGGCCCCCTGCTCTAACCCACCAGCCCCCACTCCCCTCCCAGAGCTGGGCAGAGAACCCAGGAATCCTGGTTCCCAGCCCCCCCTGCTCTAACCCACCAGGTCCCACTCCCCTCCCAGAGCTGGGCAGAGAACCCAGGAGTCCTGGCCCCCAGCCCCAGGAACGGCTCAGTCGGCAGGAGACGGTGCAATGCTCTCAGGGCCCAGCATTCACTGTCACTCCCTCCTGGCCCTTACGCCACCCGAACAAGCCGGCAGTTGACACCCCCCCCCCCGAGAGCAGTGCAAGGGGGAGCACAAAAGAGCCCTGTGAGCCACCTGACCCCAAGCCCTGGCACACAAGGAAAGAACAGAGAAGCCAGGCCGGGAGCAGTCACAAGGGGCCCGGGACAGAGGCCAGCTAGCAGGGCTTTCTGCTCCCCTGTGCGGCCCGGACGCCGGGGTCCCTAGGGCAGCTAAGCATACGCCAGCCCCACCATCGCCAAGGCACTCAGCACCAATGCCTTGTGGACAAGTGACCCAGGTTACCCTGTGGGGGAGACACCCAGCCGCCCAGGGGGATTGTGGGAAGTCTCTGCCCGGCCCCTGGAAAATCCTGAGGGTCCCGGCGGGCTGAGGCGTGGAGGCAGCACGGCCTAGACGAAGTGGGACTGTTCTTAATGTTTCCTCTAAATACTGTGTGGGTGCCTCAGTTTCCCCTATGCATTTCTTAAGTCTCTACGTGGTGGGGAAAGGCCAGTGCGCATAAATCACTGACACTCTGTCTCCCTGGCAACAAATGGCCGGGCCCCTTCCCCCCCTGCAAGGAAATAGCTAAAGGTGAACAAAGCGATCAGGTGACCTCCTGGCCCAGGAAAGAGAGAAAGCCGGGAGAAGGAGGGGCTGGAGGGGGTTTTGAGAGTTGGAGCTACCTGGGGACTAGGAGTGAGGGCAGAAGTGGGTGTCTGGCTCTCTGAACCCCAGAATGGAGCCGGCCGAGGGATCCCGTTCGCTGTACCTACAAGCTCTGTTTTAGACCGTGTTCCTGTCATCTGATAAACCTCTGTTTTACTGGCTGGCTGAGACTCACGACTGACT
Source organism: Malaclemys terrapin pileata (assembly GCF_027887155.1). Lineage (NCBI taxonomy): Eukaryota > Metazoa > Chordata > Testudines > Emydidae > Malaclemys > Malaclemys terrapin. The sequence continues at coordinate 1,515,217 of NC_071519.1, read as the reverse complement.
GCGAAGTGGGGGTGCAGGACCCTCTGGCTTCCCCAGGACCCCGCCTGGGCGGACTCGCTGTGGGAAGCGCACGGAGGGGCAGATGCTGAATGCTCCCAGGAGAGACCCAGGAGGTGAAGCCATGTGAGCTTCTTGCCCTGAAGACAGTCTGCTCCGAGGGAGAGGAGGCTCCCCAGAGTCCTGACTGGCTTTGTGGGGAGCAGTTCCAGAGCATCGCCCGGGGACTCCGTGACAACTGGTGGCAGCGGTGGAATGTACTGCACCCCGTGAATGGCGCTTCTTGCAGTAAGTGACTGGGGAGCAGTAAAACAGAGGGGGGATAACGAGGACCAAGCGTGCTGAAGCTCAGAGAGGGACGGTTTCAGGGGGCGATTAACCCCTAGGAGTGTGTGACCAGTGAGAAGGACTGTTGGAGTAACAGGGTCCCCCTGAGGACTGCAGTGAGCAGTCTCAGGGGCGGAGGAGCTTGCCGCTCGACCTGGGAGAGAGAAGGACGTTTGCAGTAACAGGGTCCCCTGGGGATTGCAGCAAGCGGTCCCAGGGCGGAGGAGTCTGAAGCTCGACCCTGGCAAAGAGGTGGTGACCACGAGAAGGGCTGGCACACTAGGGGTTCTTCCTGGAAACTGTGGGGGAGCTGAGAGCACACGGGCCTCTGAGTCCAAAGCAACTTGGGAAGAGCGGAGTGATGGCCTATCACCATCTCCTCAAGAAGGACATTGTGATCCTGTGCAAAGAGAGGGTGACGCATTGGGAAGTTCACCAAGGCCCAGTTCATCGTGCAGCTGGAGGACGAGGACCGCTCTAAGGAGCAGATTCCTGACCCAGACGGGGCTACAAGAGGATCTGGGAGCAGCTGGAGCAGTAGCCAGGCATCCCCAAGAGTCTGGCCCCCAACCAGACAGGGGTCTTCACAATCGGGTTCCCCATCAGGGGATCTGAGACAGATGGGACTGGAGCTGAGTCCGAGAGAGCGAGAGGACCGTGAGAGAGCGAGAGCCGAGGAAAAGCGGCAGGAGAAGCAGCGGCAGCATGGACTGGCGCTGGTGGAGCGGAGAGGCCTAGGGGGCTCCCCAGGGGTGAGTGGGGATAGACCCCGGGCTGCCAGTTCCGCAGGGAGCTCGACACTAAATTGCTGCCCCTGGGTAAGAAGGGAGGAGATGTGGATGCCCACCACACGGCCTTCGAGCAGGCAGGTGATTTGAACCAGAGGGACCCTGCGGAAAAGCCCCGGTATCTAGCTCCCTTGCTGGGTCCCAAGGCCATAGACGCTGTCAGCCAGATGGGTGGGGTGGTGGACAGGCTCCCACTCCTGGCCCAGCCCTATATGTCTGTGTGGAGTCTCCTGGGCTCAGGCCCCTCGGACCCGCAGTGGGAGCGGAAGGTGGGGGTCAATGGGGAGACCTGCCTGGGGTGGCGAGACCCTGGGACACAGAGCACTGTTGTCGGGCCCCGGGCGGTGCAGCCGCAGGTGCTGAGGGGCTGTGTGACCTGGGTGAAGGTCCCTGGGATGAAGCCCCTCGCCCTGCCTATGGCCCGGATCCCTGTGCAGACCCAGGAGGGGTCGGGCTGGCTGGTCGTTGGGGTTCTCCAGGATCTCGGCTGTGAGGTCCTGTTGGGGGGTGACTGTGTCTCTTTGGGACAGGATCCAGGCCCTGCCCCTGTAAGGGCCGAGGATTTGAATTTGAATCCAGGGAACCAATTGGCTAAGAGGGAAATGGTCAGTGAAAATGCAAATGACCTGGCTGGCAGGAGGGAGGGGCTGCTGGGCTCAGGGTACCTGCCTACCTGTAACCAGACCCCTGGGGCTGAGTGGGAGGGAGAGATGCTCCCCGCCCCCCTGCACACCAGAGAGGGGGCTCACGGAGAGGGGGCTCACGCTGGCTCTGATGCTGTGATGAGAGCAGAGAGCTCGCTGCCTGCCCCCACTGGGACAACAAGGACAGTGCTGGGCATGGTGGGAACTAAGACCCCAGCTGAGTGGGGGGACACAGGCAGGGCAGGTCGGCTGCCATCCAGGTTTCCCTGGTCCAGACGTGCTGCTGGGAAGTGATTACACAGCAGGGAGGGAGCTACCAGGGACAAGGCTCAGGGAGGCTGTGACCCCAGGCCCAGCCAGCGAGAGGGAACAGGTCCCACTCCCTCCCCCAGCAGCTGAATTCCCGACCGAGCTGCAGAGGGATCCCTCCTTGGAGAAGCTGAGGGGACTTGCTGGCCACAGCGCTGCAAACCCCCTTGGGGAAGGCTGCAGGGACAGAGTCCTGTGGGAGAAGGGATTCCTGTACCGGGTATGGGCTCCCCAAGGGGAAGTAGAACTGGGGGGAATCGGGAGGCAGCTGGTGATGCCCCAGGAATCCACAGGGTTCTTCCCGTTCGAGCTGCTGTAGGGAGGAGAGTGAGGGGACCCCCGGACCTGGAAGGGGAGGATTGGGAGGAGAAGGGGGAAGACCCCTGGTGGATCTCTTCCCTGAGGTGGGAGCCAATCTCCCCATCAGGTGTTCCCTGTTCAGAGTCACTGGGAAAGCAGCCCAGAAGCTGGAGAGAGAGGTCAAGGACATACTGGCTTTAGATGTGATCCAGCCGTTCAACAGCCCCTGGGCCTCACCCGTGGGGCTGGTCCCCAAGGGAGACAGGATGATCTGGTTCTACGGGGACTATCGGAAGCTTAAAGCCATCACCGTGTGCGATTCCTGCCCCACGCCTAGGCCTGGGGAGAGTCTAGACAAGCTGAGGGGGTGGAGAACTTGGCCCTGGCGTACATCGATGACGTGTGTCTTTAGCCAGACCGGGGAGGAACAGGTGTCCCAGGTGAAGAGGGGGCTGGGCTGCCTCAAGGAGGCAGGACTGACGGTAAAAGCCGAGAAGTGCAAAGTGGAGATGATCAGAGATTGGCCCATTCCCAGACCAAGAGACAAGTCCAGGCCTTTATCAGGATGGCGGGGTGCTACCGGAGGTTTGTACCCCACGTTAGATCCCTAGCTGCCCCCACCCCGAGCTAGGTGAGAGGGGTAAGCCAGACGAGGTGGTCTGGACCGAGCAGGGCCAGAGGGCTCTCTGTATACTGAAGGAGGCTCTAATCCAGGGCCCGGTAAATCTGGTAAACCCAGACTTTGCCAAGCCCTTTGCAGTGTTCACCCACGCCTCAGACGCAGGGCTGGGCACGGTGCTGATGCAAGCCGATGCTGAGGGGGGAGCCACTCCAGCGGGTACCTGAGCAAGAAACTGCTGCCCTGGGAGCAGAACTGTGCGGCCTCAGAGAGGAAATGCCCGGCCATGGGGCAGGCCCTTAGAAAGCTGCAGCTGTGTCTGTTTGGGCGGCGTCACGTGCAAGGGGCCGAGGCCGAGCTGCTGGGGACAGAGACACCTGGTCAGAGGGTGGCCAAGGTCAAGATGGGGGCTCTTAACCGAGAGCTCGAATTGCAGCCCTCCAAACTGGAGCGCTGGGAAAAGACCCAATCTCAGTTTAGACCCCAGGGGTATTGGGCTGGCAAAAGGGTACAGGCCGCATAAACCTTCCCACATGCAGCCTGCAAGCGCCATCAAGCACCACAGACCCACGGGAGGATGTGAATCTGGAAGGGCCTGGTGTAACTCCCACCAAGGAATGGGAGGGATGCGGGGGCATCCATGGGAACGTTGGTGGGTTCGAACTTCCCTGGGTCACTGGCTAAAGTGACCTCGCTCAGTTCGGTCTCGAAGGGGGGAGAGATGTGACGAAGTGGGACTGTTCTTAATGTTTCCTCTAAATACTGTGTGGGTGCCTCAGTTTCCCCTATGCATTTCTTAAGTCTCTACGTGGTGGGGAAAGGCCAGTGCGCATAAATCACTGACACTCTGTCTCCCTGGCAACAAATGGCCAGGGCCCCTTCCCCCCCTGCAAGGAAATAGCTAAAGGTGAACAAAGCGATCAGGTGACCTCCTGGCCCAGGAAAGAGAGAAAGCCGGGAGAAGGAGGGGCTGGAGGGGGTTTTGAGAGTTGGAGCTACCTGGGGACTAGGAGTGAGGGCAGAAGTGGGTGTCTGGTTCTCTGAACCCCAGAATGGAGCCGGCCGAGGGATCCCGTTCGCTGTACCTACAAGCTCTGTTTTAGACCGTGTTCCTGTCATCTGATAAACCTCTGTTTTACTGGCTGGCTGAGACTCACGACTGACTGCGAAGTGGGGGTGCAGGACCCTCTGGCTTCCCCAGGACCCCACCTGGGCGGACTCGCTGTGGGAAGCGCGTGGAGGGGCATATGCTGAATGCTCCCAGGAGAGACCCAGGAGGTGAAGCCATGTGAGCTTCTTGCCCTGAAGACAGTCTGCTCCGAGGGAGAGGAGGCTCCCCAGAGTCCTGACTGGCTTTGTGGGGAGCAGTTCCAGAGCATCGCCCGGGGACTCCGTGACAGTCTCTGCCCGGCCCCTGGAAAATCCTGAGGGTCCCGGCGGGCTGAGGCGTGGAGGCAGCACGGCCTAGCGGGTAGGCCACGGGGCTGGATGTCAGGGGGCTGGGCCGGCCGCTGCCCTGCTGGCGCTGGGAGACCTCAGGCAAGTCCCTTCCCCACCACTTCCCCTCCGTCCCAGCCTCTGGGTGGATTTCAAGCTCGGGACAATGGGGGCCTCGAGCTCTGTCCCCAATTTCAAATGGGGGGGGGTCTGTGCCATGCTCGGCGCCGCAGGGGCACTGGCGCCGGCTGAGGTCCGGGCAGTGAGTCCTGGAGAAGCAGCAGTGTTAGCAGGCAGGGAGTCCGTGCCCAGCCCAGCCAGGACAAGCAGGCAGCGGATTTCCAGGGGAAAGGACTGAGCGTGGGAGACGCGCAGGGCTGAGCCGGGCAGCGGGTGGGAGGGAGAGCTGGGAATCCAAGGAACCAGTGTTTATCTTGGAGAAGGGGATTGGAGCTGGGTTTTCTCTGCTCCTGCCCCTGGACTGCCCTTCTGCCAGGCCCAGCAAAAGCCGCCTTCCCCCCACCCCCTTCCTGGCACGGCAACCCAGGTCACACCTCCAGAGTCAACAGGACTTTGTACTCTGAGCGCTTGCCAGCTTCCCAACCCACCCTCATTCCCGCCTCAGAGAGAACAGTCTGATCTAGAGAGGAGAGCTGGCAAGGGAAGGAATGCAAGTGTATGGCCTCCCTGCCCCCCACCCCATGCCCCTCCTAGAGCCGGGGAGAGAACCCAGGAGTCCTGGCTCCCAGCCCCCCTCCCCTCCCAGAGCCAGGGAGAGAACCCAAGAGTCCTGGCTCCCAGGCCTGCTGCTCTAACCCACCAGCCCCCACTGCCCTTCCAGAGCTGGGCAGAGAACCCAGGAGTCTTGGATCCCAGCCCCCCCACTCTAACTCACCAAGATGGGGGTGGCACCATGCCGGGCACAGACACCCAGCACCTGAGCTCAGGTGCCCCCCCATCATGCCGGGTGCTGCACACCGGGCACCTGAGGTCCGGGGCTGCACAGAGCTTCCCGTCTAAGAGCTGGAGAAAGGCCCATGGCCTCGGCTGGATCGACGCTGTCAGCGAGACCCAGGAGATGCAGCGCCTGGCTCAGGCTGGACCCCAGCCCAGTGGCCTTGCCCCCCTCCCAGAACACAGGACGGACAGATGGCGGCAAGGGACAAGGGGCTGGGTTCAAATCCCGGCTCTGCCGCAGACTGGGGCTGTCAGTATCCTGCAGCTTTAGCTGTAGTGTGGACGTGTTTCAGCCCAAGCGCTGCTCCCATCCACACACAAAGCACTCGGAGCGTTTGTCCAACGCCCAGCCCCATGCAGCGACCGGTACACAAAGCAATAGCGCACATCTGAAGGAGGACGGGAACCTTTCAAGCCCAGCTGGGGTTGTTGGCCCTCACTCCATGTACTTCGTAAAACCCATGTGTGACGAAGTGGGGAGGGCCGTGCTCTCATTGTTTCCTATCGGGGTAGGGTTTGCAAGCAGAGGGGGTGGGACTCAGTGTCCCTGGGGGTTACTGGTTTAACGAGGGAGGGAAGAGGGAGTTTGTGGTTACAGAGGATCGGCGAGGGAACTTGGGACCCCAGCGACCGGTGACCTGACGACCCAGACGCCCAGCTCAGGAGTCGCAGCTGGTTCTGGCCAGTGGGAGGACAATGGGCTGCGAAGAGAGGAGAGGAGGCCCCGGTTTACGACCCTGTTTCCCTGGAGAGAAGACAATGGACAGAGGCGGGGCCTGGGATCTCAGATGCCCAGCTGGGAGCAGGGGAGCTCGGGGCTGGAGAGGGGGAGCAGGCAGAGCCCACCTGGATGCAGAGAGACTGGGATGTGCTGGGCTGAGGGAGGCCAGGCCTGAGGCCGGAGAGTTTCCTGGGCTGTGTTCAACTCTCAATAAACCTCCTGTGTTACGCTGGCTGAGAGTCGCTCCGGGCTAGAGAACACGGGGTGTGGAGGCCCTGGGGGTCCCGAGCGAGGGGACTCCTGAGGGGGACCACGGCAGAGACAGACGTGCTGAGGCTCCGAGAGGTGCGGCTCCAGGAAATGGAGAGGCCTGGCCCCGAGAGAGAGTGGCCCCCCGAGAAGGGCTGTCGCACTGTAAGGGGCACCCCCCACGGACCGCACGGGGCCACGAGTGGGCACGATCTGTGAGTCCGTGACACCGTGGAAGTGCCCAGTATGAGATGGTGAGAGGACGTGGCTCCCGTTTCGGGGGGCAGCCGACCCAGGCTGGAGCCGTTCTGGGAGATGCTTTAGTTCGGCTGGATCCAGGGGTAAGCGGGCGGGATTCTCTGACCCAAGAGGTCAGGCTAGATGAGCTGGAATCTACAACACTCTCTATATAGGAGCCACGTAATCAATCTGGTCCCACCGCAGCCTCACTCTCTTCAGTGCATTTAGCGTCATAGCTGGCGTGGCAGGGTTCCCCACGGTACAGATGGGGAAACTGAGGCATGGGGTCACACAAGAAGTCGGTGGCAGAGCAGGAAATTGAGCTTGGCTCTGCCACCTCTAGGCTAGTGCCCCATCCTTCCCCTCCCTCGAACCCATGAATTAGCCTGCGGAACTCACTGCCACCAGAGCATGGCTAGGGGAATGCGCCCGGCGCAGGGATGCAGGCAAGCCCCGGCTGGTCTGGTAAGGGGGCCCAGGCTTCTCAGCGCCCTCCACCCAGCCCCGGCTGCTGGCACAATGCAGGGCAGAGACCCTGGGGAAGGCGGCGCATGGGGAATGGCCCATCCTGGAACACTACCACCCCTTCCCTGCCCCCCGGCGTTCTCCCCAGACAACGTACCTCCCGTCGGCACAGACCTGGCCCGGAGTCTGCGTCTCAGGCAGGTTCAAACGTGACCCAATCAGCCCTACACCCTGCCAGCTGGCAACATGGCACTCGTTCTCAGTGGCAGCCAATCAGCAGCCAGAGTCTGGGTTTTGAGGAAGGGGCGGCTCTGGGAGGGGAGGGGGGGCTGGTGGTTAGAGCAGGGCGGTCTGGGAGCCAGGACTCCTGGGTTCTCTCCCCAGCTCTGGGAGGGGAGTGGGGGGCTGGTGGTTAGAGCAGGGCGGTCTGGGAGCCAGGACTCCTGGGTTCTCTCCCTGGCTCTGGGAGGGGAGTGGGGGTTGGTGGGTTAGAGCAGGGGGGCCTGGGAGCCAGGACTCCTGGGTTCTCTCCCCAGCTCTGGGAGGGGAGTGGGCTTGGGAGACAGCAAGGGCGGCTTTGTGGTTAAGGGACCGGATGGGACTCAGAGACCAGCTCTGCCACAAACTCCCTGTGTGACCCTGGCCACGTCACTTCGCTTCTGCACCTCAGTGCCCAGCTGTGGGGGGGCGGGGAACTCCTCCTTCCTGCTCTCCTCAGGGCTGGGTGGGTCTTGCGATGGGGTCTGTGCAGGGCTTGGCCCCGATCCAGGTCGGGGTGGGGGGGGTCTGTGTGGCACCCAGCCACTCGGCCCTGCACCACCCAGGGCATTTCTTCCACAGCTGTGTGTCAGCGCTGGTCACTCCTGGACTTGCACGCCAAGCACAGCTGTTGGGTTCCCCTTCGGCAAGACCACCCACCATCCACAGCTGCAGACCACCAAAGCGCAGAGGTATGGGGGTATGACGTTATTGACATAAACTGGGACCATATAGATCATTCTTGCAACCAAGGTCCTGTAGTGGCACCCAGATCTTGTATAAAGGGGGTCAAATGGGGTGTCTAGGACAAGGTTATGGTTTACTGGTTATGATTATGCTGTCTATATGTGTGTATCACTTTTGTAGTTGAAGTTATGAATATTGGCTCTATACTGTCTGTATGGCAAACTTATGCTATGCTTCTGGGTGACATCCCAGACAAGCTGAGATTAGCTCTGCCTAGCCTGCTTGATGGCCCATTAAGGACCATCAGCTATACAATGGACCCATTGAGAGAAGGCAAATATGCCTTAATGACAGGTTTCAGAGTATATGCATCCGAAGAAGTGGGCTGTAGTCCACGAAAGCTTATGCTCTAATAAATTTGTTAGTCTCTAAGGTGCCACAAGTACTCCTGTTCTTCTTTTTGCAAATATGCCTTGAGACTCAGCAAAGTATGCAGGGACTGGCCCATGTGACTCCAGACTCCATTTTGCTGTAATTTTCCACAGTAAGAACAAAGAGGCGTTCTTACACCTGGAAAAGACTATATAAGGCTGATGCGTCATATCCATCTTGTCTTCAATCCTGCTTCTTATCTCTGGAGGAACTTTGCTACAAACTGAAGCTCTGAACAAAGGACTGAGGACCCATCCCAGCTGGGGATGTTCCAGAGACTTGATTTGAACTTGCAGTTTATTCCATCGCTGCTACAAGCCTGAACCAAGAACTTTGCCATTACTGTATGTAATTGATACCATTTAACCAATTCTAACTCTCATCTCTATCTTTTTCCTTTTATGAATAAACCTTTAGATTTTAGATTCTAAAGGATTGGCAGCAGCGTGATTTGTGGGTAAGATCTGACTTGTCTATTGACCTGGGTCTGGGGCTTGGTCCTTTGGGATCAGGAGAACCTTTTTCTTTTACTGGGGTATTGGTTTTCATAACCATTTGTCCCCATAACGAGTGGCGCTGGTGGTGATACTGGGAAACTGGAGTGTCTAAGGAGATTGCTTGTAAGACTTCTGGTTAGCCAGTGGGGTGAGACCGAAGTCCTCTTAGTCTGGCTGGTTTGGTTTGCCTTAGAGGTGGAAAAACCCCAGCCTTGGGCTGTAACTGCCCTGTTTGAGCAATTTGTCCTGAGTTGGCGCTCTCAGTTGGGTTCCGCCAGAACCGCATTGTCACAGGGGGGCAGTAAGATGGGGACCCCCGAGCCCTTCACACTACAGCCTGTGCCCTGTGGGCCGGGCTATCAGCGGGCGAGGTGTCAGAAACCAGCAGCTGACGACAAAGCAGGCTCTTCCGATCGAGAGAGGAACCTGCAGCTGCGCCCCCCATGTCCCGCACGACAAAGCCCACCCTCAGGGGAACTGCAGAGAAAGCAAGTTCCCGCCCCCGCGGTAGGTTTCATCTGGGAGTTATCTAGCACTGTAGCACCCTAGGGGTCCCAGCCTAGATCAGAAGCTGCCGCACAGACACCACCCCAAGACCGAGATCGGGGTCCCCCCCATGCCAGGCACTGTACAAACAGCCCTTCCCCGCAATGATCTTTAAGGCCTTATGAAAATTGAGGGCCAAAAGTTCCTTGAGCAACTTAGTATACACCCCACAAGTTCCTGTGAGCTGTGTCACGCTGGGCCAAATCTGCCTACAGGCGCAGTGGGTCGCAAAACCCGTTTCTACAGGGCCTGAACTGATCGCCCCAAACCGGAACTTCAACACCCCCCGGATGCAACTTTTGAACCAAAATATTAAACAAAATATCCAGCCTTAATGATCGTACAATCTAGGGGCCTGACCCAATACACAGCCAGGCCCCCGAAGTCCCAGCCTTAAACATGAATCCATCCTCCTCCAGCAACTTTTTCCACCTGGGATCACTCACAGGGGAATATCCAGCAGCCTTGGGCCCTCTGAGCCAAGCTTAACAGGCCAAACGATTCCTCGTCGCCCACGAGTCCCCATGTGGCAGTGATCCCCCCACCCCGAGCCAAGCAGCCCCCCAAAGATGAACGATACCGCGCGCTTTCCCTCCACAGATCTCACAGCGCTTCACGCTGGGGATTACTGTCCTCATTGGACAGATGGGGGAAACTGAGGTATGAGGCGGTGAAGGGACTCGCCCAGGGGCGCTCAGTGACAGATCTGGGAACAGAAGCTGGGTCTCTCGCGTCCCAGCCCACTGCTGGACCCACTAGACCACGCAGACCCCCATCTGCAGCACTCCAATCCCACCCCCAGTGAGCCTCTGACCACAGCAAGCTCACACCGTTCCACTGCCAACATACCCGGCTCCAGCCATCAGGCAATCGCTGTGGGGCTCCCCCGCAAGCCCCCATCCCAGGGCTATTCCTTCCCCTCCCAGACGCCAACGACGTCACCTTCTTTGCAGCTGAGAAACATCACTTACAGGTGTGAGGTGCTGCGGGTTGTCTGCCGTTGCTAATTGGACAGCAGGTCTCACTGCCAAGAGCTCCCTGCGCCGCAAAGAAAAAGGACGGGGGGGCGCCGGACAGGCCCAGGGCAGGGCTTCGGAACGGCCAACTTTCTACCCCAGCCCCCTGCAGAGCGGGGAATTCGCCGGCACTTCCCTCCCTCGACAGGCAGCTCCGCGGGCCACCACACAAGGGGTTGATCTGCATTTCATGGCAGGTGTGGGGAAAAGGGCCTCAGGAGAGTGCAGCCACGTGAAGCCCTGGGCCGGAAGGTGGGCTCGCTCAGACCCCACACTATGAAGGGGGTCCGGGCTCCCCGAAGCCTGCATGAAATCTATCCCGGACACCTGGGATTTTCAGCTCTGCTCCAGACTGCCTGCGTGATCTGGGGGCAGCTCTCTGGCCTGGGAGCACAATGGTCAGCTGACCTGAATCTACAGAAAACCCTGGGGGAGTCCCTGCGTCTCGGGCCTCAGTTCCCCTGTCTGTACAATGGGGCTAAGCGGTCTGCCTTGTCTGTTTAGGCCGGGCCTCCCAGGGCTGGCACTGCTTTCCTCTGGCTGTGTAGTGCCTGGTGCCGTGGGGGCCACCAGCTGGGGGGCGGTGTTGTGCCGGGGGCAAGGAGTCTGGGCAGCCCTCGCCACAACCCTCCCCTGAGGCAGACCTGTCCAGCGCCCCAGCTCAGCACTCTCGGACTCCCAGCAGCCACCGTTCTGCAAAGAGCCTTGCCCAGCCCGGGCCCCGGGGGGGAGCCCCACGGAGACACTGCGGCACGTGTCCCTGGGCCAAAAGCACCTCCGCCAACCCCCGACGCGCCCCCACCCCCGGCTCACAACCCCGGGCCCCGCCGGCGGCCCCTCCGCCAACCCCCGACGCGCCCCCGTCCCCAGGCACTCCGTCAGGGCCCAGGACCCCACGGTGCCAGGCGCTGCACACAGACCAGAGGGTTGGGAACCAGGTGTCCTGAGCCCAGTGCCCCGGCCCGGGCAGCAGACTGCCTCTCTAGCAGCACCGTCTGCCGGGCCCGCTGGGCTGGGCTGGCACCCCTGGAGGTGGGGTCTGTACAGCCTGAGGAACCAGGCAGGCACCCGCATTCCCTCCAGACCCACCGCCCAGCACGCAGCCAGCCTGCATGTGAGCACGGGACCTAGAGGCGGAAGACTGTCTCGGTACCAGCTCAGGGATTTCGTTTGTAGCAGTCTCTGTTCCCTGCTCCAGAGCCCGCCGCGGCTCTCCAGGATTGGGACTCAGCTCTCCCTCAGACCTGCGGGGGAACTTGGGCATGTCTCTTGCTATGGACCTGTGTAGCGCCTGGCAGAGGCGAGGACCCTCCAATCTTGGGGAGGGGGGAGGCGCCGGGCAGCGCCCCCCCCCCCAATCTCCGTCGGGGAAGGGGGAGGCGCCGGGCAGCGCCCCCCCCCCCAATCTCCGTCGGGGAAGGGGGAGGCGCCGGGCAGCGCCCCCCCCCCCCAATCTCCGTCGGGGAAGGGGGAGGCGCCGGGCAGCGCCCCCCCCCCCCCAATCTCCGTCGGGGAAGGGGGAGGCGCCGGGCAGCGCCCCCCCAATCTCCGTCGGGGAAGGGGGAGGCGCCGGGCAGCGCCCCCCCAATCTCCGTCGGGGAAGGGGGAGGCGCCAGGCAGCGCCCCCCCAATCTCCGTCGGGGAAGGGGGAGGCGCCAGGCAGCGCCCCCCCAATCTCAGTCGGGGAAGGGGGAGGCGCCAGGCAGCGCCCCCCCAATCTCGGTCGGGGAAGGGGGAGGCGCCAGGCAGCGCCCCCCCCCAATCTCCGTCGGGGAAGGGGGAGGCGCCGGGCAGCGCCCCCCCCCCAATCTCCGTCGGGGAAGGGGGAGGCGCCGGGCAGCGCTCCCCCAATCTCCGTCGGGGAAGGGGGAGGCGCCAGGCAGCGCTCCCCCAATCTCAGTCGGGGAAGGGGCCAGGCAGCGCTCCCCCCCAATCTCCGTCGGGGAAGGGGGAGGCGCCAGGCAGCGCTCCCCCCCAATCTCCGTCGGGGAAGGGGGAGGCGCCAGGCAGCGCTCCCCCAATCTCAGTCGGGGAAGGGGGAGGCGCCAGGCAGCGCCCCCCCAATCTCGGTCGGGGAAGGGGGAGGCGCCAGGCAGCGCCCCCCCAATCTCCGTCGGGGAAGGGGGAGGCGCCAGGCAGCGCCCCCCCAATCTCCGTCGGGGAAGGGGGAGGCGCCAGGCAGCGCCCCCCCAATCTCCGTCGGGGAAGGGGGAGGCGCCGGGCAGCGCCCCCCCCAATCTCAGTCGGGGAAGGGGGAGGCGCCGGGCAGCGCTCCCCCCCAATCTCAGTCGGGGAAGGGGCCAGGCAGCGCTCCCCCCCAATCTCAGTCGGGGAAGGGGCCAGGCAGCGCTCCCCCCCAATCTCCGTCGGGGAAGGGGGAGGGGCCAGGCAGCGCTCCCCCAATCTCGGTCGGGGAAGGGGGGCCTCCGGGTAGTGCTCAGCACAGCCAAGACCCCCCCATCTCGGCCAGGACAAGGAGACTACAAAAGCTGTTTCTAAAGTGCATTTTTGGCGGCGGTGAGCCTTTGTACCAGCAGGGAGCTGGGCATGTTTTGCGGGGCGCTCGTCAGGAACAGTTGGCTCGTTAGACATTAAAAGCCCTTCTTAGCTGCCTCTCTTCCTTTCCTAGCATCCGCCAGCGAGAGCCGCACGCTGCGAGTTCAAGGACAGAATCCACAAGAGCACGAACGTGTCGAACACAAGCAAAAAGCCTCCGATTCAAAGGCACACACTGCAGCCAACAAGTCCTACCTAGCAACGGCGCCGGGCTGAACACCTCAGGCGCACAGCCTGGAGCCGAGAGCTGACGCACACGGAGCTGCAGCACCCGGCCTTTGTGTCACACCCAGCAGCCGCTCCGGTTTGGGGGCGATGCGTCTGCGTCTGGGGAGGGGGCCACAGTCTGCAAGACGCCCGCCCATGGTCCTGGACACCGCACAGATGCCTTTCTTTCAGAGCAAGACTGGGACACCCTCCTCTGTCATACCAAAGCCCTCCCCTGCCCAAGACTGCCCCCCATTGTGCCAGGCCCACAAAGAGAGACAGCCCGTCTCCAGAAGCTCACAAGCTAAATAGACCACAGAAGGGTTGTTAGCCCCATGTTACGGGTGGGCAAGTCACTGCATCTCTCCAGGCCTCAGTTTCCCCACGGTAACGCAGGCAGCCTGTGCCGGGGCTGGGAACTGAACTCAAATCTCCCAAGTAGGAGCAGGGGATACAGTGTCGGGTCAGGGGTCTGCAGGTCGGGAAGGAAGGGAAAGCCAGGAGCGCGATCAAAGGGGTGGCTTGATCACAGTCTAGCAGAACCTACGTGGGGCACAAATGTTTAACAGCAGGATCATCAGTCTAGCAGCGAATGGTCTAACCCGACCCACAGCTGGAAATCGACGTGATCCAGTCCCAGCTTCTGGCCATCGGGGGTGGGAAGTGTTTCTAAACGACACAGGGACCCACTCAGCGCCTGCGCTGTACAGGTCAGACTAGACGGTCCCTTCAGGGCTCTGGTCCCACTCAGAGAAGGCCTTTGCACACAGTCTGAACACAACCCTGGGAAGACTTCCTGGTGTGGCTGGGGCCGTCATTCCAGTTCGGGCAGCCAGACAGCTCCCAGCTCGGACTGGGTCATGGGTATTAGCCACATGAAGCTGCAAAGCCCAACACAATGCCTTCTCCACAGATGGATGCAGACAGATGCACCACCTGGCTGGCTGGGTTTGGGGGGCGTTTTTCCCATGCTGCATTTTTTAACAGTGTGTGCCTGTCAGCCAAATATCCCTGGCAAATGCCCAATCACCGCTCAAAGTCAGAACCCAAGGAGTGAAATTAAGACCCCCCCACCCCCCCGCCTTTTGGGAAATCCTGAGAAGTCAGCCATGCACTCCCAGCGCGTGGCAACGATCCTGTGCCCAGCGCTCACCTCCGCACTCTAAACACGGGAGAGGGTTCGGAGAAGAGCTACAAGGAGGATTCCCGGGCTGGCAAGCACACCTCCCAAAGCAGCTCCAAGTAGTCAGCTTACCAAAGACATTAATCACGGTCTAAGTATCTACATGGGCAGTAAACAGCTGGAAGCTAAAGCCATGCAAATTCCCATTCGAAATAAGGCCTACACTTCCCACAGCCTGAGTGATTAACCAGTGAAACAAGGTCCCCGGGGCAGGGGTGGATTTCCCACCTCTTGCGGCCTTCCCATCCAGACTGGAGCCTAGGGTGACCAGATGTCCCGATTTTACAGGGACAGTCCCGATATTTGGGGCTTTTCCTTATATAGGCTCCGATTACGCCCCCCCCGCCGGTCCTGATTTTTCACACTTGCTGTCTGGTCACCCTACTGAAGCCTCTCTGGAAGACGCTGCAGCCCCGCACAATTCTTGCGCACAATACAGGGGAGCTGGGTGCAATTCCCGTGCCCGTACGGTACTAGATTATCGAACAGTCTCTTCTGGCTTGAATCTGGGCAAAGCAGATGGGCCGAGCAGATCCTGTGCTTCGGTTGGTGTTTAGCAAAGACTGATGCATCCCAGGGCTTTGCACCGTGCCCAGCCCCTGCACTTCCAAGCAGATAAGAAATTAGTCACTTCCTGTCCTAAAACACTGTGCGCTAGTGAACAATTGTTGCATTCCACCCTACTGGCTCCGCAGTTTCTATCAGCATAAGAATCGCCAGAACCAGGGCCTCGTCTCCAACAGCTGTGACAAGAAACCCTGCAGCCATGGGATAACCTGTCTGTTACACAGAAGAGGAGTTGGGCTGCCCTGCAGAACAAGAGTCTAACTCTGTTTTTCTTTCTAATCTTTACTAAAAAATGTCGGATCATTTGTTTAAATCCCGCTAAACTCTTGGCCTCTTGCGGCACGGAGTTCCACGTGCTTTTAAAATGCAGTCCACAGCGTATTTCCTTGGGTCAGTTTTAAATGCACTGACTTATTTTCATTCCACGTCGCCTCGCTCTAAGGTTGTCTGGAGCACGGCCTGTCCTTTTGTTCGCTGCGTGTGCAGCGCCTAGCACCAGTCACTGGTTTGAAGGCCGGAAGGAACCATCAGCTCACTAGTCTGACTCCTGGATGGCACAAGCCAGAGAATTCCCCCGTTTGAGCCCAATCGTTTGTACTGCAGCTCATTCAGAAAGGCATGCAGGCTGGATCGGACGCCATCAAGAGATGGCGAATCTACCACTGCCGGAGGCAGTTTGGGCCAATGGTTAATCCCCCGCACTGTACAAAACCTGGGCCTTATTCCTAGCGTGAACGTGTCTGGCTTTATCTGCCAGCCGCTGCCTTCCTGATAGGTTAAAGAGCGCCTTGGTACCCCATGGAGATACCATGTGATCAGTGGAGTCCATGACGGGGTGCTATCACCATCTGAGTAAATAACACAGGGAGGCGTTGGGGATCCTTGGGAAGGACAGAGAGACTGAAGCCAGCTGGGAAGAAGTTCTATCCACCCACCAGCAATGACATCTGCACAGAGCCAGTGTTACGAAACCTCCCTGGTTTGTCTGGGAGATAGACAGTGCTTTGAAAAGAGATGTAATCACATTGCAAAGCATTCCGGAGCTTGGCTCGCGGAGCTGTTCTGCTGATGGAGGCGAGAATTCACAGCGCAGCCAGCCTGCAGCAGACAGCTCGGGTTTGTCCCTATTAAACGCAATGACAAATTATGATTCCTGTAAAAAAAACCAAACCAAAACGCTCTGCCAGGGACTTGGGGCCAGCCAGAGATCTAATGATACTGGTAGAAAGGCAGTGCTGCCTTGGCTAGAGCACTGGGCGACCTTCTGTTCCCAGCTCTGACGCTGACCTGTGCTAAGCCACAGACCCGCTCCCTGCCTCTGTATCCCCACCTGTGAAATGGGGCTAATGACCGACGGCTGAAAAGCATTAGCCATCATTATGACAGGTGATCACACTGGTATAACTCTATCGAGCTCAGGGCTACGCTGCACTGGCTGCACTTCTCCTACCCCGCCAGGAGGGGCTCTCCTGTTGGCGTACGTAATCCCCTTCCCCAAGAGGCGGTAGCAAGGCCGAGGGAATGAATGCTCCACTGCAGAAGCTCTGCTCTGTACCGCTGCCTGAAACCCCTGGCACGCCGGGCGAATCATTATTCACCAGCTCGCCTCAATCCCGAGCAGAGCCGCCGCTTTGCACTGCCAAGGCTTTGTGGCGAAGGTCTAAAGAACTCCTGCCCGTTAGCATGA
Organism: Malaclemys terrapin pileata; assembly: GCF_027887155.1. NCBI lineage: Eukaryota > Metazoa > Chordata > Testudines > Emydidae > Malaclemys > Malaclemys terrapin. Next base: position 1,498,528 of record NC_071519.1, on the reverse strand, counting down.
ACGGTGCCGGGGATGGCAGAGTCACTGTTCCCACATGCGGGCGCTGGCAGCGCTGGGGGTTTACCACCAGCCCAGCACTGCAGAGGTTAATACTCCAAGACGGGACCGGTTATTAAACATTTGAAAATCAGATTTGGGGTTAACGTGGGCCAGGACAGTGACCCCCATGATCCATGCGCAAGCGCCACCGTGCACGCTCTGCTGTGAACCACTGCAGCAACAGCTCCCCACTGTGCCCCCGAGCCAGCTCACTGCACTGGCTGGGCACCGAGCGAAGAGAGGAGAGAGCTAGTGAGATCATTGCAGAGATGGGGGGATGCCACTGGGGAGGAGAGCAAAGGAGGAGAACAAGGCGTTAGGGTCGCTGCAGCCACGCCGGGCGGGGGGACAGGGAGTCAGGGTGACTGAAGGGGGAAGCGGCGGAGGGACAGGGAATCAGGGGCATTGCGGTGACACTGGGGGGGGACACAGTGAGTCAGGGTAAATGCAATGACGACGGGAGGGGGGTGGCGAACGGGGAGTCGCGGCCACTGCAGAGACGCTGGGGCGGGTAGCGAGGGGGAATGGGCAGCGAGGGTCACTACAGCAAGTGTGTGTGGGGGGAAGATATAGGGGATGGACAGGTGTGGATGAGGGGCTTCCCGCCCCAATGGGTGAAGGGAAGCAGCAGGACCAGAGAAGGGGGACGACACAGACATTATGCAAAGGGAATTGGGCTCCTGCAGCAGCCATGGGGTGTGTGTGGGTGTCTTGGGGTTTATCCTAGGAGCGGCCCCCACCCTCATTCCCATCTAACCACGGGGAGTGCCTGGCTCCTCCCCCTCCGCCTACCCCCACCCCAACAGCTCCTCCGGGGGCATCCCCCGAGTCACAGCCCCCCCCAGCAGAGGTGGGGGGTCCCCCGAGTCACAGCCCCCCCCAGCAGAGATGAAGGGGGGGGCGAGTCACAGCCCCCCCAGCAGAGATGGGGGGATCCCCCGAGTCACAGCCCCCCCCAGCAGAGATGGGGGGATCCCCCGAGTCACAACCCCCCCCAGCAGAGATGAAGGGGGGGGCGAGTCACAGCCCCCCCAGCAGAGATGGGGGGATCCCCCGAGTCACAGCCCCCCCAGCAGAGATGGGGGGATCCCCCGAGTCACAACCCCCCCCAGCAGAGATGAAGGGGGGGGCGAGTCACAGCCCCCCCAGCAGAGATGGGGGGATCCCCCGAGTCACAGCCCCCCCAGCAGAGATGAGGGGGGGGGCGAGTCACAGCCCCCCCCAGCAGAGATGAGGGGGGGGCGAGTCACAGCCCCCCCAGCAGAGATGGGGGGGGGGCGAGTCACAGCCCCCCCAGCAGAGATGGGGGGGGGGCGAGTCACAGCCCCCCCAGCAGAGATGAGGGGGGGGCGAGTCACAGCCCCCCCAGCAGAGATGGGGGGGGGCGAGTCACAGCCCCCCCAGCAGAGATGAGGGGGGGGCGAGTCACAGCCCCCCCAGCAGAGATGGGGGGGGGGCGAGTCACAGCCCCCCCAGCAGAGATGGGGGGGGGCGAGTCACAGCCCCCCCAGCAGAGATGAGGGGGGGGCGAGTCACAGCCCCCCCAGCAGAGATGGGGGGGGGGCGAGTCACAGCCCCCCCAGCAGAGATGAGGGGGGGGCGAGTCACAGCCCCCCCAGCAGAGATGGGGGGATCCCCCGAGTCACAGCCCCCCCAGCAGAGATGAGGGGGGGGCGAGTCACAGCCCCCCCCAGCAGAGATGGGGGGATCCCCCGAGTCACAGCCCCCCCAGCAGAGACGGATTTGGCCCCCCAGCAGGGCCCCGCCCCCTGACCTTTGCCCTTTGCCCCCCTTACCCTGAGGGCGGAGAGGTCGATGTCATCCAGGCTGCGGGCGGGGGCCGGGTCGGCCATGGCCGGGTCGGGTCGGGTCGGGGCTGGGGCGGGGCCTGGCCGGCTCCTCACTGCGGCCCCATGGACCCGGCGCCGGGCTCCGCGCACCGACTGACAGCGGCCGCCCCCGGAACGCCGAGCCGAGCCGAGCCGCACTGCGCAGGCGCCGGCAGGTGGGCGGTTGGGCGCGCGCCGCGCCTGCGCCCAGCTCCGCGGAGGGCGGCACGTGAGGCGGAAGACGGTGGCGGACCACGCAGGCGCCATCTGGGGGGAGGAGGAGAGAGGTCACGGGTCGGCGCATGCGCGGGGCGGACAGCGAGGCGGAAGAGCGAGATGGCGCCCCGTAACTCCCCCACCAGCATCACCACCGCGCGCGCATGCGTGGAGAGGGGGGCGCGAGGGGAAAGCGGCTCAAGGCGCATGCGCGTAACCGCAAGTCAAGGCAGGCCGGGGCCCGCGCGTGCGTCTGGGAAAGAGGAAGGCCCGCGCATGCGCGAGAGAGGAGCCGACCGAGACGGGCTGCGCTTCATTTACGCATGCGCCGGGCGGGAGACAGGGATGGAGGGGGGAGCACGTGCGGGGCGCGGCTGTGAGGGCGAACAGGGCGCGAGGCGGGCGGACGGTGTTCCCGCCTTTTTCACCTGCTGGGGGCGGGGCCTCGGTCTGGGGCGCGACGGGGCCTAGTGCTGAAGGGGCGGGGCCTGAACTTAGGGGGAGTGGGGCGGTCTGGGGGGGAGGGACGGACTCTGTGGGCGGGGCCTGCTCGTGAGGGGGCGGGGCCTAGTTCAGAGCAAGGCGGGGCACCCTGAGGGGGAGAAACCTGTATCTGTGGGGGAGGGGCCTGTTCTTCAGGGGGCGTGGCTTGACCCTGCTGGGGGAGGGGTGGTCTAAAGGGGGGGGCTGGATGGCAGGAAGAGGGGGTGTCTCCCCACTAGGCTGAGGGCGTCACAGGGGGGGTGGGGAATGGGGCAGGGGCCTGTCCCCTCTGGGGGGCGCCGGCTCCCACCCGGCCCCAGGGCGGGGACTGGCTGGCTCAGGGGGGCGGGGAATGGGGCAGGGGCCTGTCCCCTCTAGGGGGCGCCGGCCCCCACCCGGCCCAGGGCGGGGATTGGCTGGCTCGGGGGGGCAGGGAATGGGGCAGGGGCCTGTCCCCTCTAGGGGGTGCCGGCTCCCACCCGGCCCCAGGGCATGGATTGGCTGGCTCAGCGGGGTGGGGAATGGGGCAGGGGCCTGTCCCCTCTGTGGGGCGCCGGCTCCCACCCGGCCCCAGGGCAGGGACTGGCTGGCTCAGGGGGGCGGGGAATGGGGCAGGGGCCTGTCCCCTCTGTGGGGCGTCGGCTCCCACCCGGCCCCAGGGCGGGGATTGGCTGGCTCAGCGGGGTGGGGAATGGGGCAGGGGCCTGTCCCCTCTGTGGGGCGTCGGCTCCCACCCGGCCCCAGGGCGGGGATTGGCTGGCTCAGCGGGGTGGGGAATGGGGCAGGGGCCTGTCCCCTCTAAGGGGAAACAAGCAGGTTTATTGATAAAAAATGTCCCCGCCGGCCGGGGGCGACAGCAGTGTGGCATTATGCCAACATGTGGCGGGTGGGCTGGCCGCTTCCGTCAGCCCTGGGCGAGCGCCCCGCCAGCACTTCCCCCCTGCCCAGTGGGCGTGCCGGGCGAGGCGTTCATGGCGTCCGTCTCCCGCACACGCCTGTCCCCGTGTGCCGGAGCCGCTTCAATCTCAGCCGGGTCAGCCAGTCGCCGCCTTTTCCCTGTTCTCTGTACCTGGGCTGTCGCCCAGCACCGCGCGAGGCCTATGCCAGCCGCTGGCAGGGTCCTGCCCTGCCCTGGGCTTGCGACAGGGGGCCCCTGGCCACACCCTCCTCCTCTGGGGCTGGGTTGGCAAAACGAAGGGGCGGCTGCCAGGAATGGAGCCTTCTCTCCCGCCGCTGGAAGGCACACACACACACACACACACACACACACAAACTAGAGTGTCCACACCCACACCCCAACCCCACCGAGTGTGTACACACCCACTCAGCAGGGATGTACACACATACACACACTAGAATGTGTACATACACACACACCCCAGAGTGTGTACACACACACACACACCCTAGGGTGTGTACACACCTACACACACATACCCTAGGGTGCGTACCCACCCAGCAGGAGTGTACATACACACCCTAGGGTGTGTAGATACAAACCCACACCCACAGTGTGTGTACACCCCCCATAGTGTGTGGCATGCCCCCCCTGCGGGCACAGGACAGTCACACCAGACTTCCCAGTGTAGCCAGTCCCTGTGCACTTCCCACTGGTCTCCCCCATCTCCGCCAGGCCAGCGCCCCCCGGCACCCGCAGGGGCCGTCCCCCGGGACCCCGGCGCGGAATAACCAGAGAGACGGGCCACGGTTGCAGCGCGTTTATGTAACAAACCATCTCAGAGAAGCAGGTTAGGAGCTGGTCCCGTGACAGGGGGATGGGTGCTGCCAGGGAGCAAACCCCCAGGGACCCCCCCCTTGCCCGCCCAGCCCTCTGTGGGCCACCCTGCGGGTGACCCCTTTGACCTAGCAGCCTGCGGGGTAGATCCCGGGGCGTGGGCGCGTCCCTCCCGTGCCTGCCTCCAGCCTCCCCACGGTGAGCGGGAGGAACCCAGGCAGCAGTAGTGTTGTGTGGGGCCGGGCGGCGAGGGCTCCCGCTGGCCGGGGGGTGCCCAGTGGGCGAGGCCGGGGTGACACTCAGCGGTTAGTAGTGGCAAGGAGGGGGTGTGATGCGCCCCCCCTCCCCCGTGGGAAGTCGGCCTCTGGAATGTAGTGACGGGGGGAGGTGGGGAGCGGGGCGGTGGGTGCGGGCCGTCCGCCAGGGGTGAGCCTCCGGCATGCTGCGCTGCCGGGCGGCCCTGCCCGCGGGGTTCAGGGGGCTGTGCCAACGGGCAGGGAGAGGGGCTGCCCCTGGGCGGGCAGAGAATTGGTCCCAGCCCCCCTCACCGGACGGAGGGGGGGGTCTCTGGTCACCGCCCGGGGTGGGGTGGAGCGGGCACGCCCCCCGGACAGGGAGAGGGCACGCAGCTCCGGCCCCGCGGGCGCCTACGTCCACACCTCCACGGGGATCATGCCCTCCTTGCTGTTGAGCGGGGGCAGGAGAGACTCCTCGGCCAGGAACCGGAGGGGGAACTGCACCACGTGGCCCCGCACCTGGGCCAGGTGTTGGCGGGCCAGCTCCGGGCTGACGCCGGCCAGGTTCTGCACCCCTGCGTACCCCCGCAGGGCCCGGAGCGACGGCACCGCGTTGGTGGGGAGGCAGCGGAACACCTGTGTGTGGGGGGGGAGCCGTGGGTCAGAGCCGGGTGGGGCTGGAATCCACACCCACAGTGCCCCTCACTCCCCACCCGCAGCACCTGCCCCCCGCAGCTCTGCCCCCACCAGCTCTGCCGGTGCCCCTCACTCCCGACCCGCAGCCCCTGCCAGCCCAGCCCTGCCCCCCCCAGCCCCGCCGGTGCCCCGCACTCCCGACCCGCAGCCCCTGCCAGCCCAGCCCTGCCCCCCCCAGCCCCGCCGGTGCCCCTCACTCCCGACCCGCAGCCCCTGCCAGCCCAGCCCTGCCCCCCTCAGCCCCGCCGGTGCCCCTCACTCCCGACCCGCAGCCCCCCCCAGCCCTACCAGTGCCCCTCACTCCCGACCCGCAGCCCCTGCCAGCCCCGCCCTGCCCCCCCCAGCCCTACCGGTGCCCCTCACTCCCGACCCGCAGCCCCTGCCAGCCCTGCCGGTGCCCCTGTGACGAACTGGGCCTGTTCTCACGGTGGTCTGTGAATGCTGACAGGGGAGTGTTCTGGGATAGTCTGCATTGCAGGATGGGATCTGCCCGAGGGCGCCCGAGGGCGCATACCTGAGTGTGTAACATGAGAACCCAGGAAGGGGTTGAAGGGGAGGCGACTCCTTAGCCCAGGAAACTGAACAAAGGCTGTGGGAGGGGTCGCTGAAGGGGAAGTGCTGGAAGCAGGCAGGGAGAGAGGGCTGGGGGGCAGAAATGGCTCTGACCTCCCAAGGGGGGCTGGGCTGGAATGCCCAGGGACCCCAAGATGGACCTAACTGAGGGGGTCCCTGTTGTCTGTGCCTGCAAGACCTGTCTTGGACTGTATTCCTGTCATCCAAATAAACCTTCTGCTTTACTGGCTGGCTGAGAGTCATGGTGAATCGCAGGAAGCCGGGGGTGCAGGGCCCTGAGTCCCCCAATACTCCGTGACAGCCCCTCACTCCCGACCCGCAGCCCCTGCCAGCCCAGCCCTGCCCCCCCCAGCTCTGCCGGTGCCCCTCACTCCCGACCCGCAGCCCCTGCTAGCCCAGCCCTGCCCCCCGGGCTCCCCACACACCTGATCATAGATGTTAGCGTTGCTCAGGGCGGTGGCTTTCCAGACCCCGTGGAAGAAGTGGTCGCTGACTGGATCCTGGATGTTGAGGCTGGAGGCGCCCGACTCCCCCAGAAGCGACCTGCGGAGAAGGGCCCAGTGCTGAGATGAGGTGCCCGTGCCCAGGTACCAGCGCAGCGGGGGGGCGTGGGATTGCGCCCCGTGTTTCCAGGGCGAGGGGCACGCACAGAGCTGGGGGTGTGGCCAGCAGGCCTGCGGGCGGCGCACACCCACCTGAAGCAGTCGAGGCGCAGGCTGAGTGCGAATTTCCCCGCCTGGTACGGCTCCCCGTCCATGAGCGACGGGACCAGCTCCGCGTCCTCCACCAGCACGGCCAGCTCGCTGTCCCTCTTCCCCAGCAGGCTGCGGTCGTTGATGTTGGCAGAGCCTGGGGGTGCAAAGGACGGATCAGAGCCCTGCCGGTGCCCCTCACTCCCAACCCGCAGCCCCCTACCAACCCTGAGCTTCCCCCAGCTCTACCGGTGCCCCTCACTCCCGACCCGCAGCCCCCTGCTAACCCAGCCCTGCCCCCCACCAGCCCTGTCAGTGCCCCAGTGGAGGGGACTGGGGCCAGTGGGTTAGAGCCGGGGGGGCTGGGAACCAGGACTCCTGGGTTCTCCCCGGCTCTGGCAGCAAGTGGCCTTTCATGGGTTACAGGCGGAGAGAGGTGGCGGGCCAGGACTCCTGGGTTCGCGCCGGCACTCACCGATGAGGACGCGGCGGTCGTCGGCGATGAGCATCTTGCTGTGGATGTAGACCAGCTCGGTGATGAGGGTGCCGCTCAGCTCCCCGTGGGTGCGCAGCCCGCAGATGGAGATGTAGTTCTTCCACTCGTCCCCAACTGCCAGGGGGGTGGGGGGAGAATGCGGGTTACTCAGCCCCCCAGGGTGCCAGGGCTGGGGGTCCTGAGCTCATGGGGGGCTGGGGTCCTTCCTTGGCCAGGGTACTGACCTCCGACATAGCCCTCACTCCTGGGTTCTCTCCCCGGCTCTGGGAGGGGAGTGGGGGCTGGTGGGTTAGGGCAGGGGGGGCTGGGAGCCAGGACTCCTGGGTTCTCTCCCCGGCTCTGGGAGGGGAGTGGGGGCTGGTGGGTTAGAGCAGGGTGGGCTGGGAGCCAGGACTCCTGGGTTCTCTCCCCGGCTCTGGGAGGGGAGTGGGGGCTGGTGGGTTAGAGCAGGGTGGGCTGGGAGCCAGGACTCCTGGGTTCTCTCCCGGCTCTGGGAGGGGAGTGGGGACTGGTGGGTTAGAGCAGGGGGGGCTGGGAGCCAGGACTCCTGGGTTCTCTCCCGGCTCTGGGAGGGGAGTGGGGACTGGTGGGTTAGAGCAGGGTGGGCTGGGAGCCAGGACTCCTGGGTTCTCTCCCCGGCTCTGGGAGGGGAGTGGGGACTGGTGGGTTAGAGCAGGGGGGCTGGGAGCCAGGACTCCTGGGTTCTCTCCCCGGCTCTGGGAGGGGAGTGGGGGCTGGTGGGTTAGAGCAGGGGGGGCTGGGAGCCAGGACTCCTGGGTTCTCTCCCCGGCTCTGGGAGGGGAATGGGGGCTGGTGGGTTAGAGCAGGGGGGGCTGGGAGCCAGGACTCCTGGGTTCTCTCCCCGGCTCTGGCAGGGGAGGGGGGGGCTGGTGGTTAGAGCAGGGGGGACTGGGAGCCAGGACTCCTGGGTTCTCTCCCCGGCTCTGGCAGGGGAGGGGGAGAGGGGGTCAGAGAGGAGCTCGGCTCTGCCCCCCCCCGACACTCACTGGCGGCTTTCAGGCGGCACAGGATGGAGGAGTCGCCCCGGCAGAGCGTCCTGGGGGAGAAGGAATGAGGCAGCCGGTGAGTGGGGCCCCTGTGCCCCCCACAGTTCACCCTGCCCTGGGACCCCTCCCCACATAATACTAGTGCTGGGCTCCCCTTCCCCCTCCCCAGTGGCTTCCCCAGCCGCCGCCTCCTCCTGCTCCCCCTTTGTGACCCCCCCGTACCGGTAGGTGAAGTGCAGGATGGCCTGGATCGAGTTCCCCCCCCCCTCGGCAATGTCCCCCTCGAACCCGGGCAGCAGGGGCAGCAGCACGAAGACCCGGAACCGCGTCTGCTCTCTGCGGGGACGGACGGACAGGGAGAAGTTACCCCCACCCACCCACAGGGAGAGCCCCTCCCCCGCGGGGGCTGGGGTCCCAGCGTTAGTCCTGCCCCCTTCCCCCCTGCGCAACATGAGCCGCGTCCCCCTCCCCAGAGCCAGTCCTGGGGTCCCCCCATCCCCTCCCGGTGCCAATCCGCCCCCCCCTCGCAGCCCACCACAATAGAACCCTGCCCCCACCCTCGCCCCGGGGCCTGACAGACACCGGGTCCCCCCTCCCCTGGGGCCCAACAGACGCCGGGTTTCCCCCCCCCCCGCCATGGGGTGACAGACACAGGGTCCCCCCTCCCCTGGGGCCCGACAGACCCCGGGTTCCCACCCCCCCCCCCACCATGGGGTGACAGACACAGGGTCCCCCCTCCCCTGGGGCCCGACAGACGCTGGGTTCCCCCCCCCCCCCCGCCATGGGGTGACAGACACAGGGTCCCCCCTCCCCTGGGGCCCGACAGACCCCGGGTTCCCCCCCCCCCGCCATGGGGTGACAGACACAGGGTCCCCCCTCCCCTGGGGCCCGACAGACCCCGGGTTCCCCCCCCCCCCGCCATGGGGTGACAGACACAGGGTCCCCCCTCCCCTGGGGCCCGACAGACCCCGGGTTCCACCCCCTCCCATGGGGTGACAGACACAGGGTCCCCCCTCCCCTGGGGCCCGACAGACGCCGGGTTCCACCCCCCCCCCCATGGGGTGACAGACACAGGGTCCCCCCTCCCCTGGGGCCCGACAGACGCCGGGTTCCCCCCCCCCCCGCCGTGGGGTGACAGACACAGGGTCCCCCCTCCCCTGGGGCCCGACAGACGCCGGGTTCCCCCCCCGCTGTGGGGTGACCTGTGGGCGCGCAGGATGCGGCTGACGATGGCGTCCCCCACCGTGTTGAGCACTGCCCGCCCGTCCGCACAGCTGATGAAGAACTGGTTCTGGGGGGAGATGGGGGGTGAGAGCCCGGCAGAGAGACCTCCCCCGGCCCAGCCCCAGCCAGGCCTCCCCGGCTCCCAGGCCCCCCCGGCCCAGCCCCACCTCGATGTAGATGTAGTGCTGGCTGGTCTGGATCAGGCTCAGGTAGGCGTTGTAGATGGAGCACTCGTGGGTCCCGGCTGACCAGCGATCCACCGAGCGCAGCACCTGGGGGGCCAGGGGGCAGGGTGAGGGGACCCTCTGCGGCCATCCCGTGACCTCGTCCCCCGTGACCCCCGGCCCCCTGCTACCTGCCCAGAACTGCGTGTCCCCCACCCCCTGAACCCATCGCATGACCCCCTGAGATCCCTAATGCCCTGGGCCCATAGGGTGACCCCCGGGACCTTTAACTCCCTGGGCCCATTGGGTGATCCCCCCCCCATTCCCTGGGCCCCTAGGGTGACCTGCCCTCCATTCCCCGGACCCCTGGGAGATCCCCCCCCCATTCCCTGGGCCCCTAGGGTGATCCCCCCCCCATTCCCTGGGCCCATAGAGTGACCTGCCCCCTATTCCCTGGGTCCCTAGGGTGACCTGCCCCCTGTTCCCTGGGCCCGTAGGGTGATCCCCCCCCATTCCCTGGGCCCCTAGGGTGACCTGCCCTCCATTCCCCGGGCCCCTAGGGTGATCCCCCCCCATTCCCTGGGCCCCTAGGGTGATCCCCCCCCATTCCCTGGGCCCCTAGGGTGACCTGCCCTCCATTCCCCGGGCCCACAGAGTGACCTGCCCCCCGTTCCCTGGGCCCATAGGGTGACCACGGGACCTTTAACTCCCTGGGCCCCTAGGGTGACCTGCCCAAGCTCCCTGCCCCGGGGCGCCCGCTGACCTGCACGTTGGCGAGCTGGGCGCCGGCGAGGGGGCCGGGCAGGCGGTGGGTGGCACCAAGCGACTTGGGCACCAGGCAGGGGTACTCCGGGCCCCGGTACTTGTTCTTCACTGTCTGCAACGGGACGGGAGGTGGGCGGGGAGATCGCAGGTACCACCCCACCCCCTGGGGACAGGGACCCGCCCCGGCCTGCCCCGCTGTTCCCCCCGCGCCCCCCACAACTCGGGCCCACTGCCAGGCTCCCGGCGGCCCCGGACCTTGGTGAAATTCCAGCGCTGGATGAAGTGACGGGCGACGTCGCGGGCGGCTCTGCCGTGCACGGCCACCCCCACGTCCCGCCAGGGCATCCGGGGCATCCGGGACCTGTCAATGAAATCTGACCCCCGGGGGGAGCCGGTCAGCAGGAGGGCAGGGGCCGGTCGGGTGACCCTTGACCTCCCCCCGCCCCGGATGACCCTAGAACCTGTGTCCGAAGAGCCCCTGGAACAATCCCCAGCCCTGCTTGTTGGCCATCCTGAATCGAAGGGACTTTTCTGGGCAACGCACTGGCTGGGCCTGGGTCACCTTGGCTGCAGGGTGGAATTGGGGGTCAGACCCCACCCAGTGGGGGAAGAGGGTGCTTTGTTGCTAAGGGGAGGTCCACTTGAGCTCCCTCGATGGAAGGGCACAGTTAAGGAGATGTAACGCTTTCACAGGAACAGTTAAGGGGATGTAATACTCTCAGGGGTACAGTTAAGGTGATGTCAAGTTCTCAAGGGCTCAGTTACCGGGGTGTAATGCTCTCACGGGTACCGTTAAGGGGATGTGATGCTCTAACGGGCACCGTTAAGGGGGTGTAACACTCTCATGAGCACAGTTAAGGAGGTGTAACATTCTCAGGGGCACACTTAAGGTGATGTAATGCTCTCGGGGCACAGTTAAGGGGATGTAACACTCTCAGGGGCACAGTTAAGGGGATGTAACGCTCTCAAGGGCTCAGTTACCAGGGTGTAACGCTCTCAGGGACACAGTTATGGGGGTGTAATGCTCTCATACACATGCCAGTGGCAGAGTTAAAGGGATGTAGTCCCTAGTCAGCCCCAGGCACCCACTGGCTGCCACGCACGCTGCCAAGCCCAGCCCCCCAACCCCCGATCACCTTCGAAGGGCCGGTCGAGCTGCACCCAGTCCTTGGTGATGAGGTTGCTGTAGTCCTTGCCCAGCCAGAGTTGCTGGTTGGCTGCCAGGTTGACGGGCGGCTCATCCCCAAGGAGCACCCCGCTCGGAGGGAGCCAGAGCCCGGCGTGGGGAGCGGGGTCCAGAGAGAGATGGGGGGAGGCAATCGGGGGGAGAGAAGCTTGGGGCCCTGGGGCAGGCGGCTCCCCAGGAGAGGAGGGGGCCGAGTGGGGGGCTCTGACCTTGGTGCCGGGGGGCAGGTCGGTGAGCCGGTAGTGGTGGTCATCCCAGCGCCCGTAGGCCAGGTCCAGGCCGCCAAGAAAGGCCACGCTCTGGTCCACCACCACCAGCTTCTCGTGGTGAGCCCACAGGAACACGACGGACGAGACGTGGTCGGGGTGGCGCATCACCTGGGCCGGGGGGGAGACAGCTCAGAGACCCTTCGCCTGGGTCCCGTCTCCCCTCCCCGGGCCCGCTGGGGGCGAGCGCCCTGCGCTGCCCTCCCGGACGACTGGGTCCCATTCTCAGGGGCGAGCGCCCTGCGCTGCCCTCCCGGACACCTGGGTCCTATTCTCAGGGGCGAGTGCCCTGCGCTGCCCTCCCGGACGCCTGGGTCCCATCTCCCAGTCCCCTGTTCTGCGTCCCGGACGCCTGGGTCCCCTACCTTAATGTTGGGGTGCAGCAGCATGAGTGCCCGCTTACTGTAGCCGCTGTTGATCCCAAGGGCCAGCTCCACCTCCTTGAAGAGCAGCACGCAGACCCGCACGCCCTCCTCCTGGGGTGGGCAGGCAGGGCATTAGGAGGGAGCGGGGGGGCCTGGGGACCCCCCCCGCCGGGGCACTCACCGCCTTGTGCTTCAGGAGGATGTCCAGGCGCCAGTCGTCCGTCTGCGCCGGGCGCTTCAGGTGCATCTCAGGGCTCAGCCTGTGGGCAGAGAGGGGCCTGGATCGTGGCGGTTTCTGCCCCCCCGGAGCCCTGCCCCCCCACCCGTCGAGATCCCGGCTCTCTGAGGGCCCCTGCTCCGAGCCCCGCCCGGGTCCCTGCACTGCATTCACTTGGGTTGGAGCTCGGCTCCGGAGCCGGCGCCATGGGGGGAGTATCCCAGAGCAGGTGGGACAAACGCCCGGCAGGGCAGGGCTGGGGCTATTGGTCCCGGCTCAGTGCACAGGGCTGGACCCCTCAAGGTCCCACACTCCCGGGAGGGGTGTGGGGCCGGGCCCTAGAAGGGGAGGCAGGGACGAGGTTGGGGGGCAGGCAGGAAGGGTGGGGAGGGTGAACAGCGCAGAGCCCTGGGGGTCAGAACCCGGGGGGGGGGCAGAGGGTGCATGTGAGGCCCAGGGCCCTGGGGGGCAGCAAGGGGTCAGGCCAGGGCCCTGGGGGGTGGGCCGGGGCCCAGGGGGGCAGCAGGGGAGCAGGCCGGGGCCCTGGGGGGCAGCAGGGGGGGTCGGCCAGGGCCCTGGGGGAAGCAGGGGGGTTCAGGCCAGGGCCCAGGGGTCGGGCCAGGGTCCTGGGGGGCAGCAGGGGTCGCTCACCACCAGTCGGTGATGTAAATTTCCTCCTTCGCTTGCATCAGTGCGTCGCCCACAGCTGCAAAGTACCCGGCGCCGTTCACGAACCTGCCACGGGGGGTGGGGAAGAGACTGGAATCTTGGGGGGATGGTGACTACCAGGAACAACCCCCCCATCTGCCCCCCACTAACCCCCGATTCCCCGGCACCGGAACCTGCCCTATCTCCCTCCCCCAACCCCCTCCACACAGGATCCTGTCCCCTCCCCCTGCACAATCCTCGCCCCCCTCACCAGCGGGTGGGGGTGCCCTCGCGGACGGGCGCGAAGGCCTGGTGCCGGTGCAGGTGCAGGAAATCGTCGCCTTGCTGCTGGGCAAGCTCTGTGATCTCCTGCCCCCACCAGCGCGCCTGCCGGTAGCTGCTGCACTTCAGAATCAGCGTCCTGCGGGGGTGGGGGGGGAGAAATCACAAACCAGGCCCCACTCCCCTCCCAGAGCCGGGGAGAGAACCCAGGAGTCCTGGCTCCCAGACCCCCCTGCTCTGACCCACCAGCCCCCACTCCCCTCCCAGAGCCGGGGAGAGAACCCAGGAGTCCTGGCTCCCAGCCCCCCTGCTCTAACCACCAGCCCCCACTCCCCTCCCAGAGCCGGGGAGAGAACCCAGGAGTCCTGGCTCCCAGCCCCCCCTGCTCTAACCCACCAGCCCCCACTCCCCTCCCAGAGCCGGGGAGAGAACCCAGGAGTCCTGGCTCCCAGCACCCCCTGCTCTGACCCATCAGCCCCCACTCCCTTCCCAGAGCTGGGGAGAGAACCCAGGAGTCCTGGCTCCCAGCCCCCCTGCTCTAACCCACCAGCCCCCACTCCCCTCCCAGAGCCGGGGAGAGAACCCAGGAGTCCTGGCTCCCAGCCCCCCTGCTCTAACCCACCAGCCCCCACTCCCCTCCCAGAGCCAGGGAGAGAACCCAGGAGTCCTGGCTCCCAGCCCCCCCTGCTCTGACCCACCAGCCCCCACTCCCCTCCCAGAGCCGGGGGAGAACCCAGGAGTCCTGGCTCCCAGCCCCCCCTGTTCTAACCCACCAGCCCCCACTCCCCTCCCAGAGCCGGGGAGAGAACCCAGGAGTCCTGGCTCCCGGCCCACTCCCACTGTTGCCACCCCCCCCCGGCAGGGTGGAACCCCAGCGTCCGGACCTGGCGGTGTTCTCGATGCGGACCCCGTACTTGCTGTCGGTGGATTTCTTCCCCACCATGACGCTGAATCCCGGGTCGAAGAGCAGCACAAAGGAGACGACCCCTGACTCCGGCTTGAGGTACAGCAGGAAGGAATCCTTCACCACCAGCCACCTGGGGGGAGACAGGGTCCCGTGAGCAGGGAGGGGGCCACACAGACCCCAGCCCCACCCCGGCCCCCCAAGCTCACCTCTTCGACCAGCGGTAGCAGATCTGGTGGCGCCCACAGCAGTTGAGCCCCTGGATTCGGTGCCCGCCAGAGCGTTTCAGGATCATGCCCTCCCTGCAGCAGGAGCCAGGTCACTGGGGAGAGAACCCAGGAGTCCTGGCTCCCAGCCCCCCCTGCTCTAACCACCAGCCCCCGCTCCCCTCCCAGAGCCGGGGAGAGAACCCAGGAGTCCTGGCTCCCAGCCCCCCCTGCTCTAACCCACCAGCCTCCACTGCCCTCCCAGAGCCGGGGAGAGAACCCAGGAGTCCTGGCTCCCAGCCCCCCCTGCTCTGACCCACCAGCCCCCACTCCCCTCCCAGAGCCGGGGAGAGAACCCAGGAGTCCTGGCTCCCAGCCCCCGCTGCTCTAACCCACCAGCCCCCACTGCCCTCCCAGAGCCGGGGAGAGAACCCAGGAGTCCTGGCTCCCAGCCCCCCCTGCTCTAACCCCCACTCCCCACTCCCCTCCCAGAGCCGGGGAGAGAACCCAGGAGTCCTGGCTCCCAGCCCCCCTGCTCTAACCACCAGCCCCCACTCCCCTCCCAGAGCCGGGGAGAGAACCCAGGAGTCCTGGCTCCCAGCCCCCCCTGCTCTAACCACCAGCCCCCACTCCCCACCCAGAGCCAGGGAGAGAACCCAGGAGTCCTGGCTCCCAGCCCCCCCTGCTCTAACCCACCAGCCCCCACTCCCCTCCCAGAGCCGGGGAGAGAACCCAGGAGTCCTGGCTCCCAGCCCCCCCTGCTCTAACCCACCAGCCCCCACTCCCCTCCCAGAGCCGGGGAGAGAACCCAGGAATCCTGGCTCCAAGTGGCCCTCGCTCCCCCCCCCACCTCACGCCCCTACTGTGTGTGGGAAGCTACCCTGGCTGGCTGCCCTCGCCCCCCTGTACAGCCCCCCCTCCCCGAAGTGATTGCCCTGGTGGCTGGCAGGGTGGCAGGTCTCTGGGCAGAGAAAGTGAACTGGACTCACAGGCCCTTGGGTCCCAGGTCGGGGATGAAGGAGAGCTGGCTGACATCCAGGAACTCCGCCTGCAGGGAAGAGCTGCTCAGAGCAAGACCGGGCAGAGAATGGAACCCAGGAGTCCTGGCTCCTCCCCCCCCTTTAAGCCACCAGCCCCCACTCCTCTCTCAGAGGTGGGGAGAGAACCCAGAAGTCCTGGCTCCCAGCCCCCTCTGCTCTAACCCACCAGCTCCCACTCCCCTCCCTGAGCTGGGGAGAGAACCCAGGAGTCCTGGCTCCCAGCCCCCTCTGCTCTAACCCACCAGCTCCCACTCCCCTCCCTGAGCTGGGGAGAGAACCCAGGAGTCCTGGCTCCCAGCCCCCTCTGCTCTAACCCACCAGCTCCCACTCCCCTCCCCGAGCTGGGGAGAGAACCCAGGCGTCCTGGCCACCAGCCCCCACTCCCCTCCCAGAGCAGGGGAAAGAACCCAGGAGTTCAGGAAGTTGAAGGGGGAGCTGTGGGGGGGCCAATACATTACCATGGCGTGGTAATTGCGGTAGAAGGACATTTCCAGCAGGGAGTTCAGGTAGCTCTCGAGGTACTTCTGTGGGGAGCAAGGGGAGGAGTGAGAGTCCCCCACCAAGTGGCCTGGACCCCCACCCCACACACACATCCCCTACTGTCTTCAAGGGCTCCCCATCTCCCCGTTCCTCCCTCCCTAAATCTCCGCTCCCCTCACCGGCAGAGGGATAAACCTCCCTGGTTTGTACAGAACCAGGCCGAGATCTACTAGCTCTAAAATCTGCCAGGACCCGGGGACTGGACAAAATTGCTTCAGTTCCCTAGCACCAGATCCTGCTTCCCTTGGTCCACGAGTCCCTTTTCAACGCCGGACGTGCCGAGAAACCCGGGCCTTACCCGGCCAGCGTGTTTAGAGTAGGTGCATCTGACTAATTAAAATGCTTTCACTTGACATGAATTCAACTTTCCACCCGAGTACAGTATGACACCTGAGGTGGGTCAGAGAATGGAACCCCAGAGTCCTGGCTCCTTCCCCCCCTGCTCTAACCACCAGCCCCCACTTCCCTCCCAGAGCTGGGGAGAGAACCCAGGAGTCCTGGCTTCCAGCCCCCCCAGTCTAACCCACCAGCCCCCACTCCCCTCCCAGAGCCAGGGAGAGAACTGTGACGCTCTGTACTTTGGGGGAACACCCTACACCCCCATGTTCATTGTTGTAAAATTATTGTGTGGTATCCAATGCAAAATTTGTATGTTGGGTGTCTTCGGAAGGCTCATGATTCACTGAACATTGTTGTTACAGTAACGTTCTAGGTTATAATTTCATGTGTATAGTTATGAGGCTGAAAATGTGTCCTCATGGCTTAAAGCAAACCCAGGCAAAAACTCTCCAGAAGCAGAGAGGCAGTTCACACCTCATCAGGGCAGGTGTGCCCATATTTAAAAAAGGGAAGAAGGAGGATCCGGGGAACTACAGACAGCTTACAGTCAGCCTCACTTCAGTCCCCAGAAAAATCATGGAGCAGGTCCTCAAGGAATCAATTCCGAAGCACTTAGAGGAGAGGAAAGTGATCAGGAACAGTCAGCATGGATTCACCAAGGGCAAGTCATGCCTGACTAACCTAATTGCCTTCTATGATGAGATAACTGGCTCTGTGGATGAGGGGAAAGCAGTGGATGTGTTATTCCTTGACTTTAGCAAAGCTTTTGATACAGTCTCCCACAGTATTCTTGCTGCCAAGTTAAAGAAGTATGGGCTGGATGAATGGACTGTAAGGTGGATAGAAAGCTGGCTAGATCGTCGGGCTCAACGGGTAGTGATCAACGGCTCCATGTGTAGTTGGCAGCCGGTTTCAAGCGGAGTGCCTCAAGGGTCGGTCTTGGGGCCGGTTTTGTTCGATATCTTCATTAATGATCTGGAGGATGGCATGGACTGCACCCTCAGCAAGTTTGCAGATGACACTAAACTGGGAGGAGTGGTAGATACGCTGGAGGGTAGGGATCGGATACAGAAGGTGTTGCGGATTGTGGGGGAGTTAGGGCCCTGCACCCCTCTTCCCGAGATTCACTGCGACTCTCAACCAGCCAGTAAAGCAGAAGGTTTATTTAAGGACAGGAACACCGTCTCAAGCAGAGCGTGTAGGTACGACCAGACCCCCTCAATTAGGTCCCTCTGGGAGGTTCAGGGAGCTTAGACCCCAGCTTGGGGTTCCCTGCGTTGCACCACCCAGCCCCAACCGAAACTAAACTCCAAGCCCCTCCCGCTGCTCCTCTCCTTTGTCCAGTCTCCCGGGCAGAAGGTGTTAATTCTCCCCACCCCCGTTCCTGGCTCAGGTTACAGCTCAGGTAGCTTCCTTCAAGGGAAGTCCCACATCCCCACTGCAACCCCCCTGCAACATTCCCAGGTCAAATCTGCCCTGCTCCCTGCTCTGTCACATCTCTCCCCCCTTCGAGACTGAACTGAGCGGGGTCACTCTGACCAGTGACCTGGGGAAGTTCAGGGCTCCCTCTCCGGGACAATGCGTCCGCTATCAGGTTGTCACGTCCCTTCACATGGACCATATCCATGTCATAATCCTGCAGGAGCAGGCTCCATCTCAGGAGCTTGGCGTTGGCTCCTTTCATCTGGTGCAGCCAGGTCAGGGGAGAGTGGTCGGTGTGCACGGTGAAGTGACGCCCAAAGAGATATGGCTCTAGTTTCTTGAGGGCCCACACCATGGCCAGGCATTCCTTCTCGATGGCCGCGTAGTTCTGCTCCCGGGGTAGCAACTTCTTGCTCAGGTACACGATGGGGTGTCTCTCCCCCTTTTCATCCTCCTGCATTAACACCGCCCCCAGTCCTGTGTCTGAGGCGTCGGTGAACACCATAAAGGGCTTGTCAAAGTCTGGGTTTGCCAGAACTGGGCCACTGACCAGAGCCTCCTTCAGCGCCCGGAGAGCCTCCTGGCACTCCTCGGTCCAGACCACTTTGTCTGGCTTCCCCTTCTTGCACAGCTCAGTGATGGGGGCGGCTATGGCGCTAAAGTGGGGCACGAACCTCCGATAGTACCCTGCCATCCCAATAAAGGCTTGGACCTGCTTTTTGGTTTGAGGAGCGGGCCAGTCTCTGATCACCTCCACTTTGGCTGGTTCCGGCTTTAGGCAGCTGCTTCCCACCCGGTGGCCTAGGTAGGATACCTCAGCCATCCCCACCTTGCACTTCTCCGGTTTTACGGTCAGCCCAGCCTTCTGGAGTCGGTCCAGCACTTGTCTAACCTGGGATATGTGGTCCTCCCAGGTCTGGCTAAAGACACAGATGTCATCGATATACGCCACGGCAAAACTCTCCATCCCCCTCAGTAGCTGATCCACCAGGCGCTGGAAGGTGGCCGGCGCTCCCTTGAGGCCGAAGGGCAGGGTCAGGAACTCATAGAGCCCCAGAGGGGTGACAAAGGCCGATTTCAGCCTGGCATCTGCATCCAGCGGCACTTGCCAATAGCCCTTTGTAAGATCCATGGTGGTAAGGTACCGAGCACCTCCCAGCTTGTCTAGGAGCTCGTCCGGCCTGGGCATGGGGTAGGCATCGGCTACAGTGATGGCATTGAGCTTCCGATAGTCCACACAGAACCGGATCGACTCGTCCTTTTTGGGGACCAGCACCACCGGCGAGGCCCAGGGGCTGGAAGACGGCTGGATCACCCCCAAAGCCAGCATGTCATTGACCTCTCTTTCCAGGTCCTGAGCAGTTTTCCCTGTGGCTCGGAAGGGGGAGCATTTTATAGGCGGGTGCGATCCTGTCTGCACCCGGTGGACAGTCAGATTAGTGCGTCCAGGCTGGTTGGAAAACAGCTGCTGGTACAGATGCAGCACCCCTCCGATCTCAGCTCGCTGGGCAGGGGTTAGCCGATCAGAGAGGAGAATTGCTTCCAGGGGGAAGCCAGCTCTTGTCCCAGGGAATAGATCTACTAAAGGGTCATTTCCCTGCCCCTCCCACTGTCCACACACGGCCAACACCATATTCCCCCTGTCATAATATGGCTTCATCATATTCACATGGTACACCCGGTGGTGGTGTGCCCGGTTCGACAGCTCCACCACATAGTTTACCTCGTTTAGTTGCTTGACAACCTTGAAGGGCCCTTCCCAGGCGGCCTGGAGTTTGTTTTTCCTCACGGGGATGAGGACCATCACCTGATCCCCAGTGGCGAAGGCGCGGGCCCGTGCTGTGCGGTCATACCAGACCTTCTGCTTCCTCTGGGCTCTGGCCAGATTCTCCCTGGCCAGGCCCATGAGCTCGGCAAGTCGTTCCCGGAAGGTCAGGACATACTCCACCACCGACTCTCCGTCAGGAGTGGCCTTCCCCTCCCATTCGTCTCTCATCAGGTCCAGGGGCCCCCTTACCCGCCTTCCATATAGCAGTTCGAAAGGCGAAAACCCGGTAGACTCCTGGGGTACCTCCCTGTACGCAAACAGCAGGTGAGGTAAGTACTTGTCCCAGTCCTGCGGGTGCTGATTCATAAATGTTTTCAGCATCATTTTTAGCGTCCCATTGAACCTCTCCACCAGCCCGTTGGATTGGGGGTGATATGCTGAGGCCCAGTTGTGCCGGACCCCACATCTCTCCCACAAGCACCGGAGTAGGGCCGACATGAAGTTGGACCCTTGGTCCGTCAAGACTTCCTTGGGGAACCCCACTCGGCTGAAAATGGTCAGCAGCGCATCCGCCACAGTGTCTGCTTCGATGGACGATAAGGGCACTGCCTCGGGGTAGCGGGTGGCGAAATCTACCACCACCAGGATGTATTTCTTCCCAGACCGGGTCGTCTTGCTGAGAGGTCCCACTATGTCCATGGCCACCTTCTGGAAAGGCTCCTCTATGATGGGCAAAGGTCTCAATGCTGCCTTCCCCTTGTCCCGGGCCTTCCCCACCCTCTGGCAGGGGTCACAGGATCGGCAGTACTGCCGGACGTTGGTGAAGACCCTGGGCCAGTAGAAGTTCTGTAGCAGCCTCTGCCTGGTGCGCCGGATCCCCTGGTGCCCTGCGAGAGGGATGTCATGGGCCAGGTACAGTAGCTTGTGGCGAAACTTCTGGGGAACCACCAGCTGCCTCCTGATCCCCCACGACTCCACTTCCCCCGGGGGAGCCCACTCTCGGTACAGGAACCCCTTCTCCCACAGGAACCTCTCCTTGCATCCTCTCCTCATGGTCTGTACCACACTGAGGTCAGCCAGGCCCCTTAGCTTCCGCAGGGAGGGGTCCTTCTGCAACTCGGCCTGGAACTCGGCGGCTGGGGAAGGGATGGGGACCTGCTCCCTCTCGTCGGCTGGGTCGGAAGCCCCAGCCACCCCGTGGCCTGTCCTTGGGTGTTCCCTCCCCACCCGGGAAGGGTTCGGTGCCTCCGGTGGGACATCCTTCCCAAGGTCAGGGCGTAGTGCCCCTCGCCGGCTCTGGCTACGGGTCACGACTAAGGCGGTCTGGGGGCTGCTTGGCCAGTCCTCTAGGTCCCCCCCATCAACACCTCCGTGGGCAAATGGTGGTGCACTCCCACGTCCTTGGGGCCCTCCTTGGCCCCCCATTTCAGGTGTACCCTCGCTACGGGAACCTTGAATGGGGTCCCGCCCACCCCGGTCAGGGTCAGGAAGGTGTTGGGCACCACCCGATCTGGGGCCACCACCTCGGGCCGGGCCAGTGTCACCTCTGCGCCCGTGTCCCAGTATTTATAAACTTTCTTCCCATCCACCTCCAGGGGAACAAGGCACTCGCTCCGCAGGGACAGCCCCGCGCCAACCCTGTAAACGGAGAACTTTGAATCCGGAGCATCTGGCCCCCCAGAGAAGCTGGCCGGGGGCCCTTCTCTCTCTTGAGCAGTTGATAAGCTGCCAGCCCCTCTTGCGTGGGAAGCCTGCCCCTCGTCCGTCTGGGCCTCTACCAAGTTAACCCGGTGCGGGTTCGGTCTGCTCAGTCTGTCTTTGAGCTTGGGGCACTGGGCCTGAACGTGGCCTCTTCGGCCGCAGTAATAGCAGCTCATGTCCCGTGGGTCCCCTCGAGCCGGTCGGTTGTCCCTGATGCTGGGCATTCCCCGTGGGAGGGGATTCCCCATATTCCCCCTTTGGGAGGTCCCAGGGTGACTCTCTCTCTGCATCGCGGCGGGCCTGTTCCTTTGGGGCTCCTCCCTGCCACCCCCTGACCGGCTCTTTACAAACTCATCAGCCAGCTGCCCGGCGTGTCGCGGGTTCTCTGGCTTTCTGTCCACCAACCACAGCCTCAGGTCGGATGGGCACCGCTCATACAGTTGCTCCAGTACCAGCAGTTTAATCAGGTACTCCTTCGTCTGGGCCCCACCAGCCCACTTGCTGGCGTATCTTTCCATGCGGACGGCTAGTTGCAGATATGAGATCTCAGGGGTTTTATCTTGACTCCGGAACCTTTCCCGGTACATCTCAGGAGTCAGCCCAAACTCACGTAGCAGGGCCTTTTTGAATAGTTCGTAGTCCCCTTTCTCTGCCTCTCCCAGTTGGCGGTACAATGCCATGGCTTTGGGGTCCAGTAAGGGGGTAAGGACCCGGAGTCTGTCCGCGGGATCAACCCGGTGCAGCTCGCAGGCCGTCTCAAAGGCCTCCAGGAAGTCATCCATGTCCTCCCCCTCCTTGTATGGGGCCATGATGCACTTATCAAAGCTCCGTGCAGTCCTGGGTCCCCCCTCACTCACCGCAGCCGGGGGTTCGCTGCCCTTCAATCTCGCCAGTTCCAGGTCATGCTGACGCTGTCTCTCATTCTCCTGTCTCTGTCTCTCTTCATGCTGACGCTGTCTCTCATTCTCCTGTCTCTGTCTCTCTTTCTCCTCCCGTTCATGCTGTCTCTGTTGTTCATGATCCTCCAGCTCTCTCAGTTTTAGCTCTTTCTCCCATTCCAGCCAATTCCGCTCCACGGATGCCGAACGTCGCCGGGAGGATCCTCTGCTGGCCGGCGAGCTTCGCCGGGAGGGTCCCCTGCTGGCCGGGGGGGCCACGGCGCCTTCGGTATTTGCTGGGCTCCTCTCCACCCTTCCCCTAGGCATAGGAAGGAGGGGTCTCGGGAAGCCCTCAGCAGCCGGCTGACCACTCCCAGCTGGGACAGACACTGGTGCCTGCGCTGCATTTGCCAGGCTGCTTCCCTGAGACACAGGGATCAGTTCATTCGCGCGATCTTCCGCCTCCAGCTGGGCAATGAGCTGTTCTTTGGTGAGCCTCCCAATGCGCAGCCGCCTCTCCTTGCACAGCTCCACCAGGTCGCTCTTAAGCCGCTTGGCATACATCTTCCTGCTGGCCACTCACCGGCCTGTGTGCTCACAGCTCCCCACAGTTCCCAGGGGGACCCCTAGTGTGCCAGCCCTTCTCGAGGTCACCGCCTCTCTGCCAGGGTCGAGCTGCAGACTCCTCCGCCCCTGGGACCACTCGCTGCGATCCCCCCGGGGGACCCTGTTACTGCAAAAGTCCTTCTCGCTGGTCACACACTCCCAGGGGTAATAACCGTCTCTCTCCCACTCTTCAGCAGGCCTGGTCCCCGTCAATCCCCCTTCGTTTTACTGCTCCCCAGTCACTTACTGCAGGAAGCGCCGTCCACGGGGTGCAGTAGATCCCGCCGCTGCCACCAGTTGTTGCGGATTGTGGGGGAGTTAGGGCCCTGCACCCCTCTTCCCGAGATTCACTGCGACTCTCAACCAGCCAGTAAAGCAGGTTTATTTAAGGACAGGAACACCGTCTCAAGCAGAGCATGTAGGTACGACCAGACCCCCTCAATTAGGTCCCTCTGGGAGGTTCAGGGAGCTTAGACCCCAGCTTGGGGTTCCCTGCGTTGCACCACCCAGCCCCAACCGAAACTCAACTCCAAGCCCCTCCCGCTGCTCCTCTCCTTTGTCCAGTCTCCGGGGCAGAAGGTGTTAATTCTCCCCACCCCCGTTCCTGGCTCAGGTTACAGCTCAGGTAGCTTCCTTCAAGGGAAGTCCCACATCCCCACTGCAACCCCCCTGCAACATTCCCAGGTCAAATCTGCCCTGCTCCCTGCTCCGTCACATCAGGACCTAGACAAATTAGAGGATTGGGCCAAAAGAAACCTGATGAGGTTCAAGGACAAGTGCAGAGTCCTGCACTTAGAACGGAAGAATCCCATGCACTGCTACAGACTAGGGACCGAATGGCTAGGTAGCAGTTCTGCAGAAAAGGACCTAGGGGTCACAGTGGAGGAGAAGCTGGATATGAGTTGACAGTGTGCCCTTGTTGCCAAGAAGGCTAACGGCATTTTGGGCTGTATAAGTAGGGGCATTGCCAGCAGATCGAGGGACGTGATCATTCCCCTCTATTCGACATTGGTGAGGCCTCATCTGGAGTACTGTGTCCAGTTTTGGGCCCCACACTACAAGGAGGATGTGGAAAAATTGGAGAGAGTCCAGCGCAGGGCAACAAAAATGATTAGGGGCTGGAGCACATGACTTATGAGGAGAGGCTGAGGAACTGGGATTGTTTAGTCTCCAGAAGAGAAGAATGAGTGGGGATTTGATAGCTGCTTTCAGCTACCTGAAGGGGGGTTCCAAAGAGGATGCATCTAGGCTGTTCTCAGTGGTGGCAGATGACAGAACAAGGAGCAATGGTCTCAAGTTGCAGTGGGGGAGGTCCAGGTTGGATATTAGGAAACACTATTTCACTAGGAGGGTTGTGAAACACTGGAATGGGTTACCTAGGGAGGTGGTGGGATCTCCTTCCTTAGAGGTTTTTAAGGTCAGGCTTGACAAAGCCCTGGCTGGGATGATTTAGTTGGGGATTGGTCCTGCTTTGTGCAGGGGGTTGGACTAGATACCTCCTGAGGTCTCTTCCAACCCTGATCTTCTATGATTCTATGAACCTGGCCCAGCCTCACAGGAACAAAGGATGCTGTCCTAGGCAGCAACAAAAGGATTTGTTAGACTCTGAGTGAGTCACCCCCCTTCCCTTGGTCAGTGTGGGACTGCGATGAGGTAATGCTCACCTGACTCTGAAGGGGGGGCGGGAACCAAGAAGGAAAAAAGGACATGATCAAAGGGAGAGAAGCACAGAATATCCGGGTTGGAGGAGAACTCAGGAGGTATCTAGTCCAACTCCCTGCTCAAAGCAGGGCCAACCCCCATTTGCCAGGCTCTTCCTCTCTCTTCCACCTCCATCTACAGACATCACCCCCCAGCGACTGAAGCGCCGATCAAAGGGGAGAGCCTGGCTGAAGGGCAACCAGCCAGCCTGTGGTGAGAAGCATCTAAGTTTGTAAGGACGTTGGAAGCATTAAGATCGGCTAAGAATGCGCTTTGCTTTTATTTCATTTGCCCAAATCTGACTTCTTGTGCTTTACTTATAATCACTTCAAATCGTTCTTCATAGTTAATAAATCTGTTTATTCCACCTGGAGCCGTGCGTCTGGTTTGCAGCGTGTCAGAGGCTCCCCTGGGGAGAACAAGTCTGGTGCATATCAATGTCTTTGTTAAAATGACAAACTCATATCAGCTGGCAGCGTCTAGCGGGCACAACTGGGCACTGCCAGACGGAGGTTCCCAGGGCTGTGTCTGGGACCGGAGATATTGGCTGGTGTCGTTCGGTTGCACAAGCCAAGGAGCAGCTGACATGCCAGAGGGTGTGCGTGACCAGCGTAAATCAGGGATGTAATGCTGTCCGGCCTGCCTCCCGGACTCCTCCCCGCCCCCCAGAATTCACACGGGGGCTCCCCAGCACCCACAGTCGCCCCATGGGGCCCCCCACGGCCCTTCCTAGCCCTGGAACCCCCAGAACCCCCCACCCTCCAGCATCCCACCCCCCTGCCCCCTACCTGTTTGCTGGAGGGGCGTCTGGAAGTGCCATCACCCCCATGCGGCAGGGCAGGCATCTCCAGAGAGGTGGCCTCTGCACGGGACCCATGGAAAGCAAACCTGGGGAGGGGGGTGGAATCAGAGATGGGGTGAGAATTAGCGGGGACAGACCCCTGCCCCATTCCCCACCCCCCTGAGCCAGCCAGCGCCCGCCCTGGGGCCGGGGGGGAGCCAGCGCCCCCTAGAGGGGACAGGCCCCTGCCCCATTCCCCACCCCCATGAGCCAGCCAGTCCCTGCCCTGGGGCCGGGTGGGAGCCGGCGCCCCCTAGAGGGGACAGGCCCCTGCCCCATTCCCCGCCCTGGGGGCGTTATTCTAGGACGGTTTGGGGCTGCTCGTGGCTTTGGAGACCAATCTAGGGCTCAGGAGGAGGCATGTGGAGCAGCAGGGACCGGGGCCCTCACAGTGCTTGGGGGGGGGGGGGGGATTCCTGTGGCACAGGCCCCATTGCGGGGGGGGAGGGGGTTCGGACCTGGAGAGGGGCAGGAAGCTCATGAAGATTTTGTGTCTCATCAGGTCACGGTGCAGCTCCTGGAAGTGCTTGAACTTCTTCTTCATGGTCCAGGTGAAATCCCCGTGGGTCAGTCGCAGGGAGTACAGTGTGCTTGGCCGGATCTGCGGGGAGAGAACCCCGGTGTCCGGGCTGCCAGGCCCCCCTGCTCTAACCCCCCAGCCCCCTCCCATCCCAGAGCCGGGGAGAGAACCCCGGTGTCCGGGCTGCCAGCCCCCCCAGCTCTAACCCCTCAGCCCCCTCCCGTCCCAGAGCCGGGGAGAGAACCCAGCAGTCCTGGCTCCCATCCCCCCTGCTCTGACCCACCAGCACCCACTCCTCTCTCAGAGCCGGGGAGAGAACCCAGGAGTCCTGGCTCCCAGCCCCCCTGCTCTGACCCACCAGCCCTCACTCCCCTCCCAGAGCTGGGGAGAGAACCCAGGAGTCCTGGCTCCCAGCCCCCCATCCCCACTCACCTTGGAGCCGGTGGTGTAGCGCTCGGTGCCCTCCACCCGGGCAGTGACTGGCACCCCCTTGGCAAACACTGGCCCCTGCGACTTGAGCGGCTTCAGGTCATAGACCACCAGGAAGGGGTAGAGCGGATCCCCTGCGGGATGGACGGACGGGTCAGGGTGGGGGTAACCCATGGACCCCTCCCTGTCTCCCTCCCCCACATGCACGGAGGCAGCAAAGCCCCCTGCTGAGTGCCAGACATGGACACACTGAACCCCAGTTCGGGTGGGCCAGGCACCAGGACGCCTGGGTTCTTGGGGAGGGTCCTGACACTCAGCCCTTGGCCGCAAGGGTCGGCTGCCCACCCCCCACGCCGTGCCAGGGAGCCAGAGACTAAAGTCTTAGCCCCCCCCCGCACCTTCCCCTGGGGCCTCCCCACTCACCTGGTTCCTCGCCCTCCCGCAGCCCCTCCACTTCGTCCCCGTCCACCTGCAGGTCCGAGGCGTCCAGCGAGCTGCCCCCCGCGAAGGGGCCAGCCAGGGTCTGCATGGTGCCAGCCTCTGCCTGGAGAGGAGCGGAGATGGGGACGGGGAGAGAACCCAGGAGTCCTGGCTCCCAGCCCCCCCTGCTCTAACCCACCAGTCCCCACTCCCCTCCCAGAGCCAGGAGAGAACCCAGGAGTCCTGGCTCCCAGCCCCCCCCCCCACCCCGCTCTAACCCACCAGCCCCCACTCCCCTCCCAGAGCCGGGGAGAGAACCCAGGAGTCCTGGCTCCCAGCCCCCCCTGCTCTAACCCACCAGCCCCACTCCCCTCCCAGAGCTGGGGAGAGAACCCAGGAGTCCTGGCTCCCAGCCCCCCTGCTCTAACCCACCAGCCCCCACTCCCCTCCCAGAGCCGGGGAGAGAACCCAGGAGTCCTGGCTCCCAGTCTCCCCTGCTCCAACCCACCAGCCCCCTGGCGACAGGGAATC
Source organism: Malaclemys terrapin pileata (assembly GCF_027887155.1). Classification (NCBI taxonomy): domain Eukaryota; kingdom Metazoa; phylum Chordata; order Testudines; family Emydidae; genus Malaclemys; species Malaclemys terrapin. The sequence goes on along the minus strand of NC_071519.1, from coordinate 1,471,563 downwards.
TCTGGGGTGGGCCATTTCCTCATGCAGCTGAGGGGGGGACCCAAGAGTCCGAGAGGTAAGAATGGGGATGCAGCCCGGTCTCCAGCAGGGCATCGCTGGGGGGATAGGACCCAGGCATCCGGGATGGCAGTGCCAAGGGCGGGAGGGGGGCAGGCGGAGAGATGCTTTGGCTGGGTTTCCTGGAACAAATTCCTGGAGGGGGTGTCAGGCCAGGCTCCCCCCCCCCCCCGCCAGGGCAAGCAAGGGCTGACCCAGGTTGATCCGTCGGTGACGCGGGGGGCATTGTGGGGTTAATTGGGGGGAGCGGCTCCCCCCGGCTGTTTATGTAACAGCGGCCACTGGCCTGCAGCCCAGACAGTCACTATGGGGACGGGGGGGGGGGGTTACAGAGCAGAGCTCAGGGGGCACTGGTGGGGGGGCTGCGCTAGTAGGGGGCTGGGGACAGCCTCTGTCTGCAGCCCCTCCTCCCCCCAGCTAGGCCATCTGCGCTCCCAGATCCCTTTCCTGAGCCCCACAGCCCCCCCGCCCCCAGTCCTCCCGCACTCATCATCCTGCCCCCCAGCCCCCTGCCAGCCCCCCAGTCCACCCCATCCTACAATCCCCCTGACCCACCTGTGCCCCCCAGTCCCGCCAGCCTCAACCCACAGCCCTTGACGATCCCGCCCAGTGCCCCTCAATCCTGCCCCACAGCTCTGCCGGTGCCCCTCACTCCCAACCCGCAGCCCCTGCCAGCCCAGCCCAGCCCTGCCCCCCCCCCAGCTCTGCCGGTGCCCCTCACTCCCGACCCGCAGCCCCTGCCAGCCCGGCCCTGCCCCCCCCAGCTCTGCCGGTGCCCCTCACTCCCGACCCGCAGCCCCTGCCAGCCCGGCCCTGCCCCCCCCAGCTCTGCCGGTGCCCCTCACTCCCGACCCGCAGCCCCTGCCAGCCCGGCCCTGCCCCCCCCAGCTCTGCCGGTGCCCCTCACTCCCGACCCGCAGCCCCTGACAGCCCAGCCCTGCCCCCCCCAGCTCTGCCGGTGCCCCTCACTCCCGACCCGCAGCCCCTGCCAGGCCGGCCCTGCCCCCCCCAGCCCTGCCGGTGCCCCTCACTCCCGACCCGCAGCCCCTGCCCCCCCAGCCCCCCCAGCCCGCGGTTGTAATTAGCAAACAGAGATTTGGAGTCAGTTCCGAGTCACGTGGGGGAGCGGTGGCGGGGGGGGGGGGGGGGTCTGGTGGCCGGGGGAGGGGCAAAGAGCGGCTGTGTCCCCGCAGCCCCCCCTCATGTGCTGCATCTGGGGAGGGTCCCGTCGCGAGGGAGGAGCAGGGGGCTGAGCTCCGCCCCGGGGGGGGGGGTTGCTCTGGGTAACGGGGAGCGGAGAATGGGATCCCCCCCCCCAAGAACGAGCTGGACCCTCCCCTGGTTATGGGGCGGGGACCAGGTCTAACCCCCCACCCTCCCGGGAGGGACCGGCAGCAGCAGCAGCGACCCCCAAGGCGAGGGGCGTCCCGGGGGGGGCACGAGGAGGGGGTCTAGGATCTCCCCCCACCTTGCGGGAAACCCCGACACTTACCCAGGGGTCTCCCCGCCCGGCCCCACGGCCTGGGGGTGCGCGGCTGGGTGGGTCCCGCGGCGCTGGGCCGGGAAGGGGAAGTTGTGGGGGGAGCTTGGAGCGTGTCCCGGGACAGCCCAGCCCAGCCTCCTCCCCCTGCCAGCCAGACACACCCTGCCCCATAGACGGGAGGGGGCGGCCCGCGGCCTGGGGGGTCCCCACCGGGGGAGCAGGGACCGGCTCTGGGACCCCCCCTCGGAACGGGGCTCCAGGGAGACCCTACAATAACAAACCCTCCTGCGCTGCTCTGGGCACCCCACGGCCCAGCCCCAGTTGTGGGGCCCGTGGGGCCAGATCCCGGCAGCTGCCGGTGCCCCTCACTCCCGACCCACAAAACCCCCACTCTGCCGGTGCCCCTCACTCCCGACCCGCAGCCCCTGCCAGCCCGGCCCTGCCCCCCCCAGCTCTGCCGGTGCCCCTCACTCCCGACCCGCAGCCCCTGCCAGCCCGGCCCTGCCCCCCCCAGCTCTGCCGGTGCCCCTCACTCCCGACCCGCAACCCCCCACTAGCCAAGCCCTGCCGGTGCCCCTCACTCCCACCCATCCCGCCCGGGTTGGCCCCTGGTGGGGGGGCAGGGCGGTATTTGCCAACCAGGGGGGGCGGGTCCCAGCCAGTCCCAGTCCGTGCCCGGCCGACATGCCCCAGAGCCAGCTGCAGTGAGGGGGGGAGCCGGGCTGCAGGACACCTCGCGCTGGGGCAGCCCCATACCCGAGAGCAGGGGGGGCCAGAGGGGACCCTCCCATCCCAAGACCTCCAGGTAAGGGGTCCCAGAGCAGGGGGGATGCCCAGGTCGTTGGGGGAGGGGAGGGGAGGACAGGGAGGTTTGGGGGGCACAGGGGGGTGGATCCAGCACAGGTTGTAGGGGAACCTCAGGGAAGAGGGGTGCAGTGGGGGGGCGGCTCTGGGCAAAGATCTCAGGAGGGGGGAAAACAGGGGATCCTGGTGCTGGGGGGGAGGTCTGGGGGGTGCAGTGGGTCTGTGCCCCACTGACTAGGGGACGCTCTGGTCTCCCAGCCTGGCTGTTATGGGGCCATGCGGCCAGGGAGAGGGTGTCAGCTCCCACCCCACTGACATGGGGGCGGAGACCCCAGGCCCCCCCTCAGGGCCCTGCCTGATCCCCTGCTCTGCCCCACAGGCCCCCGGCAGGATGGGGGCAAGGTTTCTGCGGTGCTTCTCCTGGGCCGGGCGCAGGAAACGCCGCAGGAAAGGGGGCTCCAGCCCCCCAGGTGAGAGCACCCCCAGATCCCTCCTACCCCCACCTCCTCCTCCCTGCCCCCGTTCCCCTCACTGTCCCCACCTACATCCCTCCTACCCCCCAGATCCACCCCCCATACCCCTGCAATGGGCACCCCCAAAAATCTACTCTGCCCCCCATCTCCTCTTCCCTGTCCACCCCTGCAACCCCCCAGATCCACCCCCCTTCCTTTCCATGGGTGTCCCCAACAGATCTGCCCTGCCCCCACATGCTCTCCTCATTCCCCTCCCCAGAGCCCCGCCATCTTGCCTGATCCCCCACCCCTGCACCATCTTTCCCATTCGGGCCCCATTCCCTGAGCCCTCCTGTTCTCAGCTCACACTCCCCCCTTCTCTGCCCCCCAGCTGCCCGCGCCCACCCCATGGAGGGGCCCCCGGTTCCCCACGCCCTCCACCAGCAGCGAGCCGGACGGGGCCTTCTTCAGCGGGAAGGCACGAGTCTCCTTCCGCCACCAGCTGGACTCCACCACCACGGCCATCGACTCCACCGGCTGACGGGGGGCCGCCCCACGGCGCCCGCCCGTCCCTCACGGCCTTGCTCCCACCGGCTGAGGGGGGGCCGCCCCACAGCGCCTGCCAGCTTCCCACGGCCATCGACTCCACCGGCTGAGGGGGGGCCGCCCCACAGCGCCCGCCCGCCCCTCACGGCCTTGCCCCCACTGGCTGACGGGGGGCCGCCCCACGGCGCCTGCCAGCTTCCCACGGCATCGACTCCACTAGCTGACGGGGGGCTGGGACCCCCAGCACCAGCCGGCCTGGACCCCACCCAAGTTGGCGCGTAGGATTCCTCCCCCCCACTGAGAACACTCGCCTGGGGGCGCTATGGGGGTGGACTCTGGGGGGGGGGTTGTGGGGTGGCTCCTGCCAGGGGTGTTGCGAGTGTGTGTGGGGGGATTGCAGCATTTCCATAAAGGAGGGTTGAGAACTCAGTAGGGTTTGGTGTCTGAGGGGGGGGGGGGGGGGGAAGGATACAGGTCCCCTGGGAACAGCCCCCGTCCTGGCACCCGGCCCAGCCCGCACACAGAGCCAGAGGCGATAAGGGTGACGCCAGCACCAGCAGCAGCTCCCTGCGTTACACCCAGCAGGGCCTGGGCGGGTCCAACCCCCCCCCCCCACCCAGCCCAGCCCCTGTTTGCTCAGCCCAGTGCTGCAGGGGAACCAGCAGGGCAGCCCCAGTCCCCCCTCCCCCTCGGCCCCCCAGCCTGTAGCCCTGCCCCACAGTTACAGGGAATGGCCTGCCCCAGAGGAACCCAGGAGTCCTGGCTCCCAGCCCTCCGCCCTCCCAGAGCCGGGGAGAGAACCCAGGAGTCCTGGCTCCCAATCCCCAGCCCGCTCCGATCCCCCAGCCCCCACTCCCCTCCCAGAGCCGGGGTGAGAACCCAGGAGTCCTGGCTCCCAGCCCCCCTGCTCTAACCCACCAGCCCCCACTCCCCTCCCAGAGCCGGGAAGAGAACCCAGGAGTCCTGGCTTCCAGCCCCCCTGCTCTAACCCACCAGCCCCCACTCCCCTCCCAGAGCCGGGGAGAGAACCCAGGAGTCCTGGCTCCCGGCCACCCTGCTCTAACCCACCAGCCCCCACTCCCCTCCCAGCGCTGGGGAGAGAACCCAGGAGTCCTGCTGAAATGACAGAGGCCGGGTGTGGGTTCTGATAGTTTAATCCGTCTGTGGCGCGGGGGGATGTCGGGGTGGGGGCCCCCTCAGGCGGAGGAGAACCGCGGCAGCTGGTTGCCCAGGACGACCTGGCGCTCCACGCCCTGCTCCGTGATAGCGGCCAGCCGGATCACCCCGCCGCTGGAGCCGTCCCGCTCCATGGCCAGCGCCAGCGCTGCAAGGGGAGAGGAGAGCGTTGTCAGGGGGGAGGGGCGCAGCCCGGACTCCTGGGTCCCATCCCTCCACCGGGGAGGCCACCCAGCAGCGCCGGGGGGCGGGAGGAGCCGGGGGACAGGACGTTACCGTTGGCCGTGAAGCTCAGACACTCCTCCTGGCCCATGCCCGGCTTGTAGGAGGCGTCGACGAAGCCGTAGATGTAGGAGCTGCCCGAGCCGCCCACCGAGAAGGGCTGGCGAACCATCATCCCGCCCATGGGCACCGAGAACACCTGGGGCAGAGAGCCAGAGAGCACGGCCGGCCCTGAGACGCGCCCACTTCTGGGGCAGGGCGGCCGGTTACGCGGGGACCCCTCGCCCGAAGACGCGCCCACCTCTGGGGCGGGGTGGCCGGTTCCCCAGGGACCCCTCGCCCGGCGCTGAGACGCAGCCACCTCTGGGGCGGGGCGGCCGGTTCCCCAGGGATCCCTCGCCCGGCGCTGAGACGCAGCCACCTCTGGGGCGGGGCGGCCGGTTACACGGGAACCCCTCGCCCGGCGCTGAGACGCGCCCACCTCTGGGGCGGGGTGGCCGGTTCCCCAGGGACCCCTCGCCCGGCGCTGAGACGCAGCCACCTCTGGGGCGGGGCGGCCGGTTACCCAGGGACCCCTCGCCCGGCGCTGAGACGCAGCCACCTCTGGGGCGGGGCGGCCGGTTACCCAGGGACCCCTCGCCCGGCGCTGAGATGCGCCAACCTCTGGGGCGGGGCGGCTGGTTACACGGGGACCCTTCGCCCGGCCATGAGACGTGCCCACCTCTGGGGCGGGACGGCCGGTTACACGGGGACCCCTCGCCCGGCGCTGAGACGCAGCCACCTCTGGGGCGGGGCGGCTGGTTACACGGGGACCCTTCGCCCGGCCATGAGACGTGCCCACCTCTGGGGCGGGACGGCCAGTTACACGGGGACCCCTCGCCCGGCGCTGAGACGCAGCCACCTCTGGGGCGGGGCGGCCGGTTACCCAGGGACCCCTCGCCCAGCGCTGAGATGCAGCCACCTCTGGGACGGGGTGACTGTGTCAGACGCTGGACAGGGACAGGGACTGAAAGACCCCACGTCTCAGGGTCAAGCTATGGGGGCAGAGATTGAAGGATGTGGAAGGGAAGCACTATGGGGCACCGGGGCCAGCCCTGGCTCCGCAGCGCCCCCAGTGACTTTGCCCCAGTACCCCGCTCACCTGCCCCCCCTTGCGCCTGTCCCAGCCGGCGACGATGATGCCGGCCATGAGGTCCTCGCGGTAGCGGTAACACATCTCCTTGAAGAGGCTGGCGGCCGTGTGCACCAGGGGCGGCCCATCCAGCTCCATGCTGTGGGGCAGGGAAGCGGGGTCAGGGGCCGTCCCGCCCCCACCCGGCCCCAGGGCAGGGGCTGGCTGGCTCAGGGGGGCAGAGAATGGGGCAGGGGGTGGGGAATGGACCCAGGAAACCAGGGGGGCGGGGCCGGTTCCTGTTGAAGCCCAGCTGATAGGCCGCGGTGTTGGCGATGGGCCTGGGGAGGGGGGAACGGGTCTGGCGGCCCAGGGGGCGGTACCTGTGGAAGCCCAGCTGATAGGCCATGGCATCGGTGATGGGCCTTAGGGGCGGGGCTAGGGCCCAGGGGGCGGGGCTAGTGGCCCAGGGGGCGGTACCTGTGGAAGCCCAGCTGATAGGCCACGGCGTCGGTGATGGGCCTTAGGGGCGGGGAACGGGTCCCCCAGGGGGCGGGGCTAGTGGCCCAGGGGGCGGTACCTGTGGAAGCCCAGCTGATAGGCCATGGCATCGGTGATGGGCCTTAGGGGCGGGGCTAGGGCCCAGGGGGCGGGGCTAGTGGCCCAGGGGGCGGTACCTGTGGAAGCCCAGCTGATAGGCCACGGCGTCGGTGATGGGCCTTAGGGGCGGGAAACGGGTCCCCCAGGGGGCGGGGCTAGTGGCCCAGGGGGCGGTACCTGTGGAAGCCCAGCTGATAGGCCACGGCGTCGGCGATGGCCTGGGTGTCGGCGGCGGAGCCGGAGCGGCAGCAGAAGATGCGCTCGTGGATGGGCGTCAGTTTGTCCGTCACTCGATTAGCCACGTAGGAGCTGCGGGGGGCGGAGGCGGACCATCAGCTTCCCCCTGAGCCCCGCCCCCGAAGCCCCTACCCAGACACAGCCCCCCCAGAGACCCTACCATAACACAGCCCCCTACCCTCCAGACAGGGAGATACAGCCGCGGATGGGAGATCGCCCGCCCCTCACCTGCTGGCCCTACAATAACAACCCGGGGCGCCCGGGAGACCCTACAATAACACAGCGGCACATGCACATTCCCCCCCACCGAGTCCCCTTGTGACCGCCGGGGGCTAGTCCGGGCATGAGACTGATCCATCCACGGGGGGGCCCACAGGGACCAGCATGTGCCCCCAAACCCTGCCAGCTCACCCCAACCCCCTGGCCCGCCCCCTGGCACACAACCCCCCCGCCCACTCCCCAACCCCCGCCCCCTGCTCCCCCCAACCCCTCCGCCCACTCCCCAACCCCCGCCCCCTGCTCCCCCCAACCCCCCTGCCCACTCCCCAACCCCCGCCCCCTGCTACCCCCAACCCCCGCCCCCTGCTCGCCCCCAACCCCTCCGCCCACTCCCCAACCCCCGCCCCCTGCTCGCCCCCAACCCCCCGCTCCCCAACCCCCCCGCCCACTCCCCAACCCCCCCGCCCCCTGCTTCCCCCAACCCCTCCGCCCACTCCCCAACCCCCGCCCCCTGCTCGCCCCCAACCCCCCCGCCCCCTCCTCAACCCCTGCCCCCCGCCCACTCCCCAACCCCCGCCCCCTGCTCCCCCCAACCCCCTGCTCTCCCCAACCCCCCCGCCCCCTCCTCAACCCCTGCCCCCCGCCCACTCCCCAACCCCCGCCCCCTGCTCCCGCCCACTCCCCAACCCCCGCCCCCTGCTCCCCCCAACCCCCCGCTCCCCAACCCCCCCGCCCCCTGCTCGCCCCCAACCCCCCGCTCCCCAACCCCCCCGCCCCCTGCTTCCCCCAACCCCCGCCCCCTGCTCCCCCCAACCCCCCGCTCCCCGCTCCCCCCAACCCCCCACTCCCCAACCCCCCCGCCCCCCGCTCCCCCCAACCCCCCACTCCCCAACCCCCCCGCCCACTCCCCAACCCCCGCCCCCTGCTCCCCAACCCCCCCGCCCCCTGCTCGCCCCCAACCCCCCGCTCCCCAACCCCCCCGCCCCCCGCTCCCCCTAACCCCCGCCCCCTGCTCTCCCCAACCCCCCCGCCCACTCCCCAACCCCCGCCCCCTGCTCCCCCCAACCCCCTGCTCCCCCCAACCCCCCCGCCCCCTGCTCGCCCCCAACCCCCCGCTCCCCAACCCCCCCGCCCCCTGCTTCCCCCAACCCCCGCCCCCTGCTCCCCCCAACCCCCCCCGCCCCCCGCTCCCCCCAACCCCCCGCCCCCTGCTCCCCCCAACCCCCCCGCCCACTCCCCAACCCCCGCCCCCTGCTCCCCCCAAACCCCTGCTCTCCCCAACCCCCCCGCCCCCTGCTCGCCCCCAACCCCCCCGCCCCCTCCTCAACCCCTGCCCCCCGCCCACTCCCCAACCCCCCCGGCCCCTGCTCGCCCCCAACCCCCCGCTCCCCAACCCCCCCGCCCCCTGCTCGCCCCCAACCCCCCGCTCCCCAACCCCCCCGCCCCCTGCTCCCCCCAACCCCCCCGCCCCCTGCTTCCCCCAACCCCCGCCCCCTGCTCCCCCCAACCCCCCCGCCCCCCGCTCCCCAACCCCCGCCCCCTGCTCCCCCCAACCCCCCGCCCCCCGCTCCCCAACCCCCGCCCCCCGCTCCCCCCAACCCCCGCCCCCCGCTCCCCCCAACCCCCTGCTCCCCCCAACCCCCCCGCCCCCCGCTCCCCCCAACCCCCCGCTCCCCCCAACCCCCCCGCCCCCCGCTCCCCCCAACCCCCCGCTCCCCAACCCCCCCGCCCACTCCCCAACCCCCGCCCCCCGCTCCCCCCAATCCCCCGCTCCCCAACCCCCCCGCCCCCTGCTTCCCCCAACCCCCGCCCCCCGCTCCCCCCAACCCCCCCGCTCCCCAACCCCCGCCCCCCGCTCCCCCCAACCCCCCCGCCCCCTGCTCGCCCCCCAACCCCCGCCCCCTGCTCCCCCCAACCCCCTGCTCCCCCCAACCCCCCCGCCCCCCGCTCCCCCCAACCCCCCGCTCCCCAACCCCCCCGCCCACTCCCCAACCCCCCCGCCCCCTGCTCCCCCCAACCCCCCGCTCCCCAACCCCCCCGCCCCCTGCTCCCCCCAACCCCCCCGCCCCCTGCTTCCCCCAACCCCCGCCCCCTGCTCCCCCCAACCCCCCCGCCCCCCGCTCCCCAACCCCCGCTCCCCCCAACCCCCCGCTCCCCAACCCCCCCGCCCCCTGCTCGCCCCCCAACCCCCGCCCCCTGCTCCCCCCAACCCCCTGCTCCCCCCAACCCCCCGCCCACTCCCCAACCCCCGCCCCCTGCTCCCCCCAACCCCCCGCTCCCCAACCCCCCCGCCCCCCGCTCCCCCCAACCCCCCCGCCCCCTGCTTCCCCCAACCCCCCCGCCCCCCGCTCCCCAACCCCCGCCCCCCCCAACCCCCCAACCCCCCCGCCCCCTGCTCGCTCCCCAACCCCCGCCCCCTGCTGCCCCCAACCCCCCGCTCCCCAACCCCCCCGCCCCCTGCTTCCCCCAACCCCCCGCTCCCCAACCCCCCCGCCCCCTGCTTCCCCCAACCCCCGCCCCCTGCTCCCCCCAACCCCCCCGCCCCCAGCTCCCCAACCCCCTGCTCCCCCCAACCCCCCCGCCCCCCCGCTCCCCAACCCCCGCCCCCTGCTACCCCCAACCCCCCCGCCCCCCGCTCCCCAACCCCCCCGCCCCCTGCTCGCCCCCCAACCCCCGCCCCCTGCTCCCCCCAACCCCCTGCTCCCCCCAACCCCCCCGCCCCCCGCTCCCCAACCCCCCCGCCCACTCCCCAACCCCCGCCCCCTGCTCCCCCCAACCCCTCCGCCCACTCCCCAACCCCCGCCCCCTGCTCCCCCCAACCCCCCCGCCCCCCGCTCCCCAACCCCCCCGCCCCCTGCTCGCCCCCCAACCCCCGCCCCCTGCTCCCCCCAACCCCCCGCTCCCCCCAACCCCCCCGCCCCCCGCTCCCCCCAACCCCCCGCTCCCCAACCCCCCCGCCCACTCCCCAACCCCCGCCCCCTGCTCCCCCCAACCCCTCCGCCCACTCCCCAACCCCCGCCCCCTGCTCCCCCCAACCCCCCCGCCCCCCGCCCCCCGCTCCCCAACCCCCCCGCCCCCCGCTTCCCCCAACCCCCGCCCCCCGCTTCCCCCAACCCCCCCGCCCCCTGCTCCCCCCAACCCCCCCGCCCCCTGTGCCCCCCCCGCTCACCCGGTCGTTGTCCGCGAGTCGGCGCCGATCACGACCCCCCCGTCGAACTCCACCGCGATGATGGTTGTCTGGGGGGGGAGGGGAGGGAGGGGGGGGTGAGTCCGACACTGCGGGGGGGCCTGAGTCCCCCGAGCCCCCCCGGGCCCCTCCCCCCCTGAATCCCCCCCCGGGCCCCCCCCCCGCTCACCCCGGTGCTCAGCGGCCGCCCCGCCCAGTCCGGGGACCCCCCCGCGGGCCCGACCCGGACCCCGGACCCCGCCAGCGCCGTCGCCGTCGCCATCCGTCCCCCAGCACCGCGCGACACTGTCGCAAAAGCCGACCGCCGCGCGCGCGGGGGGATGGCGAGGCGTTTTTGCGACACCCCGTTGGGCCCCCGACCTCGCTTGACGGCGAGGGAGAAGGCACTTTGTGTGCGCGCGCTGGGGGGGACGGGACGGGACGGCGACGCTTTACGGCTACGCTCAGCCCTCGCGGCTGGCCGTTTTACGGCAGCCACCCGCGTCGCGCTTTACGGCGGTGTGGCGGATTCCGCGCTCGCCCTCTCGACCCCCGGCCCTTCGCTCTACAGCGACCAGTGGCTTTACGACACACAAGGCGATGTCGCTTTACGGCGGCGCGGCCGCCATCCCTATGGCGACGTGCTCTGCCCTTGCTTTGCGGCAGCGGGTCGAATACCCCTTTTGCGACGCCCGCCGGGTCCGCTTTACGGCAGAGTGGCCACCGTGCGAGCCCCGCCCAACGTCGCCAATGGATCTGGCGTCATCGATGGAATCTCTGACGTCACTTGGTCAGCACCACGTCACCAAGCAGCTCTCCACGTGCCATGATGACGTCACACCTCGCATGAGAGATCACTGTGATGTCACCGGGGAGCAGGGTGACATCCCCCCCTGTGCCTGGCGTGGCCGTGATGTCACTGCCTGGGGCTGTGATGTCAGCAGGGCTGGGTGTGACATCATCACATCATGTGTGATGTCACCACCCACCTCCCTAGCATCCAGCCAGCCCTGGCCGACCCCCCCGCAGCCCTGTGTCCCCCCCACCCCTATCCCATGGCCCCACCCCCAGCCCCGCCCCCGCCATGTGTGTCCCCCACCCCCAGCCCCACGGCCCGCCCCACCCTTGCCCTGCCCACGCTGCGCCCCGCGCCCGGAGGGGAGCTGCCCACAGGGGTCACACGGCTGCACTGAGACCCACCCCATGCACCCCCGGCAGGGGCCAGGCGCTGGTCCTGGGGGGTTGTCCCACATTACCGGGGGGTGTGCAACCCCTACGGGATCCTCCCCCCAAGGAGGCCCAGAGACCAGCTCAGCCGGGCGGTGAAACGCGTCTCGCGACAAAAGACTCCGGTGACCACATCAAGCTCGGGGCGTCTCTTTACTTGGCCCCTGTTTCTGGGGCCGCTGGTTCACAACCGCGCCCAACGCCCTGCCCTAGAGGGGACAGGCCCCTGCCCCATTCCCTGCCCCTGAGCCAGCCAATCCCCGCCCTGGGGCCAGGTGGGAGCCGGCGCCCCCTAGAGGGGACAGGCCCCTGCCCCATTCCCCGCCCCCCTGAGCCAGCCAGTCCCCGCCCTGGGGCCGGGTGGGAGCCGGCGCCCCCTAGAGGGGACAGGCCCCTGCCCCATTCCCCGCCCCCCTGAGCCAGCCAGTCCCCGCCCTAAGGCTGAGCAGACCCGGTGCCCCCCAACTTGTCCTCTTTGGCGCCCCCCGGCGGCCGCTCAGGGCAGCTCCAAGAGGCCGTGGGTGGCGTAGAGCTGCTGGGTGATGTTATACACCCTGGCGATGGTGCCGACGGCGTCCAGGAGCATGGCCCGGGCCTCCTTCTCCCCCTCGGCACAGACGAGCCCGTACAGCTCCCGGCGCGAGGGCAGGGCCAGGAAGGCCAGCTCGGCCGCCTGCCGCACCCACCAGCCATGGTACCGGGCCAGGGCCGCCTGGTAGGCCTCGGCACACAGCTGGGAGGGGTCTTCCTCTACCCCACTGCGGCCCAGCTTGCCCAGGAACAGTTCCAGCCACTTGAGGGCCCGGTGGAGGCGCAGCAGGGTCCGGCTCCCCGAGGGGGGCTGGTCCGGGGGCAGCACCCGGAGCCCCACCCGGCCGCGCCGCAGCTCAAAGGCCACCATGGCCTGCAGGGTGTGGTAGTGAGGGGCGTGCGGCCCCGAGCGGTGTCCCTCCAGGATCGCCATCTTTGTCTGCGTCTCCCGGGCCAGGAGCCCGAACGCGGCCCCCAGAGCATCAATCAGTCTGGGGTGAGGCGGGGAGAGAGAGAGAGAGAGGGGACAGCTGAGCCCTCGCCTGGCGCTGAGATGTGGTGACCTCTGGGGTGGGGCGGCCGGTTACCCAGGGACACCTTGCCCGGCCCTGAGATGCGCCCACCTCTGGGACGGGGCGGCCGGTTATCCATGGACACCTCGCCCGGCGCTGAGATGCGGCCACCTCTGGGGCGGGGTGGCTAGTTACACGGGGACCCCTCGCCCGGCGCTGAGATGCGGCCACCTCTGGAGCGGGGCGGCCGGTTACATGGAGACCCCTCGCCTGGCGCTGAGATGCAGCCACCTCTGGGGCGGGGCGGCCAGTTACATGGAGACCCCTCGCCCGGCGCTGAGATGCAGCCACCTCTGGGGTGGGATGGCTGGTTACCCAGGTACCCCTCGCCCGGTGCTGAGACGCAGCCACCTCTGGGGCGGGATGGCCGGTTACACAGGGACCCCTCGCCCGGCGCTGAGATGCGCCCACCTCTGGGGCGGGATGGCCAGTTCCCCAGGGACACCTCGCCCGGCCCTGAGATGCGCCCACCTCTGGGACGGGGCGGCCGGTTATCCATGGACACCTCGCCCGGCGCTGAGATGCGGCCACCTCTGGGGCGGGGTGGCTAGTTACACGGGGACCCCTCGCCCGGCGCTGAGATGCGGCCACCTCTGGAGCGGGGCGGCCGGTTACATGGAGACCCCTCGCCTGGCGCTGAGATGCAGCCACCTCTGGGGCGGGGCGGCCAGTTACATGGAGACCCCTCGCCCGGCGCTGAGATGCAGCCACCTCTGGGGCGGGGCGGCCAGTTACACAGGGATGGACTCACTTGATTAGTTCTTTCCAGCCGGCCAGATACTGTTGCAGCAGGATTTCGCCCTCCGGTGTCACGCAGCCCCTGAAGGCCGCCAGGAGGCGGCCGATCTGGAAGCCTTGGCCTGGGCAGCGGGGAGCCCGGGGCGGAGGGAGGGTCCCATGCCTGGGAAGGGGCAGGCGGGAGCCGAGAAGGGGCGGCTGCAGAGGGAATACAGCAGACAGGTTCTCTGTGGGGCGGCGGGGGGGGGGGGGGGTGTCAGGATCAGGAAGTGGGACAGGTGGAAGGGAGGGCTGGGGAGGTTTTGGGGTGGGGTTGGGGGCAGGAGTTAGGGATGGGAGGGGGGCCAGATTTGGGGCAGGGTTTGGGGGGGAGCACAAGGGGGGTTCTCACCTTCCCGTCCTGTTCACGGGGGGCCATCTCCTCTCTGCCCCCGAGCCAGGCACAGGGCCGCCCGCCCCGAACGCAGGCCGAGAGCTGCAGCTCTGCTGTTCCAGGCCGGGGGGGGGGAAGGACAGAGCTCAGACACGCGGACAGGCAGACAGTCCCCCCCACATTCCCAATGGTCTCCCTGGTTTGCACAGGGGTGTGTGTGCACACGCTAACGACACACATGATGTACCCGGGGAGCTACTTGCAGCGTCCCTGCCGGCCTCCGGCTTTGCACATGCTAACAACATACAAGCGTCCGGCCAGTAGTCTAGGCACAGGGGCAGGCTACACGCAGGCGACATGCTAAGAACATGCTAAGTACATGCGACAGCTCACGCAGGCCGGAGCAAAGCCCCCCCTGCCCCAGGGACCGACACAATCCGCCCCTCCAGGCATTCATACAGAGCCCGGCATGCAGCGGGGGGGGGGACCGGGGGGAGCTGGGGGGACCGGGGGGGGGTGGCGGGGGAGAGCAGGTCTGTGGGGCTGTCCCGCTCACTCCCAGAGTTAGAGGCTGGCGTGGGTGCCAAGCGGGGGTCGCTGCGGGGGGTGAGGGAGCTGGAGGCAAGTGGTGGGGAGTGCCATGGGGCCCAGAGGTCAGGGGAGTGAGGGAGGGGGTAGGGGGGTGTATGGGGCATGTGAGGGGGGCTGGGGCTGTGTGTGTCGGCCGGGGGGGTCATTGGCAGGGCCGGTGGCTGGTGGGGGGAAGGGGTGGGGGACGCGGCGGGGTGTCACTCACGGAGCCGGAGGCCGGCGAGGAAGAGGAGGCCGAGGAAGGCCACCACGGGGAGCAGGACACGCTTAGGGCCCATCCCCGCAAACCCCGGCCCCACGGCGCCCGGCCCAGCCCCACGGCCCTGACCCCTGCCCCCGCCCGGCCCAGCCATTCACCGCAGATAAGGGCCTGTTATCTGGGGCGGGGCTCCCATCCCCCCCATTCCTCCCCCCAGGGGAAATGCCCCGTGTCCTGTTCCCTGGCAGAAGCTGCGCTGGGGGCGGGTAGCTGCCCCCCCCCCGCCACCCCATGGTTCAAACTCAGGGTGGCTGGAGGTCAGATTGGGGGCAGGGAGATGGTCAGGTTAAAAATTAACAGCGGAAGGGACTTTGCCCCACAGAGTGGAATGGGGGGGAACCTGAGGGCAGAAGAAGGCTGGAGTTTGGGGGCTCCCAGGCCCCACCTGCTCTAACCCACCAGCCCCCACTCCCCTCCCAGAGCCGGGGAGAGAACCCAGGAGTCCTGGCTCCCAGCCCCCCCTTCTCTAACCCATCAGCCTCCACTCCCCTCCCAGAGCCGGGAGAGAACCCAGGAGTCCTGGCTCCCAGCCCCCCCTGCTCTAACCACCAGCCCCCACTCCCCTCCCAGAGCCGGGAGAGAACCCAGGAGTCCTGGCTCCCAGCACCCCCCGCTCTAACCACCAGCCCCCACTCCCCTCCCAGAGCCGGGGAGAGAACCCAGGAGTCCCCGGTTGCACAGACTCAGCGGCGGTGGGGCAGCAGGGGGGCAGCAGGGGGGCAGTGTGTGGGGGTGAGGTTCCCCAGTGCACAGAGTCAGTCTCACAGGAGTTGTTTAAGGCTTTATTGTCCAATAGCCAAGCTCCGTGCACGTGGGGGGTGGGGGTGGGGGTGGGGGGTCAGAGATCGGGGGGGCAGGATTAGCAGGGGCTGAGGGGGTCACCACTGCAGCCAGCACGGGACAGCTGGGGTGGGGGCTGGAGGTCCAGGGCGGGGACTGTGGGGGGCCAGTTCGGGGGTGTTCCCGGTCCCCAGGAGGGGGGCACTGGGGGTGGGACCAGCAGGACGCAGCAAACGGGGGCCGGGGAGTCTCATTTGAAGCGACGCTCCTCGCCAGCTCTCCTCCGGGGCGCTCTCCGTGGGGCTCCCGGAGGGGGTGGGAGTGGCCCCGGACGCCTGGGTTCCTGCAGCCCCCGCAGCCCCACGAGGAGGGAGACCCCCAGGCCGTAAAGGCAGCTGGCGGCCAGTGACCCCAGGTAGCAGCGCCAGGCTGTCAGCACGATCCGGCCCAGGCTCGGGGCCCCTGCGGGGGAGAGGGGACAGTTAGCGGGGGCCGTGGCTGTGACCCCAAAGGGGACCCGGGGGAGGTTGGGGGTCCAGTACCGGTGCTCTGGAGGGTGGTGCTCCCCGTGGTCCCGTTGCCAAGAGGGTCAGGCGGTGGGACGGGGTCTCCGGCGGATACCGAGCAACCTGTGTGTGGGGGGAGCGACAAATCTTGGGTGAGTTACCATGGGGGGGGAGAGGGAGAGGTTGGCGGTTCGGGGGGGGGTCTCACCTCCACGCCCAGCTCCCTTCACTTCGGCGCTGCTCTGCAGGGCCTGGGTCTCGTGTTCCACCCGGCAGGTCACGCGGGCGCCGTCCAGCCAGGCCCGGGCCGGGAGGCTGAGCAGGCTGGCGGCCCCGGCCCCATCCCGGCCCTCCGCTGGCGGGGACGCCTCCCCGGGCCCCGGCTCCCGCCCGTCCACCTGCCAGCGCACCCGGACCGGCTCTGGGGAGAACCCCCAGGCCAGGCACAGGAAGGCCGGGCCGGCTGCTGGAGCTGGACCCAGCAGGGCCACCTGCGGCAGGCGCTTCTCCCGGGGATCACCTGGAACCGGAGAGGGGAGGGGGTCAGGTCGGGGGGTGGCATCGTGGGGGAGAGGGGGCTCGGTTCTAGGGTCCTCGATCTAGATCCCATCGAGGTGGGCACCGGATCAGTCCAGTCTCTGTTCAAGGCATTTAGGGACTGGTTTTCTGGGGGTTCTAGATTGGGTTCTGGGGTGGTCCCAGTGTCAGCCTTTGGCTGGGTCGATGGGTCTCCCGGGCCGGCTCGGTGTCCTTTCTAGACAGGATCCAGGTGGGTTCTGGGCCAGTCCTCAACTGGGTCAGAGATAGGTTCTGGATTTGATTCTCTGCATGTTCCGGATGCGGTGCCAATTGGCTTCACTTGGCTTCCCACACGTTTCTGGGGGTCTGACCCAGAATGCTTCGCCTCGCAATCAAGATCGCCGCCCTGTGGGTTCTAGGTCTGCCCCACAGGTCCCTCTGGAACCATTCGGTGGATCTGACCCAGAATGGCTCAGCATGTTCTTTAGATCAATTTGGGATGGGGTTCTAGATCAGCCCCGGGTCTTTTCCTAGGCACGCCCCCAACTAACCCACCCAACTAATGGGCCAGATCCAGAACATTTTTGTGACTCTAATCTAGAAAGGTTCTGGGCACATCCTAAATTGAGTCACTGCAGGTTCTAGATCACACAGCTGTGGGTTCTAGATCAATTGCATGGTCCCCGCTAATCACATGCCAGCTCCAGAACATTTCCGCAGCTCTGGCCTGGAAGGGTTAGGGACACGTTCTAGATCAATTCAGGGTGGGTTCTAGATCAGTTTGGCGTCTCTCTCTTTTGGTCGCAGCCCCAGCCGGCTCTGGGCCAGCTCTGGCACCAGCCTGATGTGAGCCGCTCCAGAACCCGCTCCAGAACACCCTGCTGGGTTCTAGTCATGCTCTGGGCCGGTTCCGGATCCCCCCTGTCCCTGGCGGCTCACCTCCCAGGATGAGGCGGGTGCCCTCTCCAAAGAGGTACTGGTTGGCGTACCAGACGGCGCAGAAGTAGGTGCCGGCGTCAGCGGGTTTCACGTTGCCGATGGTGAGGCTGAAGGCGTTGGTGTCACGCTCCAGGCTGGCGATGAAGCGCTCCGAGACGCCAACCCCGTACGTGGGCCTGTTGTCCCCGGCCCGGTGACTCAGCAGGAAGACGGGGCCCTGCCCGGGAGGCTGGTGGTACCAGGACAGGACATGGGTGGTGATGTCGCTCCCTGACATCAGGCAGCGGAGCCGCGGGATCTTCTCGTCCACCACGTGGGACGGGGACGGCTGGGTCAGCCGGGGTGGCCCCGCCAGGGCCCCTGCGGGGAGCGGAGAGGAGTGAGGGGCTGGGCTGGGCCCCTGGAGTGGGGAGCTCACACCCACACAGACCCCGACACCGGTGCACACAGCCACACATGAGTGGGGGAGTGGGGGTTGGGAGCCAGGACTCCTGGGTTCTCTCCCTGGCTCTGGGAGGGGAGTGGGGGCTGTTGGGTTAGAGCAGGGGGAGCTGGGAGCCAGGACTCCTGGGTTCTCTCCCTGGCTCTGGGAGGGGAGTGGGGGCTGGTGGGTTAGAGCAGGGGGGGCTGGGAGCCAGGACTCCTGGGTTCTCTCCCTGGCTGTGGGAGGGGAGTGGGGCCTGGTGGGTTAGAGCAGGGGGGACTGGGAGCCAGGACTCCTGGGTTCTCTCCCCGGCTCTGGGAGGGGAGTGGGGCTGGTGGGTTAGAGCGGGGGGGGGCAGGGCTGGGAGCCAGACTCCTGGGTTCTCTCCCAGCCCCCGGTAGGACTGCGGGAAATGCCATGACACCAGTGGCATCACATCACATGGCCGGGGATCCGGCTGCTGGGTGTTTCTTTCGGGGCCATTGGCAGCGGCTCTGCCCCAGCGCGGTCCCGGCGGGGACCCAAGGAGCCGTTCCATGGGGCGCGTGGTCGGGCTGCCGAGCGAGTTCACTGCGCAGCCACCAAATCCCCCCCTGCCGCTTCGCACCCCCCCGGTGAACCTACATCCGCTGAGCCAGCGCCCTCGCAAACCCCACTAGAGTCCAGCCAACTGCACGGGGGAACGTGGGGGGCAAAGACACGGCAGCCTCCACAGATCACAGGCAGAAGTGGGGAGATATCGACTGTGTTACCCAGCATCCGTCCCTGTGTCCCCTCTAGCCATCCGTCCGTCCATCCATCCGTCCCTATATCCCCCCATCCATCCATGTGTACCCTCTAGCCATCCGTCCATCTGTCCCTATGTACCCCCGTCCGTCTGTCCGTCCATCCATCCATCCGTCCGTCCCTGTGTCCCCTCTAGCCATCCATCCATCCAGCCCTATGTCCCCCCATCCATCCCCATGCACCCCCCTATCCATCCACCCCCTTAATGCACCCATCCATCTATGGATCTCCATTTCCCTGCTGGGGGGCCCAACTCCATTTCTCCCATTCAGGTGCTCTCCGTCCCTGGGGCATCTCATCTCCAACCCCCAATTCCCCGGGTTGGGGCTCCCCACCCCCCAGCCTGCGTGCCCCCCCAGCAGTGGACTCACCCCCGAAGTGGAGAACGAGGAGGAAAAGCCCCATCGGAAGCTCCATGGCACCACAGTCCCCGGGCGATTCTGCCTCTGTGATGGCGCTATGGGGTGGACCCATTTCCTGACCCCCCGGGGACGGGGTAGGGGGTGACGTCAGAGGCGGCAGCGGGGTGGACCCATTTCACACGCAGACTCACCTCCTTCCGGGTGCTTCTGCCGCATCTGTCACCCTGGGCTCTGGGCCACGCAGTCCCGAGTGGGGCCCCAGGAAGGGGAAACTGAGGCACAGCGTGCTGCTGGAATTGGCACAGGGTCAGCTGGGAAGAGGACCCAGGCATCCTGCACTCCAGCCTGGGTGTGTCAGGACCAGGCCAGGCTGTTGACAGGCAGATCACAGCTGGGCAGAGGGACGGCACAGATGCACACTCAGACGGCTACACCCCACCGTTCGATTGGCTACAGCTGGATTGGGGTGACAGGGCCAGCAAAGGTTGTCAGTGTGTAAAAGAGACAAAGTCCCTTCACACATACACGTGCAAACACACACTTGTGCAAGCAGATTAACACGTGCAAACACACTCACAGAAGCACATTCCAATTTGTGCAAACACTCGTGCAAGCAGATTAACACAGGTGCAAACATACATGTGCAAGCAGATTGACAGACTCGTGCAAACACAGACTCATGCAAGCAGATTCAGACACATGTGCACACACTAGTGGAAGCAGATTCACACACACAGAGCCACCCGTCACACGGAACCTCACACGCTCAGACTCCCCCTCCCCCCTCAAACTGCCTGGCACCCATCACGCTTGCAAGATGAGACCCAGGTGTGATCAGAGAGACCCAATTCCCTGCCCCCCACCAGCCTGGGAGTGTGTAACCCCCCCCCGGGGCCCCAGCCCACTGCTGTCTGGGTCCAATCTGGGGAGGGGGAGACCAGGTGGCTGGGGTTGGGGGTCTGAGCTGGGGGAGGGGAGAATACCGGGCTGGCAGGGCCCATGGGGCCGATCCGGAGGGGAGTGGGAAGTCCAGGCAAAGCCCCCAGACAGATCTGGGCCCCAAATATCCCCTCCCTGACCCACACGCCCTACTGCTCTAGTGGCTTCTCTGGTGGCCCTTTGCCAGCCATGTGCCGGAGGCGCCCTGGGATCCCCACCCCATGGCTCGCTGGAGAAGGGCCGGGGCTGAGGCTAACCCGATCGGCAGCCTCCTCGCCCGTGATTCGGGGCAGCTCATGGGGTCCTGGGGTCCCCAGCCAGAGGGGGCCCATAGCCCATTGCCGGAGGATTTCACCCAGGCAGAGCCCAGTGGCTCGTGGTTGGCCCGTGCCCCTCCCCCAGGATGGGGACAGACGCAGCACGGTGGGGCTCACGGCGACCGTGAAAAGGTCCTGCACCATTTGCACCAGTTAAATGGGGGGACGACCCCGGAGCCGAGCGGCTGCCGTCTGGACTAGTGGCTGCTCCTGACTTTTTCCAACCGGCCGAGCATTCCCGGCCCTGGGGGGGACACGGGGGGGGAGCTGCCGGTCTGTGAGGGGGTGAGTGTCTTAGCAGCACTAATGCACCAGTTATCACCTGGCTGCATCTCCGTGGTTTCCTCCTGGTCGGGGCTTTGCTCTCTGCTCAGCGGGGACGGGGGGAGCTGGCCGGGGGAGGCGTGTGGGGGGGAGGGAAGTGGTTGGTGGCCGGGACCGGTTTATCACAAGCGCCTCGTTATCAGGAAACGAGCAACGCTGAATCAACAGAGATAAGGAGGCCGAAATGTCTCTCTCTCCCCCCCAGCCCCGCTCGTCTCTGTTGCTGTGTGTCACCCTCCAGGCCCCTCTCCCCCCACACTGTGCACCCCGACTCCCCGCTCTGGGCCCCTCAGCCCTTTGACTCCCCCAAGGCAATTCACCCTCCTCTCTCCCTATATACCCCCCACCCTTATTCACCTCACCCCCCCCACACCTCACCCCCCCACACCTCAGCCCCCCTTTGAGTGGAGATCCCAGCTGTTCATATCTGTTAGCCACACAGGTCTCCTCTCTGGGCACCTGGTTCACATGGACACCTTTACCCCCTGTCCCTCAACCGGCAATCACCCCATCTCAGCCCCCCAGGATTGTAACAACAGCCGGTGCAGCTCATATCAGACCCCATCCCCCGATCAGAGCGACAGGCTTGTCTAGAACCATTGAGGCAGGGGGCTGTGGGTCGGGAGTGAGGGGCACCAGCAGAGCTGGGGGGGCAGGGCTGGGCTAGCAGGGGCTGCGGGTCGGGAGTGAGGGGCACTGGCAGAGCTGGGGGGGGCAGGGCTGGGCTGGCAGGGGCTGTGGGTCGGGAGTGAGGGGCACCGGCAGGGCTGGGGGTGCAGGGCTGGGCTGGGGGGGCTGTGGGTTGGGAGTGAGGGGCACCGGCAGGGCTAGGGGGCTGCAGGTCGGGAGTGAGGGGCAGTGGGGACATCGGGTCCATAGTGCAAAGGGGGCGTGGGGGACAGGCCGGCCCGGGTCACGGTGACCCCGCCTTGGGGAGATAAGGCCCCATTTGCATTGGCGTCGGCCCAGGGACAAGCCGGGTACAAATGCCCCCTCGGGGCCCAGGCCGCAGACCCCGAGTCCGGCCGCGATGCAGCTCGGCGCCCTGCTCTGCCTGCTGCTGGCCCCAGGGGCCATGCTGGGGGGCCAGGCCAAGGTGCCCCCCTCCCGGCCCTACAACCAGGTCATCGTGGTGCCCAACGGGGCCCCGTGGGGGACGTGGGGGCCTGTGGAGATGTGCCCCGAGGGCAGCTATGCCAACGGCTTTGCCTTGAAGGTAGCAGACCCTCTCCCCACGTATACACCCCCCTTTATATCCTCTTCCCTCTCTACCCCTTTCCCCCCTCCCCACTTATACACCCCCTTTATATCCCTTCCCCCTCTGCCCCTTTTCCCCTTCCCCACTTATACACCCCCTCTTTATATCCCCTTCCCCCCTCTGCCCCTTTTCCCCTTCCCCACGTATACACCCCCCTTTATATCCCTTCCCCCTCTGCCCCTTTTCCCCTTCCCCACTTATACACCCCCTCTTTATATCCCCTTCCCCCCTCTGCCCCTTTTCCCCTTCCCCACTTATACACCCCCCTTTATATCCCTTCCCCCTCTGCCCCTTTTCCCCTTCCCCACTTATACACCCCCTCTTTATATCCCTTTCCCCTCTGCCCCTTTTCCCCTTCCCCACTTATACACCCCCCTTTATATCCCTTCCCCCTCTGCCCCTTTTCACCTCCCCACTTATACACCCCCCTTTATATCCCCTTCCCCCCTCTGCCCCTTTCCCTCTCCCCACTTATACACCCCCTCTTTATATCCCTTCCCCCTCTGCCCCTTTTCCCCTTCTCCACTTATACACCCCCTCTTTATATCCCATTCCCCTCTGCCCCTTTTCCCCTTCCCCACTTATACACCCCCCTTTATATCCCTTCCCCCTCTGCCCCTTTTCCTCTTCCCCACTTATACACCCCCTCTTTATATCCCTTTCCCCTCTGCCCCTTTTCCCCTTCCCCACTTATACACCCCCCTTTATATCCCTTCCCCCTCTGCCCCTTTTCACCTCCCCACTTATACACCCCCCTTTATATCCCCTTCCCCCCTCTGCCCCTTTCCCTCTCCCCACTTATACACCCCCTCTTTATATCCCTTCCCCCTCTGCCCCTTTTCCCCTTCCCCACTTATACACCCCCTCTTTATATCCCATTCACCTCTGCCCCTTTTCCCCTTCCCCACTTATACACCCCCCTTTATATCCCTTCCCCCTCTGCCCCTTTTCTCCTCCCCACTTATACACCCCCCTTTATATCCCCTTCCCCCCTCTGCCCCTTTTCTCCTCCCCACTTATACACCCCCCTTTATATTCCCTTCCCCCCTCTGCCCCTTTCCCTCTCCCCACTTATACACACCCCTTTATATCCCTTCCCCCTCTGCCCTTTTCCCCCTTCCCCACTTATACACCCCCCTTAATATCCCCTTCCCCCCTCTGCCCCTTTTCCCCTTCCCCACGTATACACCCCCCTTTATATCCCTTCCCCCCTCTGCCCCTTTTCCCCTTCCCCATTTATACACTCCTCTTATATCCCTTCCCCCCGCCCCTTTTCCCCTTCCCCACTTATACACTCCCCCTTTATATCCCTTCCCCCTCTGCCCCTTCCCCCCTCCCCAGTTATACACTCCCCCTTTATATCCCTTCCCCCTCTGCCCCTTTCCCTCTCCCCACTTATACACTCCCCCTTTATATCCCTTCCCCCTCTGCCCCTTTTCTCCTCCCCACTTATACACCCCCTCTTTATATCCCCTTCCCCCCTCTGCCCCTTTTCCCCTTCCCCACGTATACACCCCCCTTTATATCCCTTCCCCCTCTGCCCCTTTTCCCCCTCCCCACTTATACACCCCCCTTTATATCCCTTCCCCCTCTGCCCCTTTTCCCCCTCCCCACTTATACACCCCCCTTTATATCCCTTCCCCCCTCTGCCCCTTTCCCCTCTCCCCAGTTATACACCCCCCTTTATATCCCTTCCCCCTCTGCCCCCTTTCCCCCTCCCCACTTATACACCCCCCTTTATATCCCTTCCCCCCTCTGCCCCTTTTCCCCCTCCCCACTTATACACTCCCCTTTATATCCCTTCCCCCTCTGCCCCTTTTCTCCTCCCCACTTATACACCCCCCTTTATATCCCTTCCCCTCTGCCCCTTTTCCCCCTTCCCACTTATAGACCCCCCTTTATATCCCTTCCCCCTCTGCCCCTTTTCCCCCTCCCCACTTATACACTCCCCCTTTATATCCCTTCTCCCTCTGCCCCTTTTCCCCCTCCCCACTTATACACTCCCCCTTTATATCCCTTCCCCCTCTGCCCCTTTTCCCCCTCCCCACTTATACACTCCCCCTTTATATCCCTTCCCCCTCTGCCCCTTTTCCCCCTCCCCACTTATACACTCCCCCTTTATATCCCTTCCCCTCTGCCCCTTTTCCCCCTTCCCACTTATACACTCCCCCTTTATATCCCTTCCCCTCTGCCCCTTTTCCCCCTCCCCACTTATACACCCCCCTTTATATCCCTTCCCCTCTGCCCCTTTTCCCCCTCCCCACTTATACACCCCCCTTTATATCCCTTCCCCCCTCTGCCCCTTTTCCTCTTCCCCCTTATACACCCCCCTTTATATCCCTTCCCCCTCTGCCCCTTTTCCCCTTCCCACTTATACACCCCCCTTAATATCCCCTTCCCCCCTCTGCCCCTTTTCCTCTTCCCCCTTATACACCCCCCTTTATATCCCTTTCCCTCTGCCCCTTTCCCCCTCCCCACTTATACACCCACCTTTATATCCCTTTCCCCTCTGCCCCTTTTCCCCTCCCCACTTATAGACCCCCCTTTATATCCTCTTCCCCCTTTTCCACTTTTCCCCCTGCCCCCAAGAGCCCCCTTATTTTCTGCCCCCCAACAGCCCCCTTTACATCCCCTTCCCCCTGCCCCTTTTCCCCTCCCCCAACAGCCCCCTTATCTCCTCCTCCCATTTTCCTCCTCCCCCCCAACACCCTCTCCCTGCTCTCTCTTTGACCCTCAGCCCCCCCACCTCACTCTGTCTCTGTCCCCCCCAGGTGCACCCCTACCAGGGTGACGCGCCAGGGGAGGACGACACGGGGTTGAATGGGATCCGTTTGCACTGCTCCAATGGTGCCACCGTCCAGTCCAGTGTGGGAGCGTGAGTACCAGATGCCTGGGTCCCTCACGGCAGCCATGGGCCCAGCCCACCTTGTGTCAGCCCCAAGGGCTGGGCCCTGTCTGAGCCCCCCGCCAGGAAACCCCATCTGGAGAGGGAGGGAGGAACAGATGGGGGTGTGGGGACGGACATGGGGGCGTGGGGGGAGGAAGGGATGGGTGGATGGGGGAGGGATGTATAGACAGATGGGGGTTGAGGGGGTAGAGGACTGGGTGGGCAGTGGGGGTGGGAGGATGGAGGGAGGGAGTGTTAGTTGGGTAGAGTGGTGGGTGGATAGGTGGATGGATGGGTGGACAGGTGGGTTGATGGGTGGAGGGAGGGATGGACGGATGGGTGGGCAGGTGGGTGGACAGGTGGGTAGGTGGGTGGATAGGTGAGTGGAGGGATGGGTGGACGGGTGGAGGGATGGATGGATGGATGGGTGGGTAGGTGGGTGAGTATATGGGTAGGTGGAGGGACGGGTGGAGGTATGGACGGATGGACGGGAGGATGGAGAGATGGACGGGTGGACGGGTGGAGGGATGGATGGATGGGTGGGTAGGTGGGTGAGTAGATGGGTAGGTGGAGGGACGGGTGGAGGTATGGACGGATGGACGGGAGGATGGACAGATGGACGGGTGGGTAGGTGTGTGGAAGGACAGGTGGATGGATGGATGGACAGGTGGGTGGGTAGGTGGGAAGATAGATGGGCAGACGGGTGTGTGGATGGACGGACAGGTGGATGGATGGATGGACAGATGGGTAGGTGGATGGATGGATGGGTGGAGGGACGGATGGATGGGTGGGTAGCTGGGTGGATAGATGGATGGACAGGTGGACAGATGGATGGACAGGTGGGTAGGTGGATGGATGGATGGGTGGAGGGACGGATGGATGGGTGGGTAGCTGGGTGGATAGATGGACGGATGGGTGGACGGATGGATGGACAGGTGGGTAGTTGGATGGACAGATGGGTAGAGGGACGGATGGATGGGTGGGTAGGTGGGTGGATAGATGGACGGACAGGTGAACGGATGGATGGACAGGTGGGTAGGTGGATGGGACGGATGGGTGGAGGGATGGATGGATGGGTGGGTAGGTGGGTGGATAGATGGACGGACGGGTGGATGGATGGATGGACAGGTGGGTAGGTGGATGGACAGATGGGTAGAGGGACGGATGGATGGGTGGGTAGGTGTGTGGAAGGACAGGTGGATGGATGGATGGATGGATGGATGGATGGATGGATGGACAGGTGGGTGGGTAGGTGGGAAGATAGATGGGCAGACAGGTGTGTGGATGGACGGACAGGTGGACGGATGGACAGATGGGTAGGTGGATGGATGGATGGGTGGAGGGACGGATGGATGGGTGGGTAGCTGGGTGGATAGATGGACGGACGGGTGGACGGATGGATGGACAGGTGGGTAGGTGGATGGGACGGATGGGTGGAGGGATGGATGGATGGGTGGGTAGCTGGGTGGATAGATGGACGGATGGGTGGACGGATGGATGGACAGGTGGGTAGGTGGATGGGGATGGGTGGAGGGACGGATGGACGGGTGGGTAGCTGGGTGGATAGATGGACGGATGGGTGGACGGATGGATGGACAGGTGGGTAGGTGGATGGGGATGGGTGGAGGGACGGATGGACGGGTGGGTAGGTGGGTGGACAGATGGGTAGGTGGATGGACGGATGGGTAGAGGGACGGATGGATGGGTGGGTAGGTGGGTGGATAGATGGACGGATGGGTGGACGGATGGATGGACAGGTGGGTAGGTGGATGGACGGATGGGTGGAGGGACGGATGGATGGGTGGGTAGCTGGGTGGATAGATGGACGGATGGGTGGACGGATGGATGGACAGGTGGGTAGGTGGATGGGGATGGGTGGAGGGACGGATGGACGGGTGGGTAGCTGGGTGGATAGATGGACGGATGGGTGGACGGATGGATGGACAGGTGGGTAGGTGGATGGGGATGGGTGGAGGGACGGATGGACGGGTGGGTAGCTGGGTGGATAGATGGACGGATGGGTGGACGGATGGATGGACAGGTGGGTAGGTGGATGGATGGATGGGTGGAGGGACGGATGGACGGGTGGGTAGCTGGGTGGATAGATGGACGGATGGGTGGACGGATGGATGGACAGGTGGGTAGGTGGATGGACGGATGGGTGGAGGGACGGATGGACGGGTGAATAGGTGGTTGGAGGGACGGATGTACAGACGGGTCTAACCCCTCCTCTCCTCCCCTGGCTCAGGTGGGGCAGGTGGCAGGGTGCCCGGTACTGCCCCCAGGGCTACCTTCGCGCCGTCTCGCTGGGGGTGCATCCGCAGCAGGACGCCGGGGACGACGTGGCCGCCACCGGCCTGCGCGTGGCCTGCTCTGACAGGGAGCTGCTGGCCGGCGACGCTGGGGACACCGGGGACCAGGAGGGGTCCTGGAGCCACCCCTGCCTCTCCGGGTCCGTCTGCGGCCTCCAAACCCGGGTGGAGGAGCCGGGGAGCAAGCGGGGGGACAACACGGCCCTCAACGATGCCCGTTTCTTCTGCTGCCCACCCTAGGGCCCCCCCCGGGGGCGCCCGCCCATTAAACCTGGCCCAGGGCCTCTTCCCAGCCACCACGTGTCTTTATTGGGGGGGGGAGCCCGGCCTGGGGGGGGCAGGCCCAGTGCACCCTGGGGAAGTGGGGGGATCCGGGGTTCATTGGGGTTCCTGTGTCATGTGGGGGGAGGATTTGGGGTTGGTAGAGGGGGAGCCAGACAGGGGAACCCGCTCAGCGCCCCCAGACCCTCTGCCGTCAACGGCCCAGTGTGGGGGAACCCCCACATCAGGCCGTCTCTCAGCCCATCCTTTGGGGGGCACTGTAGCACCCCACCCCCTACTGCTCCTGCTGGCGCCCCGGACCCAAACACAGCTCCCTGGGGGGGCGGGGAAGAGAGAGGGTGTCCCGCCAGTGTCCAGCTGGGGTTCAACCGAGCAGCCTGCCTCAGTTTCCCAGAATGGCTCCCTTGTCTGACAGGACCCCTCCTTGAGAGGGCAGGCATGGGTGTGTGTGTGTGTGTGTGCCCGGAGCCGGCTTGTTACCAAGCCACAGGGCAAAATAATCTAGAACAACCCCCCACCCCACCCCAACGCAGCCTTTAACCCCCCCCATGACATCTCGTCCCCCGGCACCCCGTGCTCCCCACTCCTCCAGCCCCCAGGTTCCTCCTCCCTCTGGGCCCCAACCTGCCCGCGACCCCCACATCTTCCCAGGCCTGGCTTCATGGGGTCCCGAAGCAGCGGCTTGCCCCGTGTTCACCCTGGCTGGGTCAGGGTCTCTCCCCGGCCCAGCTCCTCAACCGTGTCAGGACTTACCTTGTTCCCTGAAATCTCCTCAGCTCCCGCCCTCGCTGGCCTCGCTAGGGAATTAACTGATCCAGCCCAGGTGTGGCTCCTAACGAGCTCTCCGGGAACTAGCCACCCTCTTCCCCAGCGGGAACCAAAACTGAGAGACCCAGACCGGGGTGGAGATTTCTTTCCCACAAACTTTCTCTGAATTTTTTGAAGAAAATACAGAGAGAGAGAAAAACTAATCAACAACCCCGAACAGAACCAAACACGCGCCAACGTCTCACAACTGATTTGCCATCTGCTGCGTCTCCTTCGTGATCCTTTACCCAGGGTGCTCTCCGGGCTGCAAACGGGGAACGTGAGGATCAGTCGCTCGGCCTTGCACGATTTCCAGGTCTGGCTTAGACCAAACCAGGGACATTTTTAGCAGGAGATAAAGAATAGAAGAAAAATTCAGAGGCGCGGGGTGTCACGGTGTCACGGAGTCCCTGGGCGATGCTTTGGGGAGCCTCCTCTCCCTCGGAGCAGACCGTCTTCAGGGCAAGAAGCTCACACGGCTTCACCTCCTGGGTCTCTCCTGGGAGCATTCAGCATCTGCCCCTCCGTGCGCGTCCCACAGCGAGTCCGCCCAGGCGGGGTCCTGGGGAAGCCAGAGGGCCCTGTACCCCCACTTCGCAGTCAGACGTGACTCTCAGCCAGCCAGTAACACAGAGGTTTATTAGATGACAAGAACATGGTTTAAAACAGAGCTTGTAGGTCCAGCGAACGGGACCCCTCCGCCGGGTCCATTATGGGGCGCAGCAAGGCAAACCCACGTCCGCCCTCACTCCCCGTCCCCAGCTAGCCCCAAACTCCCACCTCCATCCAGCCCCACCTCCTCTGGGCTTTGTCTCTTTCCCGGGCCAGGAGGTCACCTGACCCCTTTGTCTCCAACACCTTCAGTTGGCACCTTTGCAGAGGAGGGGCCCAGGCCATCAGTTGCCAGGAGACAGAGTGTCGGGCATTTATGTACCCTGGCCCTTTGCTCTGCAGCAAT
This sequence comes from Malaclemys terrapin pileata, assembly GCF_027887155.1. Lineage (NCBI taxonomy): Eukaryota > Metazoa > Chordata > Testudines > Emydidae > Malaclemys > Malaclemys terrapin. The sequence goes on along the minus strand of NC_071519.1, from coordinate 1,442,799 downwards.
CGTACACCCTGATCCCACCCCCTAGATACTTGAGAACTGCATAGGGGAAACTGAGGAAAACATTAAGAACAGTCCCACTTTGTCACACACGGACTCACAGGTGCCCACACCATGTGGTCTGTGGGGGGTGCCCCTTTCAGTGCGACAGCCCTTCTCGGGGGTCCACTCTCTCTCGGGGTCAGGCCCCTCCACCTCCTGGAGCCGCACCTCTCGGAGCCTTAGCATGTCTGTCTCTGCCGTGGGCCCCCCCAGGGAGTCCACTCGCTCTGGACCCCCCGGGGCCTCCACTCCCCCCCTTTCTCTAGCCCGGAGTGACTCTCAGCCAGCATAACACAGGAGGTTTATTGAGCGTCTGACTCCAGCACAGGAAACTCTCATGTTCCCCGGGCCTGGTACAGTTGTAAAGTTTTATGTTTGTGTTTTATATCATTGAAAATAAAAAAATAAAAAATAATAATGTAGCATGTATGAAACGTATTGGTGGATACAGATAAAATGGAATATATACAAACTGTCCAGGTATACGCACCCCCGGGGGAGGGTTCGAGTTCTCGCTCCGACCTGTCTGTCGGGGGGAAATTGCACAGGTGAATATTCCTGCGGGTTTGAGCCCAAATGTTGGGGGCTTTGCGTTTCCCCCTCCTGCTCTGTCAGGCAGAGCAGTTTTTAGTGGGGAGAGACGTTTGTGTTTTGTCAGTCCCAGCACGAGCCTGGGCATGGGGGAGTTCTAAAGATAAAGAGATTCATAAAGAAATATGTCCAGGCGGTATTTTCTATGGGAGACCCAACACTGAAGGATATAGGAGTGTGGGCAAATAGTGTAAGAAATGTTTAAAAGGAAGCAATGCAAAGACCATCTTTTGTTCAAGAGATTGCTCCTTTTAAACAGATCTTGCTCAGTTAAAGCATAGAGGAGTTTGGGCAGTGGAGTATTTTCTGTGAGTGACATGGTGGTGAATTCACAATTTGGAAAGAAATGTTTAAGGAAAGGGACCAGGAGGGGTGGGGGCTAGTTAAGGAGCCCACCCTCCCTTCTAAATTGGTAGTGGGACAAAGCCTGTGCCCATGGGAAGGAACTGGTTGATGAGGAAAGCAGGATCGGACCCAGACAAGCAGGCAGGCAACAGATACAAAAATTGGAAAACAGGTTGGAAGCCCTGAGGGCAGAGTGTCAAGAGTAAGAAAAAAAAAGGTAAGTGCAGGCCTGGGGAATTCGGATCCCTGGGACAGTCCTGGGAACGGTGAAATCTGAGTGGATGAAGGTGTCATTTGGGGAGAGAAGGAAGTGATTTAAGGAAAGAGAGGGAGATGTTTAACTTTGCAGAGGCTGGAGGGAATGAAGCAGTTGAACGTTGTAAAAAAGTTAAAAAGGAAAAGTGTTAGAGAAAGAGAATTCTTGGTTTCTTTGCAGCTGTTCTGAAGGGCAAACGAGTCCTTTTCCAAAGGAATGTCTGTAAATAAGCCAGGCAAAGAGACAAGCTGATTGAAATCATTTGACTATGAAAAATTTAGTCAAATTTGCTAAAAGAACATCAAGGGTTTCTATTGGACCTTAACCGCCCCCAAATGTATACAAACGTAATCTGTGCACAGCCGTGTAAAAATTAATGCAACGTAAGGAATGTTAAAAACAACAACCCCGAACATGAGTGTATAAATAGATTGTGCAACTATGTGGAGTGTTTAGAACCGAAGCCAACAACCTGGTTTGTAAAACGCTTGTTTTGTAGGTTTAAGCTGAACTGGTTTTGTGTTTAAATAACCACTAAAAACCATCGGACTCTTTTGTTCAAAGTTGCCAAACTGAAAAACATGTTTTGCCAGACACAGGTAACGCGGGTTGTTTGGCTTTGGGATTTAACGTTTAGCCCATAAGGTGTGTTAATGCTTTATAAGTTGAATATCTTTTTAAAAAGACCAAAGTTGGAGCTGCAGCAGGGCAGTCGAAACCAGGAGAAGGGGAAACGATTCTGGAGTTGGTTTTTCGGTAACACAACAGCAGCTAAGAGCTGTAGTAAAAGACAGTGCCCTTAAGGTGGCTCTGTGTAATCAGACTGTCATGTTGCTAAGGGTACATGCAAACTCGGAGCACAAAAGAACCAGTTACACCTTATGTAAAAATCGATATGGCTAATCTTATCGACATTAAACTATGGCAGGAATGTGCCTTTCCCCCGAACACATGCCGTGTATATTGTAAAAGGGATACAAGAAATGCGAAAACATGACAAACTTGGTCTGCTCAAACACTAACGCTAATTCAGGAACCGGGGTTCAAAGTAGCCTGAGACAAGGGTCAGTCAGTGCTACCTCAGGTTACACACCTGGCCGTAGTCGTGGAACAAGAAGGGACTGTTCTTAATGTTTCCTCTGAATACTGTGCGGGTGCCTCAGTTTCCCCTATGCATTTCTTAAGTCTCCGGTGTGCATACATGGCTGACACTCTGTCTCCTGGCAACAAATGGCCGGGGCCCTTCCCCCCTGCAAGGAAATAGCTAAAGGTGAACAAAGGGATCAGGTGACCTCCTGGCCCGGGAAAGAGACATAGCCTGGAGGAGGAGGGGCTGGAGGGGGTTTCAGTTGGGAGCTAGCTGGCGATGGCAAGGGAGGGCAGACGGGGGTCTGTCTCGCTGGGCCCCATAATGGACCTGGCTGAGGGGTCCCGTTCGCTGGACCTACAAGCTCTGTTTTAGACCGTGTTCCTGTCATCTAATAAACCTCTGTGTTACTGGCTGGCCGAGAGCCACGTCTGAATGAAGTGGGGGGTGCAGAACCCTTTGGCTTCCCCAGGACCCCGCTGGGGTGGACTCGCTGTGGGAAGCGCACGGAGGGGCATATGCTGAATGCTCCCAGGAGAGACCCTGGAGGTGAAGCCGTGTGAGCTTCTTGCCCTGAAGACGGTCTGCTCCGAGGGAGAGGAGGCTCCCCAGAGTCCTGACTGGCTTTGTGGGGAGCAGTTCCAGAGCATCGCCCGGGGACTCCGTGACAGGGAGACAGGTAGATCAGAGGAAGATCAGGGCACTAGTAGAAATGCCGGCCCCTACCGACACCCACTCTTTAAGGGTACTGCTAGGAGGATTCGGTTTTCTTAGCCCACCCATTTATAAATATGCTGAAATCCCTCACCCATTGTGGAAACTGCTAAAGAAAAAGACAGGCTGGGAATGGGGAAGAGAGCAGGACTCGGCTTTAACCCTGCCCTCACAGCCCCAGCCCGGCGTTCCCCTGGTGAATCACAACCTTTTGGTATTCCTTTGGCGGCTAATGACATGGCCTTGGCTGCCGCATGATTACAAAATATTGAAAACGGGGCCCACATGAATGTCCAGAGGTCGCTCTGGAGCAAAGAATTGCCTTGGCAGATGCACCCCCACTGGAAGAATTGGATCCCTTGGGCCAGGAAAAGCACGTCTGGTTTACTGGCGGGAGTACAAGGGAAAAGATGCGTAAAATACGCTGCCGTTAACTTAGAAGAGGAAGTCATTTAGGGACACTTAGACCATGGATCGACTCGGCATGCCGAGCGCCACGCAATTTATCAGGTTTTAAGGCAATGTGAACGTTCCCAGGGCCTGTGTATATTTATGCCGATAGTGATTTATGTGTAAAAAGAAAAAAAGACAGTTTTGAATACAGGATTGGTATCGGAACGGGTCAAAAGCAGCGAATAAAAAAATATTGCCTATTTACATACAATGGAAAAGAATGTCTGCGCCAACACAGCTAAAAAACGTACTCGTGGGGAACAAAGCACCCTGAACAGTTAGAGGTGCGACAGGTCAGGGCACGCAGTAAAGGGACGGGTATGGAGAGCACCGGAAATAATTGGGTAGATACAATGGCATGACAGAGCCGTTGTAACCAGACATCAGAAAAGGGATGTCCATGCTGACAACTGGCCCTATGGATTGCCCTCACCAGTTCCAGGAAAAAGAGAAAGACAGGAGTGACTTAACGTAGCCCATCAGTTTGTGCAGGGAGGCGTGGAAGGTACTTCAAGAAGGCTAAAGCAAGCGGCAGAATGGAGGTGTCTAAAAAACGATGTTAAAACACGGGTGTGAAATTGTGTGTGGTGCGCTTGGGACAAGGCGCGTCCTCCGCACCGGCAACCCACGATGTGCCAAGGAGGCCTCGGGCTGTGGCATGGGGTTCGAATGGATTTTATTGATAAATTGCCATGGAGGAAGGAAGGAAGGAAATTAGACAAAATACCACACCGGCCTCGGTCCTCAGGCCAAGGAGAGCGCATGAACCGCACGGTTAAGGACACGATCCGGAAGGCAGGAAATCACACAGGGAAAAAGGGGCCAGATAAACTGCCTCTGATTTCGACTGCCATGTGCAGCAGGAACAGACTAAGAACAAACATTTAACCACATTCTGTTTGGACATCCAATGCGCCTAATGATTGATCCTCGTTACCTGGTACAGGGGCAAGAAGAGAGCTCTCATATAACCCAGCATGATTATTTTCAATGGCTCAAACAGTTACAAGAAGATAAAACCACCCTCCAGTGTAGTGTTAATCCGGCCATCGGACACATGAACAACAAAATTCAGAAACAAAGGCCCGCAAAGGCAGCCCGGTGGGAAACAGGGACCAAGTCATGTACCTTAAAATGGAAAAAAGGGGCCCCTCACAAATGAATAGGTCCTTACTCCATAGCGGACCGCCTTAGCCCGTTGGTACACCGTACTGAAAAAGATGGAAAACTGAAATGGGTCCACGTTTCACAAATTAGATTGTTTACATAAATAACAATGTTTGGATTCTTTGCAGAAAAGGACGTCCCGGAACCCGAGCACGAAGCCCGCTGCTTCACCACCACCATTTTCATCCACAGAAAATGAAACTCCAGTGTAGGGTTACCATCCGTCCGGGTTTCCCCGGACACGTCCGGGTTTTTCAGCGTTAAATGGCCCTCCGGGGGGGATTTCTAATCAAGTAGAAATGTCCAGGATTTCCCCCTTCCCCTCCTGCGGAGTGCGGCGCGGCTGATGGACGCCTGGCCTGATTGAAAGCCGCTCGCAGCCACTGGGGCCTCTAGCAGCCAGAGTCCCTCCCCCTCCCCCGCTCCCTCCTCCCCCCACAGAGCAGCGGCTGTGTTTGATTCCACGTGGAGCCCGCAGCTCTCCTCTGCCGGGTGAGCGGGGGGGAGCAGGGCAGGCGGCGGGGTGTGTGTGTGTGTGTAGAGGCTGCAGGGGCGGGGGGGAGCAGGGCAGGCAGGGGGTGCAGAAGCTGCAGGGGTGGGGGGGAGCAGGGGGCACAGAGGCTGCAGGGGCGGGGGGGTGCAGAGGCTGCAGGGCGAGTGGGGAGCAGAGGCTGCAGGGGCGGGGGGGTGCAGAGGCTGCAGGGCGAGTGGGGAGCAGGGGGCACAGAGGCTGCAGGGCGAGTGGGGAGCAGGGCAGGCAGGGGGTGCAGAGGCTGCAGGGGCGGGGGGGTGCAGAGGCTGCAGGGCGAGTGGGGAGCAGGGGGCACAGAGGCTGCAGGGCGAGTGGGGAGCAGGGCAGGCAGGGGGTGCAGAGGCTGCAGGGGCGGGGGTGTGCAGGGGCTGCAGGGCGAGTGGGGAGCAGGGAAGCACTTAGCAACCCCCAACCAAGATCAGAGCAGGAGGGGGGGGGAATGCGAGGTGCTCAGAGGAGGGGGCAGAGTTGGGGCAGGGACTTTGGGGAAGGGGTTGGAATGGGGGTGGAGAAGGGTTGGGGTTGGGGCGGGGCCGGGGCGGGGAAGGGGCGGAGTTGGGGCAGGGCCGGGGGCCGGACCAGGGCCCCATGGAGTGTCCTCTTTTTTAAATGTTTGAATATGGTAACCCTACTCCAGTGTAAGGTTTGGCTTTACCTGCTTCTGGGAACTTTCAGTGCCCGGATGATTAGAGCGATCATGGGAGAAGATGCAGCCAATATTTAAGGAATAATTCACTCCCTGTCAGCCAGTCATGGATTCCTACCCGTAATCCAGTGATCCTCATAAAACGGTATGATAAAAACAGTAGCCAACTCTTAAAACCCTTAAAAAATACCAATACTTATGCCTGGGAAGGGGAAGTGGGACTTATAAACTGTGACGCACTGGGCCTGTTCTCACTGTGGTCTGTGAATGCTGACAGGGGAGTGTGCTGGGATAGTCTGCATTGGAGGATGGGAGACGGCCCGAGGGCGCATACCTGAGCTTGTAACATGAGAACCCAGGAAGGGGTTGAAGGCCAGGTGACTCCTTAGCCCGGGAAACTGAACAAAGGCTGTGGGAGGGGTCGCTGAAGGCAGAGTGCTGGAAGCGGGCTGGAGAGATGGCTGGGAGGCAGAGATTCCTCTGATCTCCCAAGGGGGGCTGGGATGCCTGGGACCCCCAGATGGACCTAACTGAGGGGGGCCCTGTTGTCTGTGCCTGCAAGACCTATCTTGGACTGTATTCCTGTCATCCAAATAAACCTTCTGCTTTACTGGCTGGCTGAGAGTCATGGTGAATCGCAGGAAGTCGGGGATGCAGGGCCCAGAGTCCCCCGATACTCCGTGACAACTGGTGGCAGCGGTGGGATCTACTGCACCCCGTGGACGGTGCTTCCTGCAGTAAGTGACTGGGGAGCAGTAAAACGAAGGGGGATTGACGGGAACCAGGCGTGCGGGAGAGTGAGAGAAGACGGTTATTACCCCTGGGAGTGTGTGACCAGCGAGAAGGACTTTTGCAGTAACAGGGTCCCCCGGGGGCATCGCAGCGAGTGGTCCCAGGGGCGGAGGAGTCTGCAGCTCGACCCTGGCAGAGAGGTGGTGACCTCGAGAAGGGCTGGCACACTAGGGGTCTCCCTGGGAACTGTGGGGAGCTGTGAGCACACAGGCCGGTGAGTGGCCAGCAGGAAGATGTATGCCAAGCGGCTTAAGAGCGACCTGGTGGAGCTGTGCAAGCAGAGGGGGCTGTGCATTGGGAGGCTCACCAAAGAACAGCTCATTGCCCGGCTGGAGGCGGAAGATCGCGCGAATGAACTGATCCCTGTGTCTCAGGGAAGCAGCCTGGCAAATGCACCGCAGGCACCAGTGTCTGTCCCAGCTGGGAGTGGTCAGCCGGCTGCTGAGGGCTTCCCGAGACCCCACCTTCCTATGCCTAGGGGAAGGGTGGGGAGGAGCCCAGCAAATACCGAAGGCGCCGTGGCCCCCCCGGCCAGCAGGGGATCTTCCCGGCGAAGCTCGCCGGCCAGCAGAGGATCCTCCCGGCGGCGTTCGGCATCCGTGGAGCGGAATTGGCTGGAATGGGAGAAATAGCTAAAACTGAGAGAGCTGGAGGATCGTGAACAACAGAGACAGCATGAAGAGAGACAGCATCAGCGTGAACGGGAGGAGAAAGAGAGACAGCATCAGCGTGAACGGGAGGAGAATGAGAGACAGAGACAGGAGAATGAGAGACAGCGTCAGCATGACCTGGAACTGGCGAGACTGAGGGGCAGCGAACCCCCGGCTGCGGTGAGTGAGGGGGGACCCAGGACTGCACGGAGCTTTGATAAGTGCATCCTGGCCCCACGCAAGGAGGGGGAGGACATGGATGACTTCCTGGAGGCTTTTGAGACGGCCTGCGAGCTGCACCGGGTTGATCCCGCGGACAGACTCCGGGTCCTTACCCCCTTACTGGACCCCAAAGCCGTGGCATTGTACCGCCAACTGGAAGAGGCAGAGAAAGGGGACTACGAACTATTCAAAAAGGCCCTGCTACGTGAGTTTGGGCTGACTCCTGAGATGTACCGGGAAAGGTTCCGGAGTCAGGATAAAACCCCTGAGATCTCATATCTGCAACTAGCCGCCCGCATGGAAGGATACGCCAGCAAGTGGGCTGATGGGGCCCAGACGAAGGAGGACCTGGTCAAACTGCTGGTACTGGAGCAACTGTATGAGCGGTGCCCATCCGACCTGAGGCTGTGGTTGGTGGACAGAAAGCCAGAGAACCCGCGACAGGCAGGCCGGCTGGCCGATGAGTTTGTAAAGAGCTGGTCAGGAGATAGAAGGGAGGAGTCCCAAAGGAACAGTCCCACCACAACGCAGAGAGAGAGTCACCATGGGACATCCCCGTGGGAAAATACAGAAAAACCCCATCAGAGGGGAACATCCGGCGTCAGGACCATCCGACCCACCCGGGGGGACCCATGGGACATGGGCTGCTACCACTGTGGCCAAAAGGGCCACATACGGGCCCAGTGCCCCAGGCTCAGGGACAGACTGAGCAGACCGAACCCGCACAGGGTTAACTTGGTAGAGGCCCAGACGGACGAGGGGCAGGCTTCTCACGCAAGAGGGGCTGGCAGCTTATCAACTGCTCAAGAGAGAGAAGGGCCCCAGGCCAGCTCCTCTAGGGGGCTGGATGCCCCAGACTCAGGGTTTTTGGTTTATACGGTGGGCGCGGGGCTGTCCCTCCGGAGAGAGTACCTTGTTCCCCTGGAAGTGGATGGGAGGAAGGTCAATGGATACTGGGATACGGGCGCAGAGGTGACGCTGGCCCGGCCCGAGGTGGTGGCCCCAGATCAGGTGGTGCCCAACACCTACCTGACCCTGACGGGGGGGGGGGGGGCGGAACACCAGTCAAAGTGCCCGTGGCAAGGGTACACCTGAAGTGGGGGGCCAAGGAGGGCCCCAAGGATGTGGGGGTACACCCGTATTTGCCCACTGAGGTATTGATGGGGGGGGACCTGGAGAATTGGCCAAGCAACCCCCAAAGGGCACTGGTTGTGACCCGCAGTCAGAGCCGGCGAGGGGCACTGCGCCCTGGCCTTGGGGGGGGTGCCTTGCCTGAGGCGCAGGACCCTAACCTGGTGGGGAGGGAACGCCCAGGGACACGGCTCAGGGAGGCTGCAGCTTCAGGCCCAGCGGGCGAGGAAGAGCAGGTGGCCATCCCTGTCCCAGCTGCTAAGTTCCAGGCCGAGTTACAGAGAGACCCCTCCTTGTGGAAGATAAGGGACCTGGCCGACCTCAATGCGGTACAGACCATGGGACGAGGTGGCCGGAAAAGGTTCCTGTGGGAGAAGGGGTTCCTGTACCGAGAATGGGCTCCCCCGGGGGAAATGGAGTCAGGGGGGATCAGGAGGCAGCTGGTGGTACCCCAGAAGTATCGCCGCCAGCTGCTGTGCCGGGCCCATGATATTCCCCTCTCAGGGCACCAGGGAACCTGGCGTACCCAGCAGAGGCTGCTACGGAGCTTTTACTGGCCTGGAGTCTTTGTTACTGTCCGACAGTACTGCGGATCCTGTGACCCCTGTCAGAGGGGGAGGAAGGCCTGGGACAAGGGGAAAACAGCTTTAGGACCCTTGCCCAGCATAGAGGAGCCTTTCCGGAGGGTGGCCAAGGTTAAAAGGGCGGCTCTGAACCAAGAGAGCCCAAAGCACAGACCTCCAGACTGGAGCGCTGGGAGAAGACCACAGCCCAGTTGGAACCCCAGAGGTATGGGGGTGGGGAAAGGGCACAGGCCGCATAAACCTTCCCACATGCGAACTGCGAGTGCCATCAAGCACCCCGACCTAAGGGGGGGCGTGAAACTGGAGGGGCCTGGTGTAATTCTCACCAAGGAATGGGAGGGATGCGGGGGCATCCATGGGAACGGGGGTAGGTTCGAACTTCCCCGGGTCACTGGCTAAAGTGACCCTGCTCAGTTCGGTCTCGAAGGGGGGAGATGTGACGAACTGGGCCTGTTCTCACTGTGGTCTGTGAATGCTGACAGGGGAGTGTGCTGGGATAGTCTGCATTGGAGGATGGGAGACGGCCCAAGGGCGCATACCTGAGTGTGTAACATGAGAACCCAGGAGGGGGTTGGAGGTCAGGTGACTCCTTAGCCCGGGAAACTCAACAAAGGCTGTGGGAGGGGTCGCTGAAGGCAGAGTGTGGGAAGCAGGCTGGAGAGATGGCTGGGGGGCAGAGATGGCTCTGACCTCCCAAGGGGGGCTGGGATGCCTGGGACCCCCAGATGGACCTAACTGAGGGGGGCCCTGTTGTCTGTGCCTGCAAGACCTATCTTGGACTGTATTCCTGTCATCCAAATAAACCTTCTGCTTTACTGGCTGGCTGAGAGTCATGGTGAATCGCAGGAAGCCGGGGATGCAGGGCCCAGAGTCCCCCGATACTCCGTGACATAAACACCACAGGGATACCAAACCACTGGGGAATAAGGGTTAAAATAGAGAGTCCCTAGGGGGATACCTGGAGTTCCAGCTACCCACAATTACCATATCAGTAAAATAAGCCTGTTAAGACAGGAACGATCCGAACAGTTATTGTGGAGAACTGTCCAATACCCTGTAGTAAAATGGAACCTAAATGTTCACCCTACTCCCTTCCTATTATAACGGCCTGGATTAAAAACACTCCAATGGCCAAGCAAAATGAAATGGAGTAGACACCAAATTAGGAGGAGTTAAATTTAGAGCTGGAATTATAAACAACTATAGACCTGGAGGTCATTAAAAATAAGTTCAGTTTCTTGTCACAACGGCAAAATAGTCTCGTTCACAAGCCGGCAAATAATAGTGTCAATTTGGTACAAATAAAATTAAAAAATACAACGGCCTTCGCCATAAAATGTACTAAGCTGTCAAATTCTTAGTTTAGCATCACTGGAACATGCAATGTTTTGGGTAATAGTTGGGAATGTTCGGGTATTAAAGCATCTTTTAAAACAACAAAAAGGGTCCTTGGTTTTTACAAGACACAGAGGGATACAGGGATGCGGGTCATTCAAATATTACGTGCGAATAAAGACATGCTAAAAATTGCTAGGTCTGAAAAAGAATAACAGCCTCTCACGGGTACGACATTGGTCCCCGACCTCCACAGGCATATTGTCCATCATGTTCCACCCATTACTACTGTCCTGTGTTTGCTTGCTAGGAACGTGTTGTATGTGCTGTTAAATAAAAAAAATGTTCGTTCAGTTACAACCATGAGCTCAAATGGCCTCTCAGGACATTGCTATGAAAGAGTTCACCCACTCAAGAATTGTTCTTGAGGGGTCAAAAGGGGGACGTGTAGTAGTCAAATTTGATGTTTGTATTTTATATCATTTAAAATAAAAAATAAGAACATAGCGTGTATGAAATGTCTTGGTGTATAATTTGACCATATCCTGCCAGCCACCCTTTTTGGATAGCGGAAAGGAACGGCTTAACGGGCCATTTGGTAAAAATGCATCAGCTGGGCTAATTTCAAGGTGGTAACAGACCTTTTAAGGTCACCACTTTGTTGTAGGTTTAGCATTTTAAAATAAGTTTAAAAAATGCCGTGATTGTTTTTCTTCTGCATTGCAACTTGATGTTCCTGTTCAAAATGTTCTGTGTACATTAATTCTGTTCTGCGTGTGAATAAAAAATGTGTGTATAAAAAATTAAGTGTCAAGGCCAAATATACAAAAAAACAACAACCTAAAACCAAACGCAAGGGAGCCAGGAGGCAGCAACATGCCCCTACTAAAATGTCAAAAAAGGGCAACTTCACGACACTAAAGACGAGACAGGCGCCTATCCATGGGGACAAGAGAGCTGTGATAAAGAATGAGAAGGACAATTTAAGAAAACAAGCACTCGTCAAACGGCGATTGATTACAGCAGGATGGTGCAAAACTCATGGGGGTCCCAATGAAGGAAAATCACTATATAAACAGGAGGCCTTCCCATGAAACTTTGGCTTCGTCCTGCCAAGACTTCCCCGGAGCATCGTGTTGCGACCGACAGAACCCGGCTCCTCCCTACCCATGATCAACCTAGCTGGCTGCTTGATTGATCCGGACTCTGGAGTGGTAACTATAACATTGACTGGCGGGACAGTGTGTGTGTGTGTGTGTGAATGAATGCATATGCTAATTGTTGTATCTTCAATAAACGCGGTGTGTTGCCTTTTCCCCTGAAAAAGATCCTATGTCCTTCTTATAAGCATAACATTGACCTCCCTCAGCACAGGATGTCTAGGTCTGTCCAGCATCCAAGTGGGCTCTGCCTGCTCCCTCTCTGTCCAGTCCCAAGGCTCTCCACCCACCCCCCGTGCTTCCCAGCTGGGCATCTGATATCACCTGCCCCAAGTCCTGCCTCTGTTCATTGTCTTCTCTCCAGGTAAACTGAGTCGCCTGGGCTGCCTCTCCTCTCTTCCGTCCTCTGGCCCCTCTGGCTGGAACTGGCTGGTTAGGTCACTGGGTCCTCGCTTCACAGCCCTTTGTCCTCCCACTGGCCAGAACCGGCTGCGACTCCCGAGCTGGGCCTCCGGGTCACCAGGTCACAAGTCGCTGGGGTATCCATTCGCCAGGCCATTGGCTGGGGTCCCAAGTTCCCTCTCCGGTCCTGTGTAACAACAAACTCCCTCTTCCCTCCCCTCGTTAAACCAGTAACACCCAGGGAAACTGCGTCCCACCCCCTCTGCATGCAAACCATTGAAAAAACAAGAAAATCCCCCACTTCATCACAGGGGGCTAGACAGGAAGTGGGGAGGGGAGTGGGATACCTGTAAGTTTGGGGCAGAGCTCAACTGCAGCTCGAATCTTTTCCTCTCGGATAAAATCATGTTGCAAGCAGTTAACTGGAAGCTGAATCGATCTGTTGGGCTTCCACTAACAGTGGCTAAAAGACGAGGGCTGGGAAAATGGAAATCTGGCAAGCGAGCACCGACTGGAGAGCGGCGCATCGCCAACGTACGTTCAGCCACCGTGGGGAGACTCGGGAACCGGAACAGAACTACCTCAGAGTTGTGGGACGCTTCCCGGGAAGAACTTTCCCTCCCTGGCCCTGGGAGTGACTGCGCATTGCAAACGATCCCCAGCATGACCTGTAGCCCCATTGCATGACAACAAAATGCACCGGATGGGGGCGGAGGGGTGGGCGGGAGCCCTGGGAATCCACAGGGCAACGGCGCGGCCCAGCCATGAGAACAGCACCTGAAACTGGGAGTTCCAGCTCTGCTGCGTGACCTCGGCCACATCATTTTATGAGGGTCAAATTACAAAGGATAAAATTACAAAGGATGAATATAAATAAATAACACAGGTATGTAGGGACAAAATTAGAAAGGCCAAGGCACATAACAAGATCAAACTAGCTAGGGACATAAAAGGAAACAAGAAAACATTCTACAAATACATTAAAAGCAAGAGGAAGACAAAGGAGAGGGTAGGCCCGTTACTCAATGAGGGGGGAAAGACAATAACAGAAAATGTGGAAATGGCAGAGGTGCTTAATGACGTCTTTGTTTCGGTTTTCACCAAGAAGGTTGGTGGCGACTGGACGTCTAACATAGTGAATGCCAGTGAAAATGAGGTAGGATCAGAGGCTAAAATAGGGAAAGAACAAGTCAAAAATTAGTTAGACAAGTTAGATGTCTTCAAATCACCAGGGCCTGATGAAATGCATCCTAGAATACTCAAGGAGCTGACTGAGGAGACATCTGAGCTATTAGCGATTATCTTTGAAAAGTCATGGAAGATGGGAGAGATTCCAGAGGACTGGAAAAGGGCAAATCTAGTGCCCATCTCTAAAAAGGGAAATAAGGACAACCCAGGGAATTACAGATCAGTCAGCTTAACTTCTGTATCCAGAAAGATAATGGAACAAATAATAAAAGTATCAATTTGCAAACATCTAGAAGATAGTAAGGTGATAAGTAACCATCAGGATGGAAGAAAAGGACCTAGGGGTTACAGTGGACAAGAAGCTGGATATGAGTCAACAGTGTGCCCTTGTTGCCAAGAAGGCTAACGGCATTTTGGGCTGTATAAGTAGGGGCATTGGCAGCAGATCGAGGAACGGGATCGTTCCCCTCTATTCGACATTGGTGAGGCCTCACCTGGAGTACTGTGTCCAGTTTTGGGCTCCACACTACAAGAAGGATGTGGAAAAATTGGAAAGAGTCCAGTGGAGGGCAACAAAAATGATTAGGGGGCTGGAGCACATAACTTATGAGGAGAGGCTGAGGGAACTGGGATTGTTTAGTCTGCAGAAGAGAAGAATGAGGGGGGATTTCATAGATTCATAGATTCATAGATTCTAGGACTGGAAGGGACCTTGAGAGGTCATCGAGTCCAGTCCCCTGCCCGCATGGCAGGACGAAATACTGTCTAGACCATCCCTGATAGACATTTATCTAACCTACTCTTAAATATCTCCAGAGATGGAGATTCCACAACCTCCCTAGGCAATTTATTCCAGTGTTTAACCACCCTGACAGTTAGGAACTTTTTCCTAATGTCCAACCTAGACCTCTCTTGCTGCAGTTTAAACCCATTGCTTCTGGTTCTATCCTTAGAGGCTAAGGTGAACAAGTTTTCTCCCTCCTCCTTATGACACCCTTTTAGATACCTGAAAACTGCTATCATGTCCCCTCTCAGTCTTCTCTTTTCCAAACTAAACAAACCCAATTCTTTCAGCCTTCCTTCATAGGTCATGTTCTCAAGACCTTTAATCATTCTTGTTGCTCTTCTCTGGACCCTCTCCAATTTCTCCACATCTTTCTTGAAATGCGGCGCCCAGAACTGGACACAATACTCCAGCTGAGGCCTAACCAGAGCAGAGTAGAGCGGAAGAATGACTTCTCGCGCCTTGCTCACAACACACCTGTTAATACATCCCAGAATCATGTTTGCTTTTTTTGCAACAGCATCACACTGTTGACTCATATTTAGCTTGTGGTCCACTATAACCCCTAGATCCCTTTCTGCCGTACTCCTTCCTAGACAGTCTCTTCCCATTCTGTATGTGTGAAACTGATTTTTCCTTCCTAAGTGGAGCACTTTGCATTGTCTTTGTTAAACTCCATACTGTTTACCTCAGACCATTTCTCCAATTTGTCCAGATCATTTTGAATTATGACCCTATCCTCCAAAGCAGTTGCAATCCCTCCCAGTTTGGTATCATCCGCAAACTTAATAAGCGTGCTTTCTATGCCAATATCTAAGTCATTGATGAAGATATTGAACAGAGCCGGTCCCAAACCAGACCCCTGCGGTACCCCACTCGTTATGCCTTTCCAGCAGGATTGGGAACCATTAATAACAACTCTCTGAGTGGTTTCAGAGTAGCAGCCGTGTTAGTCTGTATCCGCAAAAAGAAGAACAGGAGTACTTGTGGCACCTTAGAGACTAACAAATTTATTAGAGCATAAGCTTTCGTGGACTACAGCCCACTTCTTCGGATGCATAACTCTCTGAGTACGGTTATCCAGCCAGTTATGCACCCACCTTATAGTAGCCCCATCTAAATTGTATTTGCCTAGTTTATCGATAAGAATATCATGCGAGACCGTATCAAATGCCTTACTAAAGTCTAGGTATACCACATCCACAGCTTCACCCTTATCCACAAGACTCGTTATCCTAGCAAAGAAAGCTATCAGATTGGTTTGACATGATTTGTTCTTCACAAATCCATGCTGGCTGTTCCCTATCACCTTACCACCTTCCAAGTGTTTGCAGATGATTTCCTTAATTACTTGCTCCATTATCTTCCCTGGCACAGAAGTTAAACTAACTGGTCTGTAGTTTCCTGGGTTGTTTTTATTTCCCTTTTTATAGATGGGCGCTATATTTGCCCTTTTCCAGTCTTCTGGAATCTCTCCCGTCTCCCATGATTTTCCAAAGATAATAGCTAGAGGCTCAGATACCTCCTCTATTAGCTCCTTGAGTATTCTAGGATGCATTTCATCAGGCCCGGGTGACTTGCAGGCATCTAACTTTTCTAAGTGATTTTTAACTTGTTCTTTTTGTATTTTATCCGCTAAATCTACCCCCTTCCCATTAGCATTCACTATGTTAGGCATTCCTTCAGACTTCTCGGTGAAGACCGAAACAAAGAAGTCATTAAGCATCTCTGCCATTTCCAAGTTTCCTGTTTCTGTTTCTCCCTCTTCACTGAGCAGTGGGCCTACCCTGTCTTTGGTCTTCCTCTTGCTTCTAATGTATTGATAAAAAGTCTTCTTGTTTCCCTTTATTCCCGTAGCTAGTTTGAGCTCATTTTGTGCCTTTGCCTTTCTAATCTTGCCCCTGCATTCCTGTGTTGTTTGCCTATATTCATCCTTTGTAATCTGTCCTAGTTTCCATTTTTTATATGACTCCTTTTTGTTTTTTAGATCATGCAAGATCTCATGGTTAAGCCAAGGTGGTCTTTTGCCACATTTTCTATCTTTCCTAACCAGCGGAATAGCTTGCTTTTGGGCCCTTAATAGTGTCCCTTTGAAAAACTGCCAACTCTCCTCAGTTGTTTTTCCCCTCAGTCTTGATTCCCATGGGACCTTACCTATCAGCTCTCTGAGCTTACCAAAATCTGCCTTCCTGAAATCCATTGTCTCTATTTTGCTGGTCTCCCTTCTACCCTTCCTTAGAATTGCAAACTCTATGATTTCATGATCACTTTCACCCAAGCTGCCTTCTACTTTCAAATTCTCAACGAGTTCCTCCCTATTTGTTAAAATCAAGTCTAGAACAGCTTCCCCCCTAGTAGCTTTTTCAACCTCCTGAAATAAAAAGTTGTCTCCAATGCAGTCCAAGAATTTGTTGAATAGTCTGTGCCCCGCTGTGTTATTTTCCCAACATATATCCGGATAGTTGAAGTCCCCCATCACCACCAAATCTTGGGCTTTGGATAATTTTGTTAGTTGCTTGAAAAAAGCCTCATCCACCTCTTCTACCTGGTTAGGTGGCCTGTAGTAGACTCCTAGCATAACATCACCCTTGTTTTTTACCCCTTTTAGCCTAACCCAGAGACTCTCAACACTTCCGTCTCCTATGTCCATCTCTACCTCAGTCCAAGTGTGTACATTTTTAATATACAAGGCAACACCTCCTCCCTTTTCCCCCTGTCTATCCTTCCTGAGCAAGCTGTACCCATCCACACCAACATTCCAATCGTGTGTATTATCCCACCAAGTTTCAGTGATGCCAACAATGTCATAGTTGTATTTATTTATTAGCACTTCCAGTTCTTCCTGCTTATTGCCCATACTTCTCGCATTTGTATATAGGCATCTAAGGGTATGTCTACACTACGAAATTAGGTCGAATTTATAGAAGCCGGTTTTATAGAAATCGGTTGTATACAGCCGATTGTGTGTGTCCCCACATAAAATGCTCTAAGTGCTCTAGTCGGCGGACTGCGTCCACAGTACCGAGGGTAGCGTCGACTTCCGAAGCATTGCACTATGGGTAGCTATCCCACAGTTCCCGCAGTCTCCGCAGCCCATTGGAATTCTGGGTTGAAATCCCAGTGTCTGAATGATGCAAAACAGTGTCGCGGGAGGTTCTGGGTACATGTCGTCAGGCCCCTCCCCCTCCGTCAGAGCACCGGCAGACAATAGATTTGCGCCTTTTTACCTGGGTTACCTGGGTTACCTGTGCAGACAACATGGAGCCCACTCAGCTCAGCTGAGCTCACCGTCACCATATGTCCTCTGGGTGCCGGCAGACGTGGGACTGCATTGCTACACAGCAGCAGCTGCTAACTGCCTTTTGGCGGTAGACGGTGTAGCATGAGTGATAGTCGTGGGGCTGGCAGCCGTAGGGCTGCATTGCACCAGCCCCTTGCCCTTTGGTAGAAGATGGTATATTACGATTGGTAACCATCATCGTCGTACTGCAGTGGCTGTCAATCATGGGCACCTGGGCAGACATGCTACTGTCTCGATGATGATGGCTATCAGTCGTAGTATGCTATTTTCTGCCAATTGCCCAGTATTGTCTGCTAAGCACCCAGAAGAGGCCGAGGGCGATGCTGGGTGCTGGCGGACGTGGGGCTGGCAGACGTGGGGCTGCATTGCTACACAGCAGCAGCCCCTTGCCTTTTGGTAGAAGATGGTATATTACGACTGGTATCCATCGTCGTCGTACTGCAGAGGCTATCAATCATGCTGCACCGTCGGCTGCCAGCTTAAGATGTAAAAAATAGATTTGTTCTGTATTCATTTGCTTCCCCTTCCTCCGTGAAATCAACGGCCTGCTAAGCCCAGGGTTTTCAGTTTAATCTTTGGGGGGACCATTCTGTGTGACAGTTGTTTGTGTTTCTCCCTGATGCACAGCCACCTTTCTTGATTTTAATTTCCTGTACCTGTACGCCATGTCGTCACTCGGCCCTCCCTTCCTCCCACCCTCCCTCCTTCTCCTGGTCCATCAGATACTACTTTCGCGCCTTTTTTCAGACCAGGCGCCATAGCTAGCACTGGGGTCATGGAGCCCGCTCAGATCACCGCGGCAATTATGAGCACTATGAACACCACGCGCATTGTCCTGGAGTATATGCAGAGCCAGGACATGCCAAGGCGAAACCCGGACCAGCCGAGGAGGCGATTGCAGTGTGGCGACGAGAGTGATGAGGAAATTGACATGGACATAGACCTCTCACAAGGCACAGGCCCCAGCAATGTGGAAATCATGGTGTCACTGGGGCAGGTTCATGCCGTGGAACGCCGATTCTGGGCCCGGGAAACAAGCACAGACTGGTGGGACCACATCGTGCTGCAGGTGTGGGATGATTCCCAGTGGCTGCGAAACTTTCACATGCGTAAGGGCACTTTCATGGAACTTTGTGACTTGCTTTCCCCTGCCCTGAAGCGCCAGAATACCAGGATGAGAGCAGCCCTCACAGTTGAGAAGCGAGTGGCGATAGCCCTGTGGAAGCTTGCAACGCCAGACAGCTACCGGTCAGTCGGGAATCAGTTTGGAGTGGGCAAATCTACTGTGGGGGCTGCTGTGATCCAAGTTGCCAGGGCAATGAAAGACCTGGTGATAGCAAGGGTAGTGACTCTGGGCAACGTGCAGTCAATAGTGGATGGTTTTGCTGAAATGGGATTCCCAAACTGTGGTGGGGCCATAGACGGAACCCATATCCCTATCTTGGCACCGGAGCACCAAGCCACCGAGTACATAAACCGCAAGGGGTACTTTTCAATGCTGCTGCAAGCCCTGGTGGATCACAAGGGACGTTTCACCAACATCAACGTGGGATGGCCGGGAAAGGTACATGATGCTCGCGTCTTCAGGCACTCTGGTCTGTTTCGAAAGCTGGAGGAAGGGACTTTCTTCCCGGATCAGAAAATAACCGTTGGGGATGTTGAAATGCCTATCGTTATCCTTGGGGACCCAGCCTACCCCTTAATGCCATGGCTCATAAAGCCATACACAGGCAGCCTGGACAGGAGTCAGGACCTGTTCAACTATAGGCTGAGCAAGTGCCGAATGGTGGTGGAATGTGCATTTGGACGTTTAAAAGCGCGCTGGCGCAGCTTACTGACTCGCTCAGACCTCAGCGAAAAGAATATCCCCATTGTTATTGCTGCTTGCTGTGTGCTCCACAATATCTGTGAGAGTAAGGGGGAGACATTTATGGCAGGGTGGGAGGTTGAGGCAACTCGCCTGGCTGCTGATTACGCGCAGCCAGACATCAGGGTGGTTAGAGGAGCACAGCAGGGCGGGGTGCACATCAGAGAAGCTTTGAAAACCAGTTTTGTGACTGGCCAGGCTATGGTGTGAAACATGTTTGTTTCTCCTTGATGAACCCTCCAACCCCCCCCCACCCGGTTCACTCTACTTCCCTGTAAACCAACCACCCTCCCCTCCCCTCCCCACTTCGAGCACCGCTTGCAGAGGCAATAAAGTCATTGTTATTTCACATTCATGCATTCTTTATTAATTCTTCACACAAGTAGGGGGATAATTGCCAAGGTAGCCTGGGATGGGTGGGGGAGGAGGGATGGAAAAGGACACACTGCATTTTAAAACTTTAACTCTTATTGAAGGCCAGCCTTCTGATGCTTGGGCGATCATCTGGGGTGGAGTGACTGGGTGGCCGGAGGCCCCCCCACCGTGTTCTTGGGCATCTGGGTGAGGAGGCTATGGAACTTGTGGAGGAGGGCTGTTGGTTACACAGGGGCTGTAGCGGCGGTCTCTGCTCCTGCTGCCTTTCCTGCAGCTCAACCATACGCTGGAGCATATCAGTTTGATGCTCCAGCAGACGGAGCATCGACTCTTGCCGTCTGTCTGCAAGCTGACGCCACCTATCGTCTTCAGCCCACCACTTGCTCTGTTCATCCCGCCATTCATCCCGCCATCTCTCCTCTCGTTCATATTGTGCTTTTCTCATGTCTGACATTGACTGCCTCCACACATTCTGCTGTGCTCTATCAGCATGGGAGGACATCTGGAGCTCCGTGAACATATCGTCCCGCGTCCTCCGTTTTCTCTTTCTAATGTTCACTAGCCTCTGTGAAGGAGAAACATTTGCAGCTGGTGGAGGAGAAGGGAGAGGTGGTTAAAAAAAGACACATTTTAGAGAACAATGAGTACACTCTTTCGTTACAAGGTCGCATTTTTCCTCTTATAGTGAGGGCCTGCCGGTTTGGTATGAGAGATCACTCACGCAGTGCCAGGCAACAGATTTCGGCTTGCAGGCAGCCATGGTAACATGTGGGAATGGTTTCAAACAGCAGCGCCCTCATTTCCCATATCAAAGATGAATTGGGTTGGCCATTTAAAATGGGTTTTCAATGTAAAAGGAGGGGCTGCGGTTTCCGGGTTAACATGCAGCACAAACCCAAGTAACCCCCCCCCCACACTCATAGACTCATAGACTCATAGACATTAAGGTCAGAAGGGACCATTATGATCATCTGGTCTGACCCCCTGCATGCTGCAGGCCGCAAGACCCTTCCCTGGACTCTACCGTTGAAGTCCCCAATCCTGTGTTTTAGTGACTTCAATCGGCTGGGACCACACACACACCCGATTCTCTGGGATGATCACTTCACCCCTCCCCCCACCGCGTGGTTAACAGCGGGGAACATTTCTGTTCAGAAGAGCAGGAACGGGCACCTCTGAATGTCCCCTTAATAAAATCACCCCATTTCAACCAGGTGACCGTGAATGATATCCCTCTCCTGAGGATAACAAAGAGAGATAAGGAATGGATGTTGTCTGCATGCCAGCAAACACCGGGACCATACGCTGCCATGCTTTGTTATGCAATGATTCCAGACTACGTGTTACTGGCCTGGCGTGGTAAAGTGTCCTACCATGGCGGACGGGATAAGGCAGCCCTCCCCAGAAACCTTTTGCAAAGGCTTTGGGAGTACATGAAGGAGAGCTTTCTGGAGATGTCCCTGGAGGATTTCCGCTCCATCCCCATACATGTTAACAGACTTTTCCAGTAGCTGTACTGGCCGCGATTGCCAAATTAATCATTAATCATTAAACATGCTTGCTTTTAAACCATGTGTAATATTTACAAAGTTACACTCACCAGAGGTCTCCTGTGTGCCCTGAGGGTCTTGGGTGAGTTCGGGGGTTACTGGTTCCAGGTCCAGGGTGACAAACATATCCTGGCTGTTGGGGAAACTGGTTTCTCCGCTTCCTTGCTGCTGTGAGCTACCTACAGTACCTCCATCCTCATCTTCCTCATTTCCCGAACCGTCTTCCCTGTGTGTTTCACCATTGACGGAGTCATAGCACACGGTTGGGGTAGTGGTGGCTGCACCCCCTAGCATGGCATGCAGCTCCGCGTAGAAGCGGCAAGTTTGCGGCTCTGCCCCGGACCTTCCATTTGCTTCTCTGGCTTTGTGGTAGGCTTGCCGTAGCTCCTTAATTTTCACGCGGCACTGCTGTGTGTCCCTGTTATGGCCTCGGTCCTTCATGGCCTTGGAGACCTTTTCTAATACTTTGCCATTTCTTTTACTGCTACGGAGTTCAGCTAGCACTGATTCATCTCCCCATATGGCGAGCAGATCCCGTACCTCCCGTTCGGTCCATGATGGAGCTCTTTTGCGATCCTGGGACTCCATCACGGTTACCTGTGCTGATGAGCTTTGCGTGGTCACCTGTGCTCTCCATGCTGGGCAAACAGGAAATGAAATTCAAACGTTCGCGGGTCTTTTCCTGTCTACCTGGTCAGTGCATCTGAGTTGAGAGTGCTGTCCAGAGCGGTCACAATGAAGCACTGTGGGATAGCTCCCGGAGGCCAATAATGTCGAATTCCGTCCACACTACCCCAATTCCGACCCGCAAAGGCCGATTTTGTCGCTAATCCCCTCGTCGAAGGTGGTGTAAAGAAACTGGTTTAAAGGGCCCTTTAAGTCGAAAGAAAGGGCTTCATTGTGTGAACGTGTCCAGGCTTAATTCGATTTAACGCTGCTAAAGTCGACCTAAACCCATAGTGTAGACCAGGCCTAAGATACTGGTTTGATCTTTCCTCCCAGTTTTGTCCTGACTCTCCTTTCTCTCTGCCAATATAGCCCACACTCCCTCTCGTTTCCGACCCATCTCCCAGGTCTCCCATGTTCCCCACTTACCTGTGGGCTTTGCTCACCTGTCCCCGTCAAACTTAGTTTAAAGCCCTCCTCACTAGGTTAGCCAGTCTGTGTCCAAATAGGGTCTTTCCCCTCCTTGAAAGGTGAACGCCATCTCTGCCTAGCAGTCCTTCCTCGAATAGCATCCCGTGGTCTAGGAAGCCAAAGCCCTCCTGGCGACACCATCTTCGCAGCCAGGCATTCACCTCCATGATGCATCTGTCTCTGCCCGGGCCCCTACCTTTGACAGGAAGAATTGAAGAGAATACCACCTGCGCTCCAAACTCCTTCACCCGTACTCCCAGAGCCCTGTAGTCACTCTTGATCCGCTCAGTGTCACACCGCGCAGTATCATTTGTGCCCACATGGATGAGTAGCATGGGGTAGTAGTCAGAGGGCTGGATAATCCTCGACAATGCCTCCGTAACGTCTCGGATACGGGCTCCCGGCAGGCAGCATACCTCCCGAGATGAAATGTCAGGGCGACAGATGGGCGCCTCCGTCCCCCGCAGCAGAGAGTCTCCGACCACCACTACGTTTTCTATTCGCAGTGGTGGCAGCAGACCTCCCAGCCTTAGGGGTACGAGGCTTCTCCTCCTTTACTGTAGGGAGTGATTCCTTCTTTCCTGTATCAAGAAGAGCATAACGGTTACCTATAACCACGGCAGGAGGGTTCGGAGCAAGGGTGGAGCACTGCCTGCTGCCAGAAGTAACCAGCTGCCAGTGTCCACCCTGAGCCATCTCCTCCTCCACCAGTGGTGTATCAGCAGTCCTGTGTACTGGGACAGCTACCTCAGCTGTCTCCACATGGACACTGTCGAGGAATTGCTCGTGGGTTCGGATGCTCCTCAACCTAGCCACCTCCTCCTGTAGCTCTCCCACCTGCTGCCTGAGAGATTCCACCAGCAGGCACCTCTCACATTGGATGGTCCCCCCGGCCTGGATATCAGTAAGTGGAAATTGCAAGTTACAGTCTTTGCAAAACCACACCAGGATCTGGGTAGAGGCATCCATGCTTAGGCGCTCTGTCTGGCTACAGGCGCAGGTGGAGGAGACAGCAGCAGTGCTGGCACAGGTGTTGCGGGTCTTCCTAACCATCGTAAGCCTCCCTCTGTCAAACTCCCGTCTGCAGCCCCCTGTCAGCTGAAAGGGATGTTTAAGTAAGAAGTTTTGAATGTAGTTGGTTTATAGGTTTTAAGGGGAATAAAGGGAAAACAGATAGAACCGGCAAGGGACCCTCGCCCCCTTCCTGCTCCCCTTCCAAACTCCCTTGCGAAACTCCCTGTTAGCAGCCCCTGTTCGCAAAAGCTCCCTGGTCGCTTGTGCGCTGCTTTATAAAGCCCTGGCCTGTATGAATGCCCCGCCCACTGATTAAGGCTCAGTGATTTGATAGCTGCTTTCAACTACCTGAAGGAGGGTTCCAAAGAGGATGGAGCTCGGCTGTTCTCAGTGGTGGCAGATGACAGAACAAGGAGTAATGGTCTCAAGTTGCAGTGGGGGAGGACTAGGTTGGATATTAGGAAACACTATTTCACTAGGAGGGTGGTGAAGCACTGGAATGGGTTCCCTAGGGAGGTGGTGGAATCTCCATCCTGAGAGGTTTTTAAGGCCCGGCTTGACAAAGCCCTGGCTGGGATGATTTAGTTGGGATTAGGTCCTGCTTTGAGCAGGGGGTTGGACTAGATGACCTCCTGAGGTCCCTTCCAACCCTGATATTCTGTGATTCTATGATTTGTCAAGAACAAATCGTGTCAAACCAACCCGATAGCTTTCTTTGACAGGGTAACAAGCCTTGTGGCTGGGGGGAAGTGGTAGATGTGGTATATCTTGACTTTAGTAAGGCTTTTGATACTGTCTCGCATGACCTTCTCATAAACAAACTAGGGAAATACAACCTAGATGGAGCTGCTATAAGGTGGGCGCAAAACTGGTTGGAAAACTGTCCCCACAGAGTAGTTATCGGTGGTTCACAGTCATGCTGGAAGGGCATAACGAGTGGAGTCCCGCAGAGATCGGTTCTGGGTCTGGTTCTGTTCAATATCTTCATCAATGATTTAGATAATGGCCTAGAGAGGACACTTATAAAGTTTGTGGACGATACCAAGCTGGGAGGGGTTACAAGTGCTTTGAAGGATAGGATTAAAATTCAAAATGATCTGGACAAACCGGAAAAATGGTCTGAAGTAAATAAGATGAAATTCCATAAGCACAAATGCAAAGTTCTCCACCTAGGAAGGAACAATCAGTTGCACACATACAAACAGGGCCGGCTCTGGCTTTTTTGCCGCCCCAGGCAAAAAAGCCTCCTGCCGCCCCCCAGCGCGGCAGGGGAGGGCGCTGAGCCCGGCCGCGGGCCCACTCTCCCTGACCGGCCAGAGCGCGGGGCGGAGGGCAGAGTGCCCGGCCGGGGCTCCGCTCTCCCCCGCGGCCAGAGCCGGAGCGCCGCACTGCCCCCCTCCAGGTGCCGCCCCAAGCACAAGCTTGGTGGGCTGGTGCCTGGAGCCGGCCCTGCATACAAAATGGGAAATGACGGCCTAGGAAGGAGTCCTGTGGAAAGGGAGCTGGGGCTCACAGTGGATTACAAGCTAAATGCGAGTCAACAGTGTGACGCTGTTGCTAAAAAAGCAAACAACATTCTGGGATGTATTAGCAGGAGTGTTGTAAGCAAGACACGAGAAGTAATTCTTCTGCTCTACTCGGCGCTGATTAGGCCTCAAGTGGAGTATTGTGTCCAGTTCTGGGCCCCACATTTCAGGAAAGATGTGGACAAATTGGAGAGAGTCCAGAGAAGAGCAACAAAAAATGATGAAAGGTCTAGAAAACATGAGCGATGGGAGAAGATTGAAAAACGTGGGTTTGTTTAGTCTGGAGAAGAGAAGACTGAGAGGGGACATGATCACAGTTTTCAAGTACATAAAAGGTTGTTAACAAGGAAGAGGGAGAAAAATTGTTCTCCTGAACCTCTGAGGACAGGGTAAGAAGCAATGGGCTTAAATTGCAGCCAGGGCGGTTTAGGTTGGACATTAGGAAAAACTTCCTGTCAGGGGGCTAAGCACTGGAATAAATTGCCCAGGGAGATTGTAGAATCTCCATCGTTGGGGATTTTTAAGATCCGGTTGGACAAATATCTGTCAGGGCTGGTCTAGATAATACTTAGTCCTGCCACGAGTGCAGGGGACAGGGCTAGAGACCTCACGAGGTCCCTTCTAGTTCTGTGATTCTATGACTCTGCTTTGCCTCAGTTTCTCCATGGGGAGAATGTTGTTCCCCTGTTTGGTAAAGTGCTTTGAGATCGGGAGGGAGCGACGGGCAGCTTCGATTTCGAAGGGTCTGATGACGCTTCACAGCGTAAGCACGAGCAGGACCGCGCAGGGGGTGAGACAGTGCATTGTTTGTGAACGGAGGTGCTAGGAAGAGAGTTGGAGACATAAGCCCATGTATCAGAGGCCTGGTATGAGGCAGGACCTGCTCACAGAATTTGGCAAGAACAGGGCTGATATTGCAGAAATTCACATTCCTCAGAAGTGCTAGTCACAGAGCACTGACACGAACACCTCCCGATATCAAGTGGTATCAGAACATCCGGATATCAAGGATGGGAGAAAAACATTCCCCAAGGATAACAGGAACACACAGTCCCTTCCTCAAAGATAAGGTCAGGATGACAGAACATAATAGAGATATTTTGTTCGAACCAACATGTACAAGGTGATGGGTGATAACTGGCCATGTCAGGAGGAAGTAACGAACTATGTCAGAGGCAGTATGTAACTTGTTTGTATCGGGTACAAAGTTGTAACTCAGAGAGAGTGTCTTTGTCTGGCCTAGGGAGGAACAGAAAGTCCTGCTGTTCACTGAGCTGGTCATTGGTACAGGCGTACATGTATTAATGGTCCGGTAGCGTCAGCGGGATATTAGTACTATGCTTTGTCGACAATAAACCTGGCCGGGCGCCTTTGTTCCTTAACAGATCTTGCAGTCATTGGGCGGTTCACTCGAGGTGTGTGCAGGGGTAGGGCGACACATCCACGCAGCCCAACATCTATCAACCTCTAACCACACCCGCGAACCCAAACGTGCCGGTAAACAGAGTTGGCACAAAACAGGTCAATTAAAGATCAACATCAAGAACCTCATCCGAACGCACCAAAGCCGCGGGATAAAGCGTTATGGTGAACATAGAGGGAGACAAATATTTCACAGTGGGCTCCTCAGGCCAGCACAAGCAGGGACTGGCTGGCTCAGTGGGGCAGGGAATGGGGCACGGGGCCTGTCCCCTCTAAGGGGTGCTGGCTCCCATCCGGTCCCAGGCCAGGGCTTGCTCTCCGCTGGCTCTCCTGCTTCGCTGGCCCGGCATCTGGAACCCGGTCGGACCGGTCCCTGGTCTTGCGCCACACCCTGCAGCTTCTCCGGGCTTGTTCCTTGCTGCGTTAAGTAGCTGAGTGACTCCAGTTCCTGGAGGAAGCGTCGTTTCACCGCCAGGCTGGGCCCGGGGCAGGATCATCGTCAGCCAGCCCCTAACGATGCCCGCCAGGCGGCCGAGGTTGGCACCGGGGTGTCACGCACATTCCAGGCATCCGGGGTGTCTCTCCCCATTGCGTGGGACGCGGCTGCAATCCTCCCGGGCGTCTGTCACAGCCTCTGCTCCAGCCCCAGCCCTACTCCCGCCTCTCCCCACCGGTCCCGGCCTCCCCAGCGCCCGGCCCTGAACACGGCCGGTCACGTTAACCGATCCCAGCACCAGTCCACCCCTTCCACACCCATCCCCCCGCAGAGCGGTCGCCTCCCTGACGTCCATTCAGGACGACTTTCGAGGATGGGAGAGGGGCGTTGGCTCACTGTGCCCGGCCCTGGGGGGCCCTGGCAACAATATATGGGGCACTTCACTGCCTGGAGCGGCGGTTTCAAGGCCACACGGTGCAATGGTAGGAAAACTTGGGAAAAAAGCCCGTGTGGCGTCAACCAGGCTGTTCCTCTGGGAAGTTCGTTGCGTGCGAGCGAGTGCTGAGGCTTGGGAGAAATGCTGCATGGCTCTTAGTGACGTTGGTGATGCAGACGCCTATTGGGGGAAGCTGTTCGCATGAGGAGGTCAGATTTCTCCTTGGACCGGGGGCCGAGTTGCTCCCTGGGCAGCGGGCGCTGGTGTCCGGGTGAGATTTCCGATGGAGGGGAACAGCGTCAGGGGCTGTTCCAGGGCTGGGGTCTAGAGCGTGAAATACACCAGTTTGTAGCAGAAAGGGGGTAATATTTGCTCCCCGCGTAGGTACTGACAGACTGGGATCAAGCCACCCCTTAGCCATCTCTTTGTTATGGCGAGAGACAGTGGCCAATGCCAGGTGCCCCAGAGGGAATGAACAGAACAGGGAATCACCAAGTGACCCATCCCCTGTCGCCCATTCCCAGCTTCTGGCAAACAGAGGCCAGGGACACCATCCCTGCCCAGCCTGGCTAACAGCCATCGATGGCTTGTGACCCACATCGCTCTGGACCGGTTCCTCGGCCTCTTCCTTATTCCCCATTCCCCTGATTCTTTGGGTCATCTGCAAACTTTCTCAGGGGTGATTTTATGTTTTCTTCCGACTCTTGGATAAAGCAGTTAACCAGCGTCGTGCCAGGAACTGAGCCCTGCAGGAGCCCAAGGAAACACCCCGGCTCGCTGACGATGTCCCATTTCCGATTCCGTTTGGAGAGCCATCAGTTAGCCGGTTTTGAATCCATTTCCTATGTTCATTTGAGGCCGGTCTAGTTTTTCAATCCGGATGCCGTGCAGCACGCAGTCAGACGCCTCCCAGGCATCTACGGTTGTTAGAGCAGCGCTATTATCTTAATCACCCAATTTTGTAATCGCTCTGACAAAAGGCCCCATTCTTCACCCAGCCCACTGAACGGCATTCATTACATTACACTCCCTTAATTCCTTATTAATTGACTCCCCCTATCAGCCGCTCCATTATCTCGCCCTGGATCTGTGTCAGACGAACAGGCCTATAATTATAAGGAATGACGCTGAGATCTGTGTGGACTGGGAAGGTGGGGCAGCCGCCATCCAAAAGGGGAGATAATATGTCAGGCGTGGAGAACTCAGGGATTGTGGCAATCTCAGTGTGAACCAGTGGCGTGACTCAGTTTCCCCAATTTATTATGCATCGCCACCCAGCGGGTGCATGGGAGTGAAGACCCCCCACCCCCGTGAGGGAGACATCGATGGAGGTCACCCCTGACAGCTGCTGGGCTCTGGGAATGACCCCAGAGGTACAGAGCAGTAGGGGCTGCGGGGCTGGGCGTGAGCAGATGGGCTTTGAAGCCCTGCTAATTCCCCGGCCACAACCACATGGGGCCAAACCGAGACGGGCCTCCTGGAGGCCACAGAAAACAAGCGTCATTGCTTCTGCCAGGAAAGACCGACTCCAGCCTGGTTCGTCACAGCTGCCCCTAGCTGCCCTAACCCCGCGGCGAATCCACGCTGCCTGGCCTCACCGCCCTTCCCTAGCTCAGACGGGCCCATGGGGACAAGCCCTCCTCACTGTTAGACGTTTTCCATCTTGTTTCCAGTCCGAATTCGTCTGGTTCCAACTCCCGGCCCTCGACCGGGTTAGACCTGCCTCTGCTAGTGAAACATCCGCTCCCCGCGTCGGTACTTACAGCCCGGGATCCGTCACCCCTTCGCCGCCTCTTCGTTACGCTGAGCTCCTGGAGTCTCTCACTCGCAGGCAGGGTTTTTAATCCTTCTCCTGGCTCTTCTCTGACCCCTCTCCGATGGACTCACCCTCCGGCCGGAACTGTGGGCAGCGTCTGGGCCCGATCAGTGAAATCGCCTCTCTGCCCCTACGCGAGATTCCCGCTTATGCAGCCCGGGATGGCGTTCGCCCTTCTGGTCACAGCGTCGCCCCGGGAGCTCACGTTCCGCTGATTACCCTCCCCGCCCCCCAAATCTGCTTCAGAGTCGCTGCTCCCCAGGAGAGACTCCCCGGCCCGTGTACGGCTGACGCGCCTCGTTCCGTGTTGTGTACGGTGGCATTTAGCCGCATTCAAACCACAGTATTGGGTTGTGATCCACATCGCTCTGAACCGGGAACCCGGCCTCTCCCTCGTTCCCACTCCTTATTTCCCACTGAAGTGTTAACAGTGGGATCCTGGTGTCGTAACGGCATAGTGGTGTTAGCGGTGGGATACTATGTCCAAAGTGGTAACAGTAGAGTCAGCGGTGGGATCCTGGCACCGTAACAGCATAGTGGTGTGAGCGTTGGGATATGACATCAAAAGTGGTAACAGTGGGATGCTGGCCCCATAAAGGCACCCGGTGTCAGCGGGGATGGTTGAATTGTTTGGCGTGAGGCCAGAGGTGTTGTCACATTACGTGTTTGCTCTGGGAGATTTGGGGCGATGAGGCGGCAGAACCCTAGGTGGGTGGCGGTAGGAACCTTGCATCACGCGCCCTGGGATAGTCAGGGGCAGGATTAACGTAATTACAGGCCTGACCCCATGCTGAGAGAAGGCAAGACCGACCCCTTTGCACTGCTCACACAGGCTGGAACCCAGCCCAGCCCACACCCCTGGGTATAAAACACCCCTGCCCCGTGCCAGGAGCTGCACATCTGCTGCTGGCTCCCTCCGCTCGCCTACCCAGCCATGGACAGCTCCCTGCACGCCACGGTCGGCCTTCTGCTCGGCTGCTGCCTGTGGGGCGCATGGGGCCAGACCAAGATCGACGTTAGCAATGGGGGGATATGGGGCACGTGGGGTGAGGAACAGTCCTGCCCCGGCAACAGCTTCGCCGTTGGGTTCTCCCTGAAGGTAAAGATTCACACTCGCCAGCCCGGCTCCCCCCTGCCCTCCCCACATCCCCTGCCCCCTTCACCCTCCCCAGATCCCCTGCCCCCTTCCCCAGCCCGGCTCCCCCCTGCCCCACTCCCTGCCCCCTTCCACCTCCCCAGATCCCCTGCCCCTTCCTCAGCCCAGCTTTCCCTGCCCCTGCCCTCCTTCCCAACTCGGATCCCCCTACCCACAGCCCTGAGCCCCTCTGCTCAATTTCCCACTCCCCACGGCCCTCTGCCCCCCATCTCCTTGATGGGGAACCAGTCTCTAATGCCCAGGCTTGTTCCCCCCAATGCCCCGTTGCAGGTGGAGCTGCCCCAGCTCGCTGGGGACGACACGGCACTGAACGGGATCCGGCTGCTCTGCTCCGACGGCAGCACCATCCAGTCCAACGTGGGGCCGTGAGTACCGTGGGGAGGGGCCCAACGGAGGGTGCGGGCACCTGGCAGAGGGGGCACCGGGCTCCGTGCGCACTAGTGGAATAGAGGTGTCACCAACAGAACTGGGGTTGGGCGGGGGTTAGCAGTGGCAGAGATGGGAGGGTGGCATTGACGGTGGGACGTCGGTGTCAGAAGTGGGTTAGTGGTGGTAGCAGTGGGATTGTGGTATTGACAGTGGGTTAGTGGTGGCAGGGGAGGGATCACGGTATTGACAGTGGGTTAGTGGTGGCAGGGGAGGGATCGCGGTATTGACAGCGGGTTAGTGGTGGCAGGGGAGGGATCGTGGTATTGACAGCGGGTTAGTGGTGGTAGAGGTGGGATCGCGGTATTGACAGTGGGTTAGTGGTGGCAGGGGAGGGATCGTGGTATTGACAGTGGGTTAGTGGTGGTAGGGGAGGGATCGCGGTATTGACAGTGGGTTAGTGGTGGTAGGGGAGGGATCGTGGTATTGACAGCGGGTTAGTGGTGGTAGAGGTGGGATCGCGGTATTGACAGTGGGTTAGTGGTGGTAGAGGTGGGATCGCGGTATTGACAGTGGGTTAGTGGTGGTAGGGGAGGGATCATGGTATTGACAGCGGCTTAGTGGTGGTAGAGGTGGGATCGTGGTATTGACAGTGGGTTAGTGGAGGGAGCGGTGGGATCGTGGTATTGACAGTGGGTTAGTGGAGGCAGGGGAGGGATCGTGGTGTTGACAGTGGGTTAGTGGAGGCAGGAGAGTTGGATGGGTCGGGAGTTTTGGGGGGGCTGTCAGGGGTGGGGGGAGAGTTGGATGGGTCGGGAGTTCAGGGGGGCTGTCAGGGGGTGGAGGGAGAGTTGGATGGGTCGGGAGTTTTGGGGGGGGCTGTCAGGGGGTGGGGGGAGAGTTGGATGGGTCGGGAGTTTTGGGGGGGGCTGTCAGGGGGTGGGGGGAGAGTTGGATGGGTCGGGAGTTTTGGGGGGGGCTGTCAGGGGGTGGGGGGAGAGTTGGATGGGTCGGGAGTTTTGGGGGGGGCTGTCAGGGGGTGGGGGGAGAGTTGGATGGGTCGGGAGTTTTGGGGGGGGCTGTCAGGGGGTGGGGGGAGAGTTGGATGGGTCGGGAGTTTTGGGGGGGGCTGTCAGGGGGTGGGGGGAGAGTTGGATGGGTCGGGAGTTTTGGGGGGGGCTGTCAGGGGGTGGGGGGAGAGTTGGATGGGTCGGGAGTTTTGGGGGGGGCTGTCAGGGGGTGGGGGGAGAGTTGGATGGGTCGGGAGTTTTGGGGGGGGCTGTCAGGGGGTGGGGGGAGAGTTGGATGGGTCGGGAGTTTTGGGGGGGGCTGTCAGGGGGTGGGGGGAGAGTTGGATGGGTCGGGAGTTTTGGGGGGGGCTGTCAGGGGGTGGGGGGAGAGTTGGATGGGTCGGGAGTTTTGGGGGGGGCTGTCAGGGGGTGGGGGGAGAGTTGGATGGGTCGGGAGTTTTGGGGGGGGCTGTCAGGGGGTGGGGGGAGAGTTGGATGGGTCGGGAGTTTTGGGGGGGGCTGTCAGGGGGTGGGGGGAGAGTTGGATGGGTCGGGAGTTTTGGGGGGGGCTGTCAGGGGGTGGGGGGAGAGTTGGATGGGTCGGGAGTTCGGGGGGGGCTGTCAGGGGGTGGGGGGAGAGTTGGATGGGTCGGGAGTTCGGGGGGGGGCTGTCAGGGGGTGGGGGGAGAGTTGGATGGGTCGGGAGATTTGGGGGGGGCTGTCAGGGGGTGGGGGGAGAGTTGGATGGGTCGGGAGTTTTGGGGGGGGCTGTCAGGGGGTGGGGGGGAGAGTTGGATGGGTCGGGAGTTTTGGGGGGGCTGTCAGGGGGTGGGGGGAGAGTTGGATGGGTCGGGAGTTTTGGGAGGGGCTGTCAGGGGGTGGGGGGAGAGTTGGATGGGTCGGGAGTTCGGGGGGGCTGTCAGGGGGTGGGGGGAGAGTTGGATGGGTCGGGAGTTTTGGGGGGGGCTGTCAGGGGGTGGGGGGAGAGTTGGATGGGTCGGGAGTTCGGGGGGGGGCTGTCAGGGGGTGGGGGGAGAGTTGGATGGGTCGGGAGTTCGGGGGGGGGCTGTCAGGGGGTGGGGGGAGAGTTGGATGGGTCGGGAGTTCGGGGGGGGGCTGTCAGGGGGTGGGGGGAGAGTTGGATGGGTCGGGAGTTCGGGGGGGGGCTGTCAGGGGGTGGGGGGAGAGTTGGATGGGTCGGGAGTTTTGGGGGGGGCTGTCAGGGGGTGGGGGGAGAGTTGGATGGGTCGGGAGTTTTGGGGGGGCTGTCAGGGGGTGGGGGGAGAGTTGGATGGGTCGGGAGTTTTGGGAGGGGCTGTCAGGGGGTGGGGGGAGAGTTGGATGGGTCGGGAGTTCGGGGGGGCTGTCAGGGGGTGGGGGGAGAGTTGGATGGGTCGGGAGTTTTGGGGGGGGCTGTCAGGGGGTGGGGGGAGAGTTGGATGGGTCGGGAGTTTTGGGGGGGGCTGTCAGGGGGTGGGGGGAGAGTTGGATGGGTCGGGAGTTTTGGGAGCGGCTGTCAGGGGGTGGGGGGAGAGTTGGATGGGTCGGGAGTTCGGGGGGGCTGTCAGGGGGTGGGGGGAGAGTTGGATGGGTCGGGAGTTTTGGGGGGGCTGTCAGGGGGTGGGGGGAGAGTTGGATGGGTCGGGAGTTTTGGGGGGGCTGTCAGGGGGTGGGGGGAAAGTTGGATGGGTCGGGTGTTTTGGGGGGGCTGTCAGGGGGTGGGGGGAAAGTTGGATGGGTCGGGAGTTGGGGGGGGCTGTCAGGGGGTGGGGGGAGAGTTGGATGGGTCGGGAGTTTTGGGGGGGGCTGTCAGGGGGTGGGGGGAGAGTTGGATGGGTCGGGAGTTCGGGGGGGCTGTCAGGGGGTGGGGGGAGAGTTGGATGGGTCGGGAGTTCGGGGGGGCTGTCAGGGGATGGGGGGAGAGTTGGATGGGTCGGGAGTTCGGGGGGGCTGTCAGGGGGTGGGGGGAGAGTTGGATGGGTCGGGAGTTTTGGGGGGGCTGTCAGGGGGTGGGGGGAGAGTTGGATGGGTCGGGAGTTTTGGGGGGGGCTGTCAGGGGGTGGGGGGAGAGTTGGATGGGTCGGGAGTTCGGGGGGGCTGTCAGGGGGTGGGGAGTGGTTGGATGGCGCGTGGGAGTCCCGGGGGTCTGTCTGGGGGTGTGGATAAGGGTTGGGGCAGCCAGGGGGCAGGTAGGGGCAGGGGTCCCAGGAGGGGGCAGCCAGGGGACAAGGAGCGGGGTGGGGTTGGGCGTTCTGAGGGGGGTGGGAAGTAGGAGGGAGTGGATGTGGGTGGGGCTGTCTCCCCCTCATCCTCTTTTTTGATTGTTGAAATATGGTAACCCTAAAAAAGCGGTGCCCTGGCTCGGCAGGGAGGAGCCGCCTTCCGGAGGCACCGGAGAGCCGGAGTGTCGGCTTGCGGCAGCGGCGAGCCCCAGCCATGGAGGAGCCGGCGCGGCACAGGGGGGCAGCAGCCCTGCAAAGGTGGTGGCACTGCTAGCGGGGAGCAGCCGCACCCCCCGCCCCTCCTGCCCAGGCTATGGCCGCCCCCCCCGGGCGCTCCTGCAGGCTGCATCAGCTGCATGTGGTCGGCGGCCCCCATGGGCCCCCCAGCTCCCCTCTCACCGTGCTCGGGCTCTGCGGCTCCCAGGTTGTGAGCTACCGGGGTGCCGGGCCCTGAGCCTACTGTGGGAGGGGCAGCGGCGGTGGTGGCTCACGCTCCCGGGAGCCGCAGAGCCCGAGCGCGGCGGGGGGAGCCGGGGAGCGCATCGGGGGCCTGCATCCGCTGCAGCCTCTAGGAGTCCCCGGGGGGGGGGGGGGGCGGCCGTAGCCTGGGCAGGAGGGGCGGGGGGTGCGGCTGCTCCCCGCTAGCGGTGCCGCCGCCTTTGCAGGGCTGCTGCCCCCCTGTGCCGTGCCGGCTCCTCCATGGCTGGGGCTCGCCGTCACCGCAAGCCGACACTCCGGCTCTCCGGTGCCTCCGGAAGGCGGCTCCTCCCTGCCGAGCTGCTGCAGCGGCCCAAGCCCGGCAAAGCCTGTGAGTGGACTCAGGGTGGGGACCTCCAGGCTGGGGTGGGGTGGGGACGGCTCGCGGGGGGGCTGTGCACCCTCCAGGGGAGTTTGGGGGTGGGGATGGGGGAACCTGGTCTGGGAGCAGCCCCTGGGCACAGCTGGCCCTTGGGATCTATAAAGGCTCATTGGGATTTGCCCCTCAATGAACTGATGTGCAGGGGCGGGGCGCAAGGTGGAAGTTTTGCCTAGGGCACAAAATATCCTTGCACTGGCCCTGGACAGTGGGTTGGGGTCAGAGGTCGGATCGTGGTATTGACAGTGGGTTAGTGGTGTTAGCAGTGGGATCGTGGTATTGACAGTGGGTTAGTGGTGTTAGCAGTGGGATCGTGGTATTGACAGTGGGTTAGTGGTGTTAGCAGTGGGATCGTGGTATTGACAGTGGGTTAGTGGTGGCAGCAGAGGGATCGTGGTATTGACAGTGGGTTAGTGGTGTTAGCAGTGGGATCACAGTATTGGCAGTGGGTTAGTGGTGTTAGCAGTGGGATCGTGGTATTGACAGTGGGTTAGTGGTGGCAGCAGAGGGATCACAGTATTGACAGTGGGTTAGTGGTGTTAGCAGTGGGATCGTGGTATTGACAGTGGGTTAGTGGTGTTAGCAGTGGGATCGTGGTATTGGCAGTGGGTTAGTGGTGTCAGCAGTGGGATCGTGGTATTGGCAGTGGGTTAGTGGTGTCAGCAGTGGGATCGTGGTATTGGCAGTGGGTTAGTGGTGTTAGCAGTGGGATCGTGGTATTGACAGTGGGTTAGTGGTGTTAGCAGTGGGATCGTGGTATTGGCAGTGGGTTAGTGGTGTTAGCAGTGGGATCACAGTATTGACAGTGGGTTAGTGGCGACAGCGGTGGGATACTAGGGCAGCAGCTCCCAGCCCAGAGTGGCAGAGGTTGGGGGGAAGGCACCACCCCCTGTGGGCCGTACCCAGCTGACCCGTTCTCTCCTCCCAGGTGGGGCTCATGGGGTCTAGTGAAGAAATGTCCCTCAGGGCAGCGACTGACCCAGTTCCGGCTGCGGGTGGAGCCCTGCCAGGGCCTCAAGGACGACACGGCCGCCAACAACATCGAGTTCGTCTGCACGGGCGGGGCGGAGCTGAGGGGGGACGGGCGGTGCTGGGGCAAGTGGGGCCCCCAGAGCCGTTCCTGCGGCCCGCAGGGCATCTGCACCATCGCCACCAAGGTGGAGGCCCCCCAGGGCAAAGGGGACGACACGGCCCTGAACGACGTCTACTTCAGATGCTGCAGGCCTGAAACCCTGACCACCACCACAACCCTGCCCCCTACCACCACAACCCAGTCCCCCACCTCAACGCAGCCCCCCATCTCCACTACTGACTAAATGGGCTCTGGGATGTGGTTGTAGTAACTGGGACTGGATCAATCATTGTTTCAACTGAGGTCCTGTAGTGGCACCAAATCTTGTATAAAGGGGTTCAAATTAGGTGTCTAGGACAAGGTTCTGGGTTGCTAGTTATGATTATGCTGGCTGGGTGCATGTGTCATTAAAGTTATAAGTATCGGCTCTGTCCTGTGTGTATTTCACACTTAGGCTCTGCTTCTGGGTGACATCCCAGACAAGCTGGTGTCAGCGCTGCCTAGCCTGCTGGATGGCCCATTAAGGACCATCACTACACAACTGACCCACTGAGAGACGGCAAATACGCCTTGTGACTCAGCAAGGCAGGGACCTGCCTATGGACCAAACTCTGAGGTTTTTCTGTGGTGCCATGTGCTGGGCGGCTTGTCTTTGGGTCAAAGGAAGCAGAGACACAGGGCAAGAGACTATAACAGGCAGCTGGAGCTCCTCCATCTGGTCTTCAATCCTGCTTCTTACTTCTGGAGGGACTTTGCTACAAACGGAAGCTCTGAACAAAGGACTGAACGACCCATCCCAGCGGGGGATGTATTCCAGAGACTTGATTTGAACCTGCAGTTTATTCCATCCCAGCTACAAGCCTGAACCAAGAACTTTGCCAATACTGTATGTAACTGAATCCATGTAACCAATTCTAGCTCTCAGCGATATTTCTTTCTTTTACGAATAAACCTTTAGATTTTAGATTCTAAAGGATTGGCAGCAGCGTGATTTGTGGGTAAGATCTGATTTGTCTATTGACCTGGGTCTGGGGCTTGGTCCTTTGGGATCGGGAGAACCTCTTATATTTTACTGGGGTATTGGTTTTCATAACCATTCGTCCCCATAACGAGTGGCGCTGGTGGTAATACTGGGAAACTGGAGTGTCTGAGGGAATTGCTGGTGTGACGTGTGGTTTGCCAGTGGGGTGAGACCGAAGTCCTCTCTGTCTGGCTGGTTTGGTGCCTGGGTGTGCAAAGGACCTGAGCCTTGGGCGAGGTCTGCCCTGCTCTGAGCGATTTGTCCTGGATTGAGGCTCTCTGTTGGGTCCCGCCAGAACCAGCATTGTTACCCCCCACCACAACCCTAGTGACGAAATGGCCGTCGAGGAAGTGGTTGACTCAGTTCCAGCTGCGGATGGAGCCTCCCCCATCCAGACCCCCCCCACACACCATCTGCTGACCGCTGACCACTTCCCACTTCCTTCTGCCCCCCCAGTCCCTGCTACTCCCACTCCCCGCCCCCCCACGAACCCTGCTCCCAGCTGCTCCCCCACCAGCCCCTGTGTGTGTGACCCCCCCCGCAATAAACACCTTACTTTGGACGTGAGCTGAACAGCCTCTTATTGGCTGGATGCAACCCTGGCAACGGGGGGGGAGGGGGAGAAGTCGCTCCCCCCCAGCTAAGTTGGCGGGGTGGAGCGTGGGAATTGGATTGGAGGGGGTTGGGTCTCCAATTGCCTCACCCCCCTAGACAGACTGGCTGGCTCAGGGGGGCGGGAAATGGGGTTAGGGGCCTGTCCCCTCTACGGGGTGCCGGTTCCCACCTGGTCCCAGGCCAGGGCTGGCTCTCCGCTGGCTCTCCTGCTTCACCGGCCTTGCATCTGGAACCCGGTCAGACCGGTCCCTGCGACGTCCCCGGGCTTGTTCCTGGCTGCGTTAATTAACAGAGCAACTCCAGTTCCTGGAGGAAGCACCGTTTCACTGCCGGGCTGGGCCCAGGGCAGGATCATCGTCAGCCAGCCCCTAACGATGCCCGCCAGGCGGCCGGGTTGGCACCGGGGTGTCATGCGCGTTCCAGGCATCCGGGGTGTCTCTTCCCGTCACGTGGGACGCGGCTGCAATCCTCCCGGGTGTCTGTCACAGCCTCTACTCCAGCCCCAGCCCTGCTCCCGCCTCTCCCCACCGGTCCCGGCCTCCCCAGCGCCCGGCCCTGAACACGGCCGGTCACGTTAACGGATCCCAGCACCAGTCCACCCCTTCCACGCCCGTCCCCCCGCAGAGCGGTCGCCTCCCTGCCGTCCATTCAGGACGGCTTTCGAGGATGGGAGAGGGGCGTTGGCTCACTGTGCCCGGCCCTGGAGGGCCCTGGCAACAATATATGGGGCACTTCACTGCCCGGAGCGGCGGTTTCAAGGCCACACGGTGCAATGGTAGGAAAACTTGGGAAAAAAACCCCGTGTGGCGTCAACCAGGCTGTTCCTCTGGGAAGTTCGTTGCGTGCGAGCAAGTGCTGAGGCTTGGGAGAAATGCTGCATGGCTCTTAGTGACGTTGGTGATGCAGACGCCTATTGGGGGAAGCTGTTCGCACGAGGAGGTCAGATTTCTCCTTGGACCGGGGGCCGAGTTGCTCCCTGGGCAGCGGGCGCTGGTGTCCGGGTGAGATTTCCGATGGAGGGGAACGGGGTCAGGCGCTGTTCCAGGGCTGGGGTCTAGAGCGTGAAATACACCAGTTTGTAGCAGAAATGGGGTAATATTTGCTCCCTGCATAGAGACAGTGGCCAATGCCAGGTGCCCCAGAGGGAATGAACAGAACAGATAATCACCAAGTGATCCATCCCCTGTCGCCCATTCCCAGCTCCTGACAAACAGATGCCAGGGACACCATCCCTGCGCAGCCTGGCTAACAGCCATCGATGACCTGTGACCCACATCGCTCTGGACCAGTGCCCCGGCCTCTTCCTTATTCCCCATTCCCCTGATTCTTTGGGTCATTTTCAAACTTTCTCAGGGGTGATTTTATGTTTTCTTCCGACTCTTCGATAAAGCAGTTAACTAACGTCGGGCCAGTAACCGAGCCCTTCGGGAGCCCACTGGAAACACCCCGGCTCGCTGACGATGTCCCGTTTCCGATTCCGTTCGGAGATCCATCAGTTAGCCAGTTTTGAATCCATTTCCTATGTTCATTTGAGGCCAGTCTAGTTTTTCAATCCGCATG
This sequence comes from Malaclemys terrapin pileata, assembly GCF_027887155.1. Taxonomy (NCBI): domain Eukaryota; kingdom Metazoa; phylum Chordata; order Testudines; family Emydidae; genus Malaclemys; species Malaclemys terrapin. The sequence continues at coordinate 1,403,963 of NC_071519.1, read as the reverse complement.
CCGTGCAGCACGCAGTCAGACGCCTCCCAGGCATCTACGGTTGTTAGAGCAGCGCTATTATCTTGATCACCCAATTTTGTAATTGCTCTGACAAAAGGCCTCAAAGTAGCAGGACGGGCTCCATTTTCCACACAGCCCCGCTGAGTGGCTGTAACGGTGCGGCTCTGGCGGGACCCAACTGAGAGTGCTAATTCGGGACAAATCGCTCAGAGCAGGGCAGTTACAGTCCAAGGCTGGGGTTTTTCCACCTCTAAGGCAAACCAAACCAGCCAGACTAAGAGGACTTTGGTCTCACCCCACTGGCTAACCACATGTCACACAAGCAATTCCCTCAGACACTCCAGTTCCCCAGTATCACCACCAGTGCCACTCGTTATGGGGACAAATGGTTATGAAAACCAATACCCCAATAAAAGAAAAAAGTTTCTCCTGATCCCAAAGGACCAAGCCCCAGACCCAGGTCAATAGACAAATCAGATCTTACCCACAAATCACACTATTGCCAATCCTTTAGAATCTAAAATCTAAAGGTTTATTCATAAAAGGAAAAAGATAGAGATGAGAGTTAGGATTGGTTACATGGAATCAGTTACGTACAGTGATGGCAAAGTTCTTGGTTCAGGCTTGTAGCAGTGATAGAATAAACTGCAGGTTCAAATCAAGTCTCTGGAACATCCCCAGCTGGGATGGGTCCTTCAGTCCTTTGTTCAGAGCTTCAGTTTGTAGCAAAGTCGTCCTTACTGTGGGAAATTACAGCAAAATGGAGTCTGGAGTCACATGGGCCAGTCCCTGCATACTTTGCTGAGTTACAAGGTGTATCTGCCTTCTCTCAATGGGTCAGTTGTAGCTGATGGTCCTTAATGGGCCATCAAGCAGGCTAGGCAGCGCTGACACCAACTTGTCTGGGATGTTTCCCAGAAGCATAGCGCAAGTGTGAAATACAGACAGTCTAGAGCCAATATTCATAACTTCAACTACAAAAATAACACATGTACCCAGATAGTATAATCATAACCAGCAACCCATAACCTGGTTGTAGACACCTTATTTGACCTCCTTTTTACAAGATTTGGTGCCACTACAGGACCTTGGTTGCAGCAATGATCTATATGGTCCCAGTTTGTGTCAGTAACGTCACACCCCCAACACAAAATTGATGCAGGAAGGGATGACACCAACATCACTGACTGCATCCCAAGAGCTCCCCATCCTTGGGTCTGTCTCACTACAGCTAGTATTGCCCATACAGACACAGGTTGAAGATCATTCCTGTCCTGTGACTGGCTACCTGGACTGAACAAACCTTTGGTATCTTCCCCCATCAAAAGATCCTTAGGCAATAACCCCCTTACCCCAGCTATAACGTCATGCTGAGTCCCATTCCATTCAAGGTGGATTCTGGCTAAAGCCACGTGTACAGTAACTCATAGAGGACATCAACATTCACACTCTCTATGAATTTTCCATTAGCACTCCCATACCGAGCATTGGCACGGCTTATGGGGTACATTCGGTTACACCCAGACAACTGCTCAGAGTTATACCACAGACCAACAGTGGTAGAAACTGGACTTTCAAGAGGATACAATTTCTGCTGTTCTTCCCTTGCTCTTCTGACTTGGAGCTGAAGTCAGGCCATGTCCTGTAGCATCTGGTGAGTTTTCTTCTTCCTTTCAGCAGCTTCTCTCTGTATCTCGGCTCCCTTCTGCTTTTCCAGCCATCGACTGTCTGCTAGGTTCTGTTCACGCTCAGATTGCAGTTTACTTGCTGCCTTTTGCACTCCAACCTTTCCTGCAGCTTCTGTTGTGCCAGGTAAGGGCTGTGCTCCTGCCCCTGATCTCTGGCCATTCACAGATCTCTCAGTTCTTCATTTGTAGCATCGTTCTAAAGCGTATCCCCTTCTCTGAACACACATCTTCCAGGGCTTTCTGGTCAGGTCCCTCCTATGCTCTTTGCTCACCCATTGCAACTGCTCTTTCACCCACCAAACTCTCAAAATTCCAATGTGGATAGTGTGGGGTTCTGCCCCAAAGCTTCATTGCCCTGGTTCTGTGGGTCCTGCCGACTACGCCACTGTAGTGCTGCTGGCTTTGGTGGGACCCACCTGAGAGTATTAATTCAGGACAAATTGCTCAGACAGGGCAGTTACAGCCCAAGGCTGGGGTTTCTCCACCTCCAAGGCACCAAACCAGCCAGACGGAGAGGACTCGGTCACACCCCGCCGGCTAACCACAAGTCACACAAGCAATTCCCTCAGACACTCCAGTTTCCCAGTATCACCACCAGTGCCACTCGTCATGGGGACAAATGGTTATGAAAACCAATACCCCAGTAAAAGAAAAAAGATTCTCCTGATCCCATAGGTCCAAGCCCCAGACCCAGGTCAATAGACAAGTCAGATCTCACACACAAATCCTGCTGTTGCCAATCCTTTAGAATCTAAAATCTAAAGGTTTATTCATAAAAGGAAGAAATATCGCTGAGAGCTAGAATTGGTTACATGGATTCAGTTACATACAGTGATGGCAAAGTTCTTGGTTCAGGCTTGTAGCTGGGATGGGATAAGCTGCAGGTTCAAATCAAGTCTCTGGCACATCCCCAGCTGGGACGAGTTCTTCAGTCCTTTGTTCAGAGCTTCAGCTTGTAGCAAAGTCCCTCCAGAGGTATGAAGCAGGATTGATGACAGGATGGAGGAGCTGCAGCTGCCTTTTATAGTCTCCTCCAGGTGTAAGAACACCTCTTTGTCCTTCCTGTGGGAAACTACAGCTAAATGGAGTCTGGAGTCACCTAGGCAGGTCCCTGCATGCCTGCTGAGTCACAAGGCGTATCTGCCTTCTCTCAATGGGGCAGTTGTGTAGCTGATGGGCCTTAATGGGCCATCCAGCAGGCTAGGCAGAGCTGACACCAATTTGTCTGGGGTGTCTCCCAGAAGCAGAGCACAAGCGTGAAACACAGATAGAAATACAATATTCATAACTTCAACTACAAAAATGATCCATGCACCCAGCCAGCATAATCATAACCAGCAACCCATAGCCTGGTCTTAGACACCCCATTTGACCCCCTTTATACAAGATTTGGTGCCACTCCAGGACCTTGGTTGCAACAATGATCTATATGGTCCCAGTTCATGTCAATAACGTCACAGCAGAATTCATTGCATTACGCTCTCTTAATTGTTTGTTAATTGAGTCCCCGTATCAGCCACTCCATTATCTCGCCCTGGATCTGTTTCAGACAAACAGGCCTATAATTATAACGAATGACGCTGATATCTGGGTGGACTGGGTGTTTCCGAGAAACGGAAAGGTGGGGCAGCCGCCGTCCAAAAGGGGAGATAGTATGTCAGGAGTGGAGAACGCAGGGATTGCAGAACTTTCAGAGTGAACTAGCTGTGTGACTCAGTTTCCCCAATTTATTATGCATCGCCACCCGGCCGGTGCATGGGAGTGAAGACCCCACCCATCGATGGAGGTCAACCCTGATGGCTGCCTGGCTCTGGGAATGACCCCAGAGGTACAGAGACAATTAACTTGGAATGAGCGGTAGGGGCTGCGGGGCCGGGCGTGAGCAGACGGGCTTTGAAGCCCTGCTGGTGCCTCGGCCACGACCACATGGAGCCAAACTGAGACGGGCCTCCTGGAGACCACAGAAAACAAGCGTCATTGCTTCTGCCAGGAAAGACCGACTCCAGCCTGGTTCGTCACAGCTGCCCCTAGCTGCCCTAACCCCGCGGCGAATCCACGCTGCCTGGCCTCACCGCCCTTCCCTAGCTCAGACGGGCCCATGGGGACAAGCCCCCCTCACTGTTAGACGTTTTCCATCTTGTTTCCAGTCCGAATTCGTCTGGTTCCAACTCCCGGCCCTCGACCGGGTTAGACCTGCCTCTGCTAGTGAAACATCCGCTCCCCGCGTTGGTACTTACAGCCCGGGATCCGTCACCCCTTCGCCGCCTCTTTGTTACGCTGAGCTCCTGGAGTCTCTCACTCGCAGGCAGGGTTTTTAATCCTTCTCCTGGCTCTTCTCTGATCCCTCTCCGATGGACTCACCCTCCGGCCGGAACTGTGGGCAGCGTCTGGGCCCGATCAGTGAAATCGCCTCTCTGCCCCTACGCGAGATTCCCGCTTACGCAGCCCGGGATGGCGTTCGCCCTTCTTGTCACAGCGTCGCCCCGGGAGCTCACGTTCCGCTGATTACCCTCCCCGCCCCCCAAATCTGCTTCAGAGTCGCTGCTCCCCAGGAGAGACTCCCCGGCCCGTGTATGGCTGACGCGCCTTGTTCCGTGTTGTGTACGGTGGCATTTAACCACATTCAAACCACAGTATTGGGTTGTGATCCACATCGCTCTGAACCGGGGACCCGGCCTCTCCCTCGTTCCCACGCCTTATTTCCCACTGAAGTGTTAACAGTGGGATCCTGGTGTCGTAACGGCATAGTGGTGTTAGCGGTGGGATACTATGTCCAAAGTGGTAACAGTGGGATGCTGGCCCCATAAAGGCACCTGGTGTCAGCGGGGATGGTTGAATCGTTTGGCGTGAGGCTGGAGGTGTTGTCATGACGTGTTTGCTCTGGGAGTTTTGGGCCGATGAGGCAGCAGAACCCTAGGTGGGTGGCGGTAGGAACCTTGCATCATGCGCCCCGGGGTAGTCGTAATTACAGGCCTGACCCCATGCCGAGAGAAGGCGAGGCCGACCCCTTTGCACTGCTCACACAGGCTGGAATCCAGCCCAGCCCACACCCCCGGGTATAAAACACCCCTGCCCCGTGCCAGGAGCTGCACATCTGCTGCTGGCTTCCTCCGCTCGCCTACCCAGCGATGGACAGCTCCCTGCATGCCAAGCTCGGCCTTCTGCTCGGCTGCTGCCTGTGGGGCGCATGGGGCCACACCAAGATCGACGTTAGCAATGGGGGGATATGGGGCACGTGGGGCGCGGAACAGTCCTGCCCCGGCAACAGCTTCGCCGTTGGGTTCTCCCTGAAGGTAAAGATTCACACTCGCCAGCCCGGCTCCCCCCTGCCCTCCCCACATCCCCTGCCTCCTTCCCCAGCCCGGCTCCCCCCTGCCCTACTCCCTGCCCCCTTTACCCTCCCCACATCCCCTGCCCCCTTCCCCAGCCCGGCTCCCCCTGCCCCACTCCCTGCCCCCTTTACCCTCCCCACATCCCCTGCCCCCTACCCCAGCCCGGCTCCCCCCTGCCCTACTCCCTGCCCCCTTAACCCTCCCCACATCCCCTGCCCCCTACCCCAGCCCGGCTCCCCCCTACCCCGCTCCCTGCTCCTTTCACCCTCCCCACAGCCCCTGCCCCCTTCCCCAGCCCGGCTCCCCCTGCCCTGCTCCCTGCCCCCTTCACCCTCCCCAGCGCCCCAGGCCCCTGCCCCACTCCCTGCCCCCTTCACCCTCCCCACAGCCCCTGCCCCCTTCCCCAGCCTGCTCCCCCTGCCCCTGCCCTCCTTCCCAACCCGGATCCCCCTGCCCCACTCCCTGCCCCCTTCACCCTCCCCACAGCCCCTGCCCCTTCCCCAGCCCAGCTCCCCCTGCCCCTGCCCTCCTCCCCAACCCGGATCCCCCTGCCCCACAGCCCTGAGACCCTCTGCTCAATTTCCCCCTCCCCACGCCCCTCTGCCCCCCATCTCCTTGCACTGAAGTGATGGGGGACCAGTCTCTAATGCCCAGGCTTGTTTCCCCCCAATGCCCCGTTGCAGGTGGAGCTGCCCCAGCTCGCCGGGGATGACACGGCACTGAACGGGATCCGGCTGCTCTGCTCCGACGGCAGCACCATCCAGTCCAACGTGGGGCCGTGAGTACCGTGGGGAGGGGCCCAACGGAGGGTGTGGGCAGGTGGCAGAGGGGGCACCAGGCTCTAGTGGAATAGGGGTGTCACCAACAGAGCGGGGGTCAGCGGGGGGGGGGGTTAGCAGTGGCAGAGATGGGAGGGTGGCATCGATGGTGGGAGGTCAGTGTCAGCAGTGGGTTAGTGGTGGGAGTAGTGGGATCGTGCTTTGACAGCGGGTTAGTGGTGTTAGCGGTGGGATCGTGGTATTCGCAGTGGGTTAGTGGTGGCAGGGATCGGATCGCGGTATTGATAGAGGGTTAGTGGGGGCAGGGGTGGGATCGTGGTATTGACAGTGGGTTAGTGGTGGCGGAGATGGGAGGGTGGCATCGATGGTGGGACGTCAGTGACAGCAGTGGGTTAGTGGTGGTAAAAGTGGGATCGTGGTATTGACAGTCGGTTGGAGGGCAGGGGTGGGATCATGGTATTGACAGCGGGTTACTGGTGTTAGTGGTGGGATCGTGGTATTGGCAGTGGGTTAGTGGGGGCAGGGGTTGGATCGTGGTATTGACAGTGGGTTAGTGGTGGCAGGGGTGGGATCGTGGTGGTGGCAGAGGTGGGATACTAGGGCAGCAGCTCCCAGCCCAGAGTGGCAGAGGTTGGGGGGAAGGCAGCAACCCCTGTGGGCCGTGCCCAGCTGACCCGTTCTCTCCTCCCAGGTGGGGCTCATGGGGCTCAGTGAAGAAATGTCCCTCGGGGCAGCGGCTGACCCAGTTCCGGCTGCGGGTGGAGCCCTGCCAGGGCCTCAAGGACGACACGGCCGCCAACAACATCGAGTTCGTCTGCACGGGCGGGGCGGAGCTGAGGGGGGATGGGCGGTGTTGGGGCAAGTGGGGCCCCCAGAGCCGCTCCTGCGGCCCGCAGGGCATCTGCACCATCGCCACCAAGGTGGAGGCCCCCCAAGGCAAAGGGGACGACACGGCCCTGAACGACGTCTATTTCAAATGCTGCAGTTTGTCTGGTGGGTCTGGTGTTGGGCGCTGACCGCTCCCCACTGCCTCCCCAGTCCCCTCCCCCCACGAACCCTGCTCCCAGCTGCTCCCCCACCAGCCCCTGTGTGTGTGACCCCCCAATAAACGACTTACTTTGGACCTGAGCTGAACGGCGTCTGCCTCTTGTTGGCCGGATGCAACTCTGGCAACGGGGAGGAGGGAGAGAAGTCGCTCCCCCACCAGCTAAGGTGGGGGGGCAGAAGGTGGGAATTGGATTCGGTGGGAGGTGGGGTCTGCAATTCCCTCACCCTCCGAGACAGACTGGCTGGCTCAGGGGGGTGGGGAATGGGGTTAGGGGCCTGTCCCCTCTAGGGGGCGCCGGCTCTCATCCAGCCCCAGGCCAGGGCTGGCTCTCCGCAGTCCTCCGGCTTCACCGGCTCGGTGTCTGGAACCCGGTCAGACCGGTCCCTGCCATGTCCCTGGGCTTGTTCCTGGCTGCGTTAATTAGCCCAGTGACTCCAGTTCCTGCAGGAAGTGTCGTTTCACCGCTGGGCTGGGCCCAGGGCAGGATCATCGTCAGCCAGCCCCTAACGACGCCCGCCAGGCGGCCGGGTTGGTACCGGGGTGTCATGCGTGTTCCAGGCATCCGGGGTGTCTCTCCCCATCGCGTGGGACGCGGCTGCAATCCTCCCGGGCGTCTGTCACAGCCTCTGCTCCAGCCCCAGCCCTGCTCCTGCCTCTTCACACCGGCCCCGGCCTCCCCAGCGCCCGGCCCTGTACACGGCCGGTCACGTTAACGGATCCCAGCACCAGTCCACCCCTTCCACGCCCGTCCCCCCGCAGAGCGGTCGCCTCCCTGACGTCCATTCAGGATGGCTTTCGAGGATGGGAGAGGGGCGTTGGCTCACTGTGCCCGGCCCTGGGGGGCCCTGGCAACAATATATGGGGCACTTCACTGCCTGGAGCGGCGGTTTCAAGGCCACACGGTGCAATGGTAGGAAAACTTGGAAACCCCCCGCGTGGTGTCAACCAGGCTGTTCCTCTAGGAAGTTCTTTGCATGCGAGTGTGACGGAGCAGGGAGCGGGGCGGATTTGACCTGGGAATGTTGCAGGGGGGTTTCACTGGGGATGGGGGTGTCACAGAATGTGGGGGGGACACAAGGCCCTGCCCCCCCGGCTTCCTGAGATTCACCATGACTCTCAGCCAGCCAGTAAAGCAGAAGGTTTATTCAGATGACAGGAATACAGTCCAAGACAGGTCTTGCAGGCACAGAGAACAGGATCTCCCCGAATTAGGTGCATCTTGGGGTCCCAGGGCCCCACAGCCCCCTTAGGGGGGTCAGAGCCCCGTCTCCCTCCCAGCCATATCACCAGCCAGCTCTGAAACTCTCCCTCCAGCGACCCCTCCCACAGCCTTTGTTCAGTTTCCCGGGCAAAGGTGTCACCTGGCCTCCAACCCCTTCCTGGGTTCTCATGTTACATGCTCAGGTATTCTCCCTCGGTCCGTCTCCCATCCCCCAATGCAGACTATCCTAGCCACACTCCCCTGTCAGCATTCACAGACCACAGCAAGAACAGTCCCAGTTCGTCACATCTCCCCCCTTCGAGACCGAACTGAGCAGGGTCACTTTAGCCAGTGACCCGGGGAAGTTCGAACCTACCCCCGTTCCCATGGATGCCCCAGCATCCCTCCCATTCCTTGGTGAGAATTACACCAGGCCCCTCCAGTTTCACGCCCCCACTTAGGTCGGGGGTGCTCGATGGCACTCTCAGTTCGCATGTGGGAAGGTTTATGCGGCCCGTGCCCTTTTCCCACCCCAATACCCCTTTGTGACAAACTGGGACTGTTCTTACTGTGGTCTGTGAATGCTGACAGGGGAGTGTGGCTAGGATAGTCTGCATTGGGGATGGGAGTCTGACTGAGGGAGAATACCTGAGCTTGTAACATGAGAACCCAGGAAGGGGTTGGAGGCCAGGTGACACCTTGGCCCGGGAAACTGGACAAAGGCTGTGGGAGGGGTCGCTGAGGGGAGAGTCTGGGAAGCTGCCTGGAGAGATGGCTGGGAGGCAGACGGGGCTCTGACCTCCCAAGGGGCTGGGGCGCCCTGAGACCCCAAGATGGACCCAACTGAGGGGGGTCCTGTTGTCTGTGCCTGCAAGACCTGTCTTGGACTGTGTTCCTGTCGTCTAAATAAACCTTCTGCTTTACCGGCTGGCTGAGAGTCATGGTGAATTGCAGGAAGCCGGGGGTGCAGGGCCCTGAGTCCCCCATACTCCGTGACACCCTGGGGTTCCAACTGGGCTGGGGTCTTCTCCCAGCGCTCCAGTCTGGAGGTCGGTGATTCGGGCTCTCTCGGTTCAGAGCCCCCCTTTTAACCTTGGCCACCCTCTGGAAAGGCTCCTCTATGCTGGGCAAGGGTCCTAAAGCTGTTTTCCCCTTGTCCCAGGCCTTCCTCCCCCTCTGACAGGGGTCACAGGATCCGCAGTACTGTCGGACAGTAACAAAGACCCCAGGCCAGTAAAAGCTCCGTAGCAGCCTCTGCTGGGTACGCCAGGTTCCCTGGTGCCCTGAGAGGGGAATGTCATGGGCCCGGCACAGCAGCTGGCGGCGATACTTCTGGGGTACCACCAGCTGCCTCCTGATCCCCCCTGACTCCATTTTCCCTGGGGGAGCCCATTCTCGGTACAGGAACCCCTTCTCCCACAGGAACCTTTTCCGGCCACTTCTCCCCATGGTCTGTGCCGCACTGAGATCGGCCAGGTCCTTTATCTTCCGCAAGGAGGGGTCTCTTTGTAACTCGGCCTGGAACTCAGCAGCTGGGACAGGGATGGCCACCTGCTCTCTCTCGCCGTCTGGGTCTGAGGCCGCAGCCTCCCTGAGCCGTGTCCCTGGGTGTTCCCTCCCCACCAGGTTAGGGTCCTGCGCCTCGGGCAAGGCACCCTCCCCAAGGCCAGGGCGCAGTGCCCCTCGCCGGCTCTGACTGCGGGTCACAACCAGGGCACCTTGGGGGTTGCTTGGCCAGTCCTCCAGGTCCCTCCCCATCAACACCTCAGTGGGCAAATACGGGTGTACCCCAATGTCCTTGGGGCCCTCCTTGGCTCCCCACTTCAGGTGCACCCTTGCCACAGGCACCTTGAATGGGGTCCCTCCCACCCCCGTCAGGGTCAGGTAGGTGTCGGGCACCACCCGATCTGGGGCCACAACCTCGGGCCGGGCCAGCGTCACCTCTGCGCCCGTATCCCAGTATCCATTGACCTTCCTCCCATCCACCTCCAGGGGAACAATGTACTCTCTCCGGAGGGACCGCCCCGTGCCCACCGTATAAACCAAAAACCCTGAGTCTGGAGCATCCAGCCCCCTAGAGGAGCTGGCCTGGAGCTCTCCTCCCTCCTTAGCAGGTGGTACGCTGCCAGCCCCCCTTCCCTGGGAATGCTGCCTCTCGCCCGGCTGGGTCTCTACCCAGTCAACCCTCTGTGGGTTCGGTCTGCTCAGTCTGTCCCTGGGCCTGGGGCACTGGGCCCGTATGTGACCTCTCTGGTCACAGTGATAGCAGCCCATGTCCCGTGGGTCCCCTCGAGTGGGTCGGGTGGACCTGACGCTGGATGTTCCCCTTTGGTGGGGGTTCTCCATATTTCCCCGCTGGGAGGTCCCATGGTGACTCTCGCTCTGCGTTGTGGTGGGACTGTTCCTTTGGGACTCCTCCCTGTTATCCCCTGCCCGACTGTTCACACACTCGTCGGCCAACTGGCCTGCGTGCTGCGGGTTCTCTGGCTTTTGGTCCATCAACCATTGCCTCAGGTCGGATGGTCACTGCTCATACACGTGCTCCAGTACGAATAGGTCAAGCAGGTCCTCTATAGTTTGGGCCCCAGCTGTCCACTTGCAGGTGTACCCCTGTGCCCGGTTGGCTAGTTGTAGGTATGTGACCTCACGGGTTTTACGCTGATGTGACGAAGTGGGACTGTTCTTAATGTTTTCCTCAGTTTCCCCTATGCAGTTCTTAAGTATCTAGGTGGTGGGATAAGGGTGTCTGGTTGCTGCAGAGCAAAGGGCCAGGGCACATAAATGCCCGACACTCTGTCTCCTTGCAACTGATGGCCTGGGCCCCTCCTCTGCAAAGGTGCCAACTGAAGGTGTTGGAGACAAAGGGGTCAGGTGACCTCCTGGCCCGGGAAAGAGACAAAGCCCAGAGAAGGAGGGGCTGGACGGGGGTGGGAGTTTGGGGCTGGCTGGGGACTGGAAGGGAGGGCGGACGTGGGTTTGCCTCGCGGGGCCCCAGAATGGACCTGACTGAGGGGTCCCGTTCTCTGTACCTACAAGCTCTGTTTTAGACCGTGTTCCTGTCGTCTAATAAACCTCTGTGTTACCGGCTGGCTGAGAGTCACGACTGACTGCGAAGTGGGGGTGCAGGACCCTCTGGCTTCCCCAAGACCCCGCTGGGGCGGACTCGCTGTGGGAAGCGCATGGAGGGGCATATGCTGAATGCTCCCAGGAGAGACCCAGGAGGTGAAGCTGTGTGAGCTTCTTGCCCTGAAGACGGTCTGCTCCGAGGGAGAGGAGGCTCCCCAAAGTCCTGACTGGCTTTGTGGGGAGCAGTTCCAGAGCATCGCCCGGGGACGCCGTGACAGCTGACTCCGGAACCTTTTCCGGTACATCTCAGGGCTCAGCCCAAACTCACGGAGCAGGGCCTTTTTGTACAGTTCGTAGTCCCCTTTCTCTGCCCCTTTCAGTCGGCTGTACACCTCCCTGGCTGTGGAGTCCAGTGAGGGGATGAGAAACTGGAGCCTGTCTGCAGGGTCAACCTGGAGCAGCTCGCAGGTATTCTCAAAGGCCGTCAGGAAGGTATCCATGTCCTCCCCCTCCTTACGCTGGGCCAGGAAGCACTTATCAAAGCTCTTTGCAGTCTTGCGTCCCCCCTCGCTCACCGCAGCCGGGGCCCCACTGCTCCTCAGCCTGGCCAGTTCCAGCTCATGCTGACGTTTCTCCTTCTCTTCCTGCTCCTACTTCAGTTCTTGCTGCCTTAACTCGAGCTCTTTCAGTCTCAGCTCCCTGTCACATTCCAGCCGCATCCACTCCCAGGACGGGGAGCTCCGCCGGGACGATCCCCTGCTGGCCACCGGGGTGACCCCGGTATTCGCTGGACTTCCCCCAACCCCTCCCCTAGATATAGGTAGTCAGGGTCTCGGGATGTCCTCGGCAGCAGTCTGACCCCTCCCAGCCATGTCAGGCCCCGGGGCCCACGCTGCATCCGCCGGGCGGCTGCCCTCAGGGACAGGGCTCGGTTCATCCAAGCGATCCCTCTCCTCCAGCTGGGCAATGAACTGTTCTTTGGTGGACCTCCCCATGCGCAGCCCCCTCTGCTTGCACAGCTCCACCAGGTCGCTCTTAAGGCGTTTAGCATCCATCCTCCTGCTGGCCACTCGCCGGCCTGTGCTCTCCGCTTTCCACCGTTCCAGGGGGACCCCTAGTGTGCCAGCCCTTCTTCAGGTCACCACTTCTCTGCCAGGGTCGAGCTGCAGACTCCTCCACCCCGGGACCGCTCGCTGCGATCCCCCGGGGGACCCTGTTACTGCAACAGTCCTTCTCTCTGGTCACACACTCCCAGGGGTTAATCGCCCCCTGAAACCGTCTCTCTCTGACTCTTCAGCCCACCTGGTCCCCGTCGATCCCCCTGCGTTTTACTGCTCCCCAGTCACTTGCTGCAGGAAGTGCCGTCCACGGGGTGCAGTAGATCCCACCTCTGCCACCAGTTGTCACGGAGTGTGGGGGGACACAAGGCCCTGCACCCCCGGCTTCCTGCGATTCACCATGACTCTCAGCCAGCCAGTAAAGCAGAAGGTTTATTTAGACGACAGGAACACAGTCCACGACAGGTCTTGCAGGCACAGACAACAGGACCTCCCCAGTTAGGTGCATCTTGGGGTCCCAGGGCACCACAGCCACTTGGGGGGGTCAGAGCCCCGTCTGCCTCCCAGCCCTTCCACCAGCCAGCTCTGAAAACTCTCCCTAGCGACCCCTCCCACAGTCTTTGTCCAGTTTCCCGGCGGAGGTGTGACCTGGCCTCTAACCCCTTCCTGGGTTCTCATGTTACATGCTCAGGTATTCTCCCTCGGTCAGTCTCCCATCCCCCAGTGCAGACCGTCCTAGCCACACTCCCCTGCAACCTTCCCAGACCACAGCAAGAACAGTCCTAGTTCGTCACAGGGGGACTTCCCTTCAAGGAAGGTCCCTGAGCTATAACCTGAGCCAGGACGGGGGTGGGAGAAGTGACACCTTCTGGCCCGGAGACTGGACAAAGGAGAGGAGGAGCTGGGGGGAGAGGAAGAGAGGAGCTGCTGGAGGAGTTTTTGGTTTCAGTTTGGTGCTGGGTGGTGGAACACAGGGAACCCCAAGCTGGGGTCTAAGCTCCCTGCCCCCCAGAAGGACTTGACTGAGGGGTCCTGGCTGTACCTACAAACACTGTTTTAGACTGCGTTCCTACTGTCCAATAAACCTTTTGTTTTACTGGCTGGATGAGAGTCATGGTGAATCGCAGGAAGAGGGGTGCAGGGCCCTGACTCCCCCCCACTCTGTGACAGCGAGCGGGTGCTGAGGCTTGGGAGAAATGCTGCATGGCTCTTAGTGACGTTGGTGATGCAGACGCCTGTTGGGGGAAGCTGTTGGCACGAGGAGGTCAGATTTCTCCTTGGACCGGGGGCCAAGTCGCTCCCTGGGCAGCGGGCGCTGGTGTCCGGGTGAGACTTCCAATGGAGGGGAACGGCGTCAGGGGCTGTTCCAGGGCTGGGGTCTAGAGCGTGAAATACACCAGTTTGTAGCAGAAAGGGGGTAATATTTGCTCCCTGCATAGGTATTGACAGACTGGGATTAAGCCACCCCTTAGCCATCTCTTTATTATGGCGAGAGACAGCGTCCAGAGCCAGGTGCCCCAGAGGGAATGAACAGAACAGGGAATCACCAAGTGATCCATCCCCTGTCGCCCATTCCCAGCTCCTGGCAAACAGAGGCCAGGGACACCATTCCTGCCCATCCTGGCTAACAGCCATCGATGACTTGTGACCCACATCGCTCTGGACCAGTTCCTTGGCCTCTTCCTTATTCCCCATTCTCCTGATTCTTTGGGTCATCTGCAAACTTTCTCAGGGGTGATTTTATGTTTTCTTCCGACTCTTCGATAAAGCAGTTAACAAACGTCGGGCCAGTAACCGAGCCCTTCGGGAGCCCACTGGAAACACCCCGGCTCGCTGACGATGTCCCGTTTCCGATTCCATTCAGAGATCCATCAGTTAGCCAGTTTTGAATCCGTTTCCTATGTTCATTTGAGGCCAGTCTAGTTTTTCAATCCGCATGCCGTGCAGCACGCAGTCAGACGCCTCCCAGGCATCTATGGTTGTTAGAGCAGCGCTATTATCTTGATCCCCCAATTTTGTAATCGCTCTGACAAAAGGCCTCAAAGTAGCAGGACGGGCTCCATTTTCCACACAGCCCCGCTGAGTGGCTGTAACGGTGCGGCTCTGGTGGGACCCAACTGAGAGTGCTAATTCGGGACAAATCGCTCAGAGCAGGGCAGTTACAGCCCCAGGCTGGGGTTTTTCCACCTCTAAAGCAAAGCTAACCAGCCAGCCAGAGAGGACTTCGGTCTCACCCCACTGGCTAACCACACGTCACACAAGCAATTCCCTCAGACGCTCCAGTTTCCCAGAGTTCAAAAGTTTATCTGCAGAGTTTTACCTCCCAGCCTATGGGGAGGGGGGGCAGTGGTGTTAAGGGGCACCTTATGTGGTCCGAGGCTGACTGCCCCACATCTCCATGGGGTTCTACCGCAGCTGCTCCGCTCCACCCTCCATCCCGTGAGCCGCTCCAGCCCTTCCGCGAACTGCTGTGCTCCACCAACCGCTCAACAACATAACTTCAGCCCCCCCCAGCACTCAGAGATTTCAGCTCTTTAGTGATTTCAGCTTGTACCAAGGGAGCTTCAGTGCTGATGAACCATTGGCCCAAAGTGAATTCAGCTCAGCAGCCTGTAACTAGATTCCTAATAGAATTAAAATTAGCTTCCACAGTAGACAGACAAGGGAGTGCAATTGATATTTCAGACCTCTCTCAATTCACCAGGTTTTGGAACCCATGTCCCTTGTCTAGCGAGTGCTACTTAGTTGATGGCGAGTCCCTCTGTCATAAAACAGTTCCACTGGCCTTGATTCACATAATCAGGGTAACAACACTTTATTCTTCCTGCCCCAATAACAGAGAAACTGGGGATCCCACAGCAGCCCAAGTGACCATTTGGGCGGCTGTGGGTTCATGCTAGGCAGGGTGGGTGTGCCTTTGCAAACAAGATCAGGCCCTGAAGTTCTTTTCCACAATTCACCACCAGATGTCAGGGGAGAGCTCATCCTGATTCTGCTTACACAGTGTGACGAACTGGGACTGTTCTTACTGTGGTCTGTGAATGCTGAGTGGGGAGTGTTGTCTGGGAAGGTCGCAGGGGAGTGTGGCTAGGACGGTCTGCATTGGGGGATGGGAGACTGGCCAATGGAGAATACCTGAGCATGTAACATGAGAACCCAGGAAGGGGTTAGAGGCGAGGTGACACCTTTGCCCGGAAAACTGAACAAAGGCTGGGGGAGGAGATGCTGGGGAGAGAGTTTCAGGAGCTGGCTGGTAATGGAGGGAGCCCAGATGGGGCTCTGCCCCCCCAATGGGGGGTGGTGCCCCTGGGACCCCAAGATGGACCTAACTGAGGGGGTCCTGTTGTCGGTGCCTGCAAGACCTGTCTTGGACTGTGTTCCTGTCGTCTGAATAAACCTTCTGCTTTACTGGCTGGCTGAGAGTCATGGTGAATCGCAGGAAGCCAGGGGTGCAGGGTCCTGAGTCCCCCACACTCCGTGACACACAGGCAAATTCATAGACTCACTAGATGAAAGGTCAGAAGCATTTTCCTTTCCTTCGCCACACACAAGCTCAGGATTCTTTTCCTTCTTGCTACAAGTTTTTGCAACATCAGTAGGTAACACAATCAAATCACCCTTCTGCTCTCCTTGTGCCCTGGCTAGGATATTACCCTGATCAGACAGAGTTGCTGCACCCTTTACCAACCACACACTAGCAATAGGCAAAATACAAGCAGCAGAGTTGTCTGGTCTCTGGGATTTTGCTAAGACACTAACTGGATGTAACCTAGTTACGGTGCCATTCTCCCCAGCAGACACAGACTTAGGACCATTCCCTTCCTGGGCTTTAGTTGAATTCAGAACCAACTCTGAGACATCTGCACTATTCTCAACCCTCACAGGCTGAAAGGCACCTTCTGTCTGCTCCACAGACAAAGAAGAGCCGGACACACGTTCTCCTTCACCAGACACACAGCTCGGGATGTCATTTCCCTTGTCCCAGCACCCCGGGCTGTTCACAGACAACTGCTTGGAGCCGGGGGTAGCTCCCTCCATAGGCAAGTCAATACCCCTGACAGACACAGGCACATTTCCTCCACTGTCACTATTCTCCACACAGGAAACAGGTAAGGTCTAGGGACACTCATCTTCCACTCTCCCTGCCTTCCCAAACTGCTGACTAGACAAAGCCATCAGCTCCCCAGGCTGCCTTGACTCATTCACACTTTCCTTACCAGGAACCTTGCCACTCCCAACAGATAAACTGCTGCTCTTCTCACTGCACTGAGCTACTGCCAGCAAATCATGGTTACCCTTTCCAGGTTCCCTTTTACCAGCTGTATCAGCCTCCAATCCATCACCCATCCAAGATCTCCCCTTTCCTTCCTCAACTACGGCTTCCACCTGACCAGCCACTTTAATCTGCTCCCAAGAAACATTTTCCTGATCAATGGGATCTTTCTGCTCTAGATCTAACTTCAGATTCACTTCTGAGACATTAGACAGACATTCAGACACTTCATTTACAGACAAACAGCTCTTCTCCTCACACAAACCTTTGGAGAAACCCTCCCCAGGCAAATCATTGCCCATAACAGACACAGGTTGAAGATCATTCCTGTCCTGTGACGAACTGGGACTGTTCTTACTATGGTCTGTGAATGCTGACAGGGGAGTATGGCTAGGATAGTCTGCACTGGGGGATGGGAGACTGAGTGATGGAAAATACCTGAGCATGTAACCTGAGAACCCAGGAAGGGGTTAGAAGCCAGGTGACACCTTTGCCCGGGAAACTGAACAAAGGCTGTGGGAGGGGTCGCTGAGGGGAGAGTGAGAGGAGCTGGCTGATGGAAGGGCTGGGAGGCAGACGGGGCTCTGACCTCCCAAGGGGCTGGGGTGCCCTGAGACCCCAAGATGGACCCAAATGAGGGGAGTCCTGTTGTCTGTGCCTGCAAGACCTGTCTTGGACTGTGTTCCTGTTGTCTAAATAAACCTTCTGCTTTATTGGCTGGCTGAGAGTCATGGTGAATCGCAGGAAGCCGGGGGTGCAGGGCCCTGAGTCCCCCATACTCCATGACAACTGGTGGCAGCGCTGGGATCTACTGCACCCCGTGCACGGCGCTTCCTGCAGTAAGTGACTGGGGAGCAGTAAAACGAAGGGGAATTGGTGGGGACCAGGTGGGCTGAAGAGTCAGAGAGAGACGGTTTCAGGGGGCGATTAACCCCTGGCAGTGTGTGACCAGAGAGAAGGACTGTTGCAGTAACAGGGTCCCCCGGGGGATCGCAGCGAGCGGTCCCGGGGCGGAGGAGTCTGCAGCTCGACCCTGGCAGAGAGGTGGTGACCTGAAGAAGGGCTGGCACACTAGGGGTCCCCCTGGAACGGTGGAAAGCGGAGAGCACAGGCCGGCGAGTGGCCAGCAGGAGGATGGATGCTAAACGCCTTAAGAGCGACCTGGTGGAGCTGTGCAAGCAGAGGGGGCTGCGCATTGGGAGGCTCACCAAAGAACAGCTCATTGCCCAGCTGGAGGAGAGGGATCGCTTGGCTGAACCGAGCCCTGTCCCTGAGGGAAGCCGCCCGGCGGATGCAGCGTGGGCCACGGGGCCTGACGTGGCTGGGAGGGGTCAGACTGCTGCCGAGGACATCCCGAGACCCTGCCTAGCTATGCCTAGGGGAGGGGTTGGGGGAAGCCCAGCGAATACCGGGGTCACCCTGACCCTGGCAGCCAACAGGGGATCATCCCGGCAGAGCTCCCCGTCCCTGGAACAGATGTGGCTGGAATGTGACAGGGAGATGAGACTGAAAGAGCTCGAGTTAAGGCAGCAAGAACTGAAGTAGGAGCAGGAAGAGAAGGAGAAACGTCAGCATGAGCTGGAGCTGGCCAGGCTGAGGAGCAGTGGGGCCCCGGCTGCGGTGAGCGAGGGGGGACGCAAGACTGCAAAGAGCTTTGATAAGTGCTTCCTGGCCCAGCGTAAGGAGGGGGAGGACATGGATACCTTCCTGACGGCCTTTGAGAATACCTGCGAGCTGCTCCAGGTTGACCCTGCAGACAGGCTCCAGTATCTCATCCCCTCACTGGACCCCACAGCCAGGGAGGTGTACAGCCGACTGAAAGGGGCGGAGACAGGGGACTACGAACTGTTCAGAAAGGCCCTGCTCCGCGAGTTTGGGCTGAGCCCTGAGATGTACCGGAAAAGGTTCCGGAGTCAGCGTAAAACCCGTGAGGTCACATACCTACAACTAGCCAACCGGGCGCAGGGGTATACCCGCAAGTGGACGGCTGGGGCCCAAACTAAAGAGGACCAGCTTGACCTATTCAAACTGGAGCACATGTATGAGCAGTGACCATCTGACCTGAGGCGATGGTTGATGGACCAAAAGCCAGAGAACCCGCAGCACGCAGGCCTGGCCGACGACTGTGTGAACAGTCGGGCAGGGGATAACAGGGAGGAGTCCCAAAGGAACAGTCCCACCACAACGCAGAGCGAGAGTCACCATGGGACCTCCCAGCGGGGAAATATGGAGAACCCCCACCAAATGGGAACATCCGGCGTCAGGACCATCCGACCCACTCGGGGGGACCCACGGGACATGGGCTGCTATCACTGTGGCCAGAAAGGCCACATACGGGCCCAGTGCCCCAGGCTCAGGGACAGACTGAGCAGACCGAACCCACAGAGGGTTGACTGGGTAAAGACCCAGCCGGGCGAGAGGCAGCATTCCCAGGGAAGGGGGGCTGGCAGACTACCACCTGCTAAGGAGGGAGGAGAGCTCCAGGCCAGTTCCTCTGGGGGGCTGGATGCTCCAGACTCAGGGTTTTTGGTTTATACGGTGGGCACGGGGCTGTCCCTCCGGAGAGAGTACCTTGTTCCCCTGGAGGTGGATAGGAGGAAGGTCAATGGATACTGGGATACGGGCACAGAGGTGACACTGGCCCGGCCCGAGGTGGTGGCCCCAGATCAGGTGGTGCCCAACACCTACCTGACCCTGACGGGGGTGGGCGGAACACCAGTCAAAGTGCCCGTGGCAAGGGTACACCTGAAGTGGGGGGCCAAGGAGGGCCCCAAGGACGTGGGGGTACACCCGTATTTGCCCACTGAGGTGTTGATGGGGGGGGACCTGGAGAACTGGCCAAGCAACCCCCAAAGGGCACTGGTTGTGACCCGCAGTCAGAGCCGGCGAGGGGCACTGCGCCCTGGCCTTGGGGAGGGTGCCTTGCCCGAGGCGCAGGACCCTAACCTGGTTGGGAGGGAACACCCAGGGACACGGCTCAGGGAGGCTGCGGCCTCAGACCCAGCGGGCGAGAAAGAGCAGGTGGCCATCCCTGTCCCAGCTGCTGAGTTCCAGGCCGAGTTGCAGAGAGACCCCTCCTTGCGGAAGGTAAGGGACCTGGCCGATCTCAATGCGGTACAGACCATGGGACGAGGTGGCCGGAAAAGGTTCCTGTGGGAGAAGGGGTTCCTGTACCGAGAATGGGCTCCCCCAGGGAAAATGGAGTCAGGGGGGATCAGGAGGCAGCTGGTGGTACCCCAGAAGTATCGCCGCCAGCTGCTGTGCCGGGCCCATGACATTCCCCTCTCAGGGCACCAGGGAACCTGGCGTACCCAGCAGAGGCTGCTACGGAGCTTTTACTGGCCTGGGGTCTTTGTTACTGTCCGACAGTACTGCGGATCCTGTGACCCCTGTCAGAGGGGGAGGAAGGCCTGGGACAAGGGGAAAACAGCTTTAGGACCCTTGCCCAGCGTAGAGGAGCCTTTCCAGAGGGTGGCCCAGGTTAAAAGGGGGGCTCTGAACCAAGAGAGCCCGAATCATCGACCTCCAGACTGGAACGCTGGGAGAAGACCCCAGCCCAGTTTGAATCCCAGGGGTATTGGGGTGGGAAAAGGGCACCGGCCGCATAAACCTTCCCACATGCGAACTGCGAGTGCCATCAAGCACCCCCGACCTAAGGGGGGGCGTGAAACTGGAGGGGCCTGGTGTAATTCTCACCAAGGAATGGCAGGGATGCTGGGGCATCCACGGGAACAGGGGTAGGTTCGAACTTCCCCGGGTCACTGGCTAAAGTGACCCCGCTCAGTTCGGTCTCGAAGGGGGGAGAGATGTGACGAACTGGGACTGTTCTTACTGTGGTCTGTGAATGCTGAGTGGGGAGTGTGGCTAGGATGGTCTGCACTGGGGGATGGGAGACTGACCGAGGGAGAATACTTGAGCATGTAACATGAGAACCCAGGAAGGGGTTAGAGGCCAGGTGACACCTTTGCCCGGAGACTGGACAAAGGCTGTGGGAGGGGTCGCTGAAGGGAGGGTCTCAGGAGCTGGCAGGTAATGGAGGGGAGCCCGGACGGGGCTCTGACCCCCCCAATGGGGCTGTGGTGCCCCTGGGACCCCCAAGATGGACCTAACTGGGTGGGATCCTGTTGTCTGTGCCTGCAAGACCTGTCTTGGACTGTGTTCCTGTCATCTAAATAAACCTTCTGCTTTACTGGCTGGCTGAGAGTCATGGTGAATCGCAGGAAACCGGGGGTGCAGGGCCCTGAGTCCCCCATACTCCGTGACACTGGCCACCTGGACTGAACAAACCTTTGGTATCTTCCCGCATCAAAAGATCCTTAGGCAATAACCCCCTTACCCCAGCTATAACGTCATGCTGAGTCCCATTCCATTCAAGGTGGATTCTGGCTAAAGCCACGTGTACAGTAACTCATAGAGGACATCAACATTCACACTCTCTATGAATTTTCCATTAGCACTCCCATACCGAGCATTGGCACGGCTTATGGGGTACATTCGGTTACACCCAGACAACTGCTCAGAGTTATACCACAGACCAACAGTGGTAGAAACTGGACTTTCAAGAGGATACAATTTCTGCTGTTCTTCCCTTGCTCTTCTGACTTGGAGCTGAAGTCAGGCCATGTCCTGTAGCATCTGGTGAGTTTTCTTCTTCCTTTCAGCAGCTTCTCTCTGTATCTCGGCTCCCTTCTGCTTTTCCAGCCATCGACTGTCTGCTAGGTTCTGTTCACGCTCAGATTGCAGTTTACTTGCTGCCTTTTGCACTCCAACCTTTCCTACAGCTTCTGTTGTGCCAGGTAAGGGCTGTGCTCCTGCCCCTGATCTCTGGCCATTCACAGATCTCTCAGTTCTTCATTTGTAGCATCGTTCTAAAGCGTATCCCCTTCTCTGAACACACATCTTCCAGGGCTTTCTGGTCAGGTCCCTCCTATGCTCTTTGCTCACCCATTGCAACTGCTCTTTCACCCACCAAACTCTCAAAATTCCAATGTGGATAGTGTGGGGTTCTGCCCCAAAGCTTCATTGCCCTGGTTCTGTGGGTCCTGCCGACTACGCCACTGTAGTGCTGCTGGCTTTGGTGGGACCCACCTGAGAGTATTAATTCAGGACAAATTGCTCAGACAGGGCAGTTACAGCCCAAGGCTGGGGTTTCTCCACCTCCAAGGCACCAAACCAGCCAGACGGAGAGGACTCGGTCACACCCCGCCGGCTAACCACAAGTCACACAAGCAATTCCCTCAGACACTCCAGTTTCCCATTATCACCACCAGTGCCACTCGTCATGGGGACAAATGGTTATGAAAACCAATACCCCAATAAAAGAAAAAAAGTTCTCCTGATCCCAAAGGACCAAGCCCCAGACCCAGGTCAATAGACAAGTCAGATCTCACACACAAATCCTGCTGTTGCCAATCCTTTAGAATCTAAAATCTAAAGGTTTATTCATAAAAGGAAGAAATATCGCTGAGAGCTAGAATTGGTTACATGGATTCAGTTACATACAGTGATGGCAAAGTTCTTGGTTCAGGCTTGTAGCTGGGATGGGATAAGCTGCAGGTTCAAATCAAGTCTCTGGCACATCCCCAGCTGGGACGAGTCCTTCAGTCCTTTGTTCAGAGCTTCAGCTTGTAGCAAAGTCCCTCCAGAGGTGAGAAGCAGGATTGATGACAGGATGGAGGAGCTGCAGCTGCCTTTTATAGTCTCCTCCAGGTGTAAGAACACCTCTTTGTCCTTACTGTGGAAAACTACAGCAAAATGGAGTCTGGAGTCACCTAGGCAGGTCCCTGCATGCCTGCTGAGTCACAAGGCGTATCTGCCTTCTCTCAATGGGGCAGTTGTGTAGCTGATGGGCCTTAATGAGCCATCCAGCAGGCTAGGCAGAGCTGACTCCAATTTGTCTGGGGTGTCTCCCAGAAGCAGAGCACAAGCGTGAAACACAGATAGAAATACAATATTCATAACTTCAACTACAAAAATGATCCATGCACCCAGCCAGCATAATCATAACCAGCAACCCATAACCTGGTCTTAGACACCCCATTTGACCCCCTTTATACAAGATTTGGTGCCACTCCAGGACCTTGGTTGCAACAATGATCTATATGGTCCCAGTTCATGTCAATAACGTCACAGCAGAATTCATTGCTTTACGCCCTCTTAATTGTTTGTTAATTGAGTCCCCGTATCAGCCACTCCATTATCTCGCCCTGGATCTGTTTCAGACAAACAGGTCTATAATTATAAGGAATGACACGGATATCTGGGTGGACTGGGTGTTTCCGAGAAACGGGAAGGTGGGGCAGTCGCCATCCAAAAGGGGAGATAAGATGTTAGGCGTGGAGAATGCAGGGGTTGCAGAAATTTCAGAGTGAACTAGCCGCGTGACTCAGTTTCCCCAATTTATTATGCATCGCCACCCGGCCGGTGCATGGGAGTGAAGAGCCCCCCTGGGAGGGAGACATCGATGGAGGTCACCCCTGTCGGCTGCCTGGCTCTGGAAATGACCCCAGAGGTACACAGACAATTAACTCATAATGAGTGGTAGGCCTGGGCGTGAGCAGATGGGCTTTGAAGCCCTGCTGGTGCCCCGGCCACGACCACATGGAGCCAAACTGAGACGGGCCTCCTGGAGGCCACAGAAAACAAGCGTCATTGCTTCTGCCAGGAAAGACCGACTCCAGCCTGGTTCGTCACAGCTGCCCCTAGCTGCCCTAACCCCGCGGCGAATCCACGCTGCCTGGCCTCACCGCCCTTCCCTAGCTCAGACGGGCCCATGGGGACAAGCCCCCCTCACTGTTAGACGTTTTCCATCTTGTTTCCAGTCCGAATTCGTCTGGTTCCAACTCCCGGCCCTCGACCGGGTTAGACCTGCCTCTGCTAGTGAAACATCCGCTCCCCGCGTCGGTACTTACAGCCCGGGATCCGTCACCCCTTCGCCGCCTCTTCGTTACGCTAACTGAGCTCCTGGAGTCTCTCACTCGCAGGCAGGGTTTTTAATCCTTCTCCTGGCTCTTCTCTGACCCCTCTCCGATGGACTCACCCTCCGGCCGGAACTGTGGGCAGCGTCTGGGCCCGATCAGTGAAATCGCCTCTCTGCCCCTACGCGAGATTCCCGCTTATGCAGCCCGGGATGGCGTTCACCCTTCTGGTCACAGCGTCGCCCCGGGAGCTCACGTTCCACTGATTACCCTCCCCGCCCCCCAAATCTGCTTCAGAGTCGCTGCTCCCCAGGAGAGACTCCCCGGCCCGTGTATGGCTGACGCGCCTCGTTCCGTGTTGTGTACGGTGGCATTTAGCCGCATTCAAACCACAGTATTGGGTTGTGATCCACATCGCTCTGAACCGGGGACCCGGCCTCTCCCTCGTTCCCACGCCTTATTTCCCACTGAAGTGTTAACAGTGCCCGGTACCTCACTACCATGGATCTTACCAAAGGCTACTGGCAGGTGCCTTTGGACCCGGAGGCCAGGGCGAAGTCCGCCTTCACCACCCCAATAGGGCTCTTCGAGTTCCTGGTCCTGCCTTTCGGCCTCAGGGGGCACCGGCCACCGGCCAGCGCCTGGTGGATCAGTTGCTCAGGGGGATGGAGGGCTTCGCTCTGGCGTATATTGACGATATCTGTGTCTTTAGCCGGACCTGGGAGGAACGTGTCCCAGGTGAAGAGGGGGCTGGGTCGCCTCCAGGATGCAGGACTGACCATAAAAGCTGAAACGTGCAAGGTGGGGATGGCAGAGGTTTTATACCTGGGCCACAAGGTTGGGAGTGGCCACCTGAAGCCGGAGCCGGCCAAGGTGGAGGCAATCAAGGCCTGGCCGCCCCCCAGACTAAGAAGCAGGTCCAGGCTTTCATTGGGATGGCGGGTACTACCGGAGGTTTGTGCCCCACTTTAGCTCCTGGCAGCTCCCCTCACGGAGCTGTGTCGGAAGGGAAAGCCGGACAAGGTGGTCTGGACCGAGCAGTGCCAGAGGGCTCTCTGTGCGCGGAAGGGGGCACTTATCCAGGGCCCGGTGCTGGTAAACCCGGATTTTAACAAACCCTTCCTGGTGTTCACCAACGCCTCGGACACAGGGCTGGGGGCGGTGCTGATGCAAACTGATACTAAGGGGGAGAGACACCCCATTGTGTACCTGAGCGAGAAGCTGCTGCCCCGGGAGCAGCACTACGCGGCCATAGGGAAGCAATGCCTGGCCATGGGGTGGGCCCTTAAACTGCAGCCGTATCTATGTGGGCAGCACCTCACCGTGTGCACCGACCATTCGCCCCGACGTGGCTGCACCCAATGAAAGGGGCCAATGCCAAGCTGCTGAGGTGGGCCCTGCTCCTCCAGGGGTATGACATGGAAGTGGGCCATGTGAGGGGGAGGGCCAATGTTATAGCGGATGCTTTATCGCGGGGCGGGGACCCTGAACTTCCCCAGGTCACTGGCTAAGTGACCCTGCTCCGTTCAGCCTCGAAGGGGGCAGAGATGTGACAAAGTGGGGGGGTTTCTTGTTCTCTGTGGAGTTTCAATGGTTTGCATGCGGAGGGGATGGGACTCAGTTTCCCTGGGTGTTACTGGTTTAACGAGGTGAGGGGAGAGGGAGTGTGTTTTGCAGAGGACTTGGGGACCCAGCCGATGGCCGGGAGGATGGATACCCCAGCGACCAGTGACCTGGTGACTCGGAGGCCCAGCTGAGGAGACACAGCCGGTTCTGGCCAATGGGTGGACAATGGGCTGCAGAGTGAGGACCCAGTGACCTGACCAGCCGGTTCCAGCCAGAGGACAGAAGCGAGGAGAGGAGGCCCCGGTTTACGACCCTGTTTCCCTGGAGAGAAGACAATGGACAGAGGTGGGGCCTGGGGCCAGGGATCTCAGATGCCCAGCTGGGAGCAGGGGGGCTCGGGGCTGGAGAGGGGGAGCAGGCAGAGCCCACCTGGATGCAGAGAGACTGGGATATGCTGGGCGGAGGGAGGCC
The DNA here is from genome assembly GCF_027887155.1 of Malaclemys terrapin pileata. Taxonomy (NCBI): domain Eukaryota; kingdom Metazoa; phylum Chordata; order Testudines; family Emydidae; genus Malaclemys; species Malaclemys terrapin. The sequence continues at coordinate 1,378,564 of NC_071519.1, read as the reverse complement.
AGGCCTGAGGCCCTGAGAGTTTCCTGTGCTGTGTTCAACTCTCAATAAACCCTCCTGTTTTACACTGGCTGAGAGTCGCTCCGGGCTACAGAACAGGGTGGCATCAACCCCTTCGGGGGTGGAGGCTCCGGGGGTCCAGAGCGAGGGGACTCCCTGAGGGGGCCCACGGCAGAGACAGACGTGCTAAGGCTCAGAGAGGTGCGGCTCCAGGAGGTGGAGGGGCCTGACCCCAAGAGAGAGTGGACCCCCGAGAAGGGCTGTTGCTGGCACAGAGGGCCCGAGGACAGCAGCAGCGGGGTTCGTTGCCCGGTGTGCTTCGCGCCAATGAACACACCATGAGGAGAAGCAAACAAAGTTTATTTGGGATCCCAAAGTGGTGCAAGGAGACTGGCACGTCTCAAATCAAGCACACCAACGTAAGCAGCCTTGGTCTTTGATACAGTTTGCAGCTAAGCCTTTCCCTTCTTCCCCCTGCCCTTTCTCACCCCCCTCCTCCAGTCCCACCTCTCCCCCTTCCTCACCCCCCCTCCTCCAGTCCCACCTCTCCCCCTTTCTAACCCCCCTCCTCCAGTCCCACCTCTCCCCCTTTCTCACCCCCCTCCATTCCCACCTTTCCCCCTTTCTCACCCCCCTCCTCCAGTCCCACCTCTTCCCCTTTCTCTCCCCCCTCCTCCAGTCCCACATCTCCCCCTTTCTCACCCCCCCTTCTCCAGTCCCACCTCTCCCCCTTTCTCACCCCCGTCCATTCCCACCTCTCCCCCTTTCTCACCCCCCTCCTCCAGTCCCACTTCTCCCCGTTTCTCACCCCCCTCCTCCAGTCCCACCTCTCCCCCTTTCTCACCCCGCCTCCTCCAGTCCCACCTCTCCCCCTTTCTCACCCCCTCCTCCAGTCCCACCTCTCCCCCTTTCTCACCCCATCCTCCAGTCCCACCACTTCCCCTTTCTCTCCCCCACTCCTCCAGTCCCATCTCTCCCCGTTTCTCACCCCACCTCCTCCAGTCCCACCTCTCCCCCTTTCTCACCCCGCCTCCTCCAGTCCCACCTCTCCCCCTTTCTCACCCCCCACTCCTCCACTCCCACCTCTCCCCCTTTCTCACCCCCCTCCTGCAGTCCCACATCTCCCCCTTTCTCACCCCCTCCTCCAGTCCCACCTCTCCCCCTTTCTCACCCCCCCTCCTCCAGTCCCACGTCTCCCCCTTTCTCACCCGCCTCCATTCCCACCTCTCCCCCTTTCTCACCCCCCTCCTCCAGTCCCACCTCTTCCCCTTTCTCACCCCCTTCCATTCCCACCTCTCCCCCTTTCTCACCCCCTCCTCCAGTCCCACCTCTTCCCCTTTCTCTCCCCCCCTCCTCCAGTCCCACATCTCGCCCTTTCTCACCCCCCCTTCTCCAGTCCCACCTCTCCCCCTTTCTCTCCCCCCCTCCTCCAGTCCCACCTCTCCCCCTTTCTCTCCCCCCCTCCTCCAGTCCCACTTCTACCCCTTTCTCACCCCCTTTCTCCAGTCCCACTTCTCCCCCTTTCTCACCCCCTTCTCCAGTCCCACTTCTCCCCCTTTCTCACCCCCCCTTCTCCATTCCCACCTCTCCCCCTTTCTCATCCCCCCTCCTCCAGTCCCACCTCTCCACCTTTCTCACCCCCCCTCCTCCAGTCCCACCTCTCCCCCTTTCTCCCTCTGGTTACATTACACAACCTTGGCTGTGCAGCTTGTTCTCACGGTTTCTTTCTGCAAGTCATCTTGTCCGTCAGCTAGAAGCATGTAGGTTTCCCTTATCACTACTGCTTCCCAGCTGCTGGCCTGTGAGGCCTGTGCCTCCTGATCCCCCCTGACTCCATTTTCCGTGGGGGAGCCCATTCTCGGTTCAGGAACCCCTTCTCCCACAGGAACCTTTTCCGGCCACCTCGTCCCATGGTCTGTACCGCATTGAGGTCGGCCAGGTCCCTTATCTTCCGCAAGGAGGGATCTCTCTGTAACTCGGCCTGGAACTCAGCGGCTGGGACAGGGATGGCCACCTGCTCTTTCTCGCCCACTGGGTCTGAAGCTGCAGCCTCCCTGAGCCGCGTCCCTGGGCGTTCCCTCCCCACCAGGTTAGGGTCCTGCGCCTCAGGCAAGGCACCCCCCCCAAGGCCAGGGCGCAGTGCCCCTCGCCGGCTCTGACTGCGGGTCACCACCAGTGCCCTTTGGGGGTTGCTTGGCCAGTTCTCCAGGTCCCCCCCCATCAATACCTCAGTGGGCAAATACGGGTGTACCCCCACATCCTTGGGGCCCTCCTTGGCCCCCCACTTCAGGTGTACCCTTGCCACGGGCACTTTGACTGGTGTTCCGCCAACCCCGTTAGGGTCAGGTAGGTGTTGGGCACCACCTGATCTGGGGCCACCACCTCGGGTCGGGCCAGCGTCACCTCTGCGCCCGTATCCCAGTATCCACTGACCTTCCTCCCATCCACCTCCAGGGGAACAAGGTACTCTCTCCGGAGGGACAGCCCCGCGCCCACCGTATAAACCAAAAACCCTGAGTCTGGGGCATCCAGCCCCCTAGAGGAGCTGGCCTGGAGCTCTCCTCCCTCCTTAGCAGGTGGTACTCTGCCAGCCCCCCTTCCCTGGGAATGCTGCCTCTCGCCGGGCTGGGTCTCTACCCAGTCAACCCTCTGTGGGTTCGGTCTGCTCAGTCTGTCCCTGAGCCTGGGGCACTGGGCCCGTATGTGGCCTTTTTGGCCACAGTGGTAGCAGCCCATGTCCCATGGGTCCCCCCGGGTGGGTCGGATGGTCCTGACGCCGGATGTTCCCCTCTGATGGGGTTTTTCTGTATTTTCCCACGGGGAGGTCCCATGGTGACTCTCTCTCTGCGTTGTGGTGGGACTGTTCCTTTGGGACTCCTCCCTTCTATCTCCTGACCGCCTCTTTACAAACTCATCAGCCAGCTGCCCTGCGTGTCGCGGGTTCTCTGGCTTTCTGTCCACCAACCACAGCCTCAGGTCGGATGGGCACCGCTCATACAGTTGCTCCAGTACCAGCAGTTTAATCAGGTCCTCCTTCGTCTGGGCCCCACCAGCCCACTTGCTGGCGTATCCTTCCATGCGGACGGCTAGTTGCAGATATGAGATCTCAGGGGTTTTATCTTGACTCCGGAACCTTTCCCGGTACATCTCAGGAGTCAGCCCAAACTCTCGTAGCAGGGCCTTTTTGAATAGTTCGTAGTCCCCTTTCTCTGCCTCTCCCAGTTGGCGGTACAATGCCACGGCTTTGGGGTCCAGTAAGGGGGTAAGGACCCGGAGTCTGTCCGCGGGATCAACCCGGTGCAGCTCGCAGGCCGTCTCAAAGGCCTCCAGGAAGTCATCCATGTCCTCCCCCTCCTTGCGTGGGGCCAGGATGCACTTATCAAAGCTCCGCGCAGTCCTTGGTCCCCCCTCACTCACCGCAGCCGGGGGTTCGCTGCCCCTCAGTCTCGCCAGTTCCAGTTCATGCTGTCTCTGTCTCTCTTTCTCCTCCCGTTCATGCTGACGCTGTTGTTCACGATCCTCCAGCTCTCTCAGTTTTAGCTCTTTCTCCCATTCCAGCCAATTCCGCTCCCCGGATGCCGAACGTCGCTGGGAGGATCCTCTGCTGGCCGGCGAGCTTCGCCGGGAGGGTCCTCTGCTGGCCGGGGGGGTCACGGTGCCTTCGGTATTTGCTGGGCTCCTCCCCACCCTTCCCCTAGGCATAGGAAGGAGGGGTCTCGGGAAGCCCTCAGCAGCCGGCTGACCACTCCCAGCTGGGACAGACACTGGTGCCTGCGCTGCATTTGCCAGGCTGCTTCCCTGAGACACAGGGATCAGTTCATTCGCGCGATCTTCCGCCTCCAGCTGGGCAATGAGCTGTTCTTTGGTGAGCCTCCCAATGCGCAGCCGCCTCTGCTTGCACAGCTCCACCAGGTCGCTCTTAAGCCGCTTGGCATACATCATTCTGCTGGCCACTCACCGGCCTGTGTGCTCACAGCTCCCCACAGTTCCCAGGGGGACCCCTAGTGTGCCAGCCCTTCTCGAGGTCACCGCCTCTCTGCCAGGGTCGAGCTGCAGACTCCTCCGCCCCTGGGACCACTCGCTGCGATCCCCCCGGGCGACCCTGTTACTGCAACCAGTTGTCACGGAGTATTGGGGGACTCAGGGCCCTGCACCCCCGGCCTCCTGCGATTCACCATGACTCTCAGCCAGCAAGTAAAGCAGAAGGTTTATTTGGATGACAGGAATACAGTCCAAGACAGGTTTTGCAGGCACAGACAACAGGGCCCCCCTCAGTTAGGTCCAGCTTGGGGTCCCAGGGCATCCCAGCCCACCCCCCTTTGGGGGGTCAGAGCCATCTCTGCCTCCCAGCCATCTCTCCAGCCTGCTTCCAGCCCTCTCCCTTCAGCGACCCCTCCCACAGCCTTTGTTCAGTTTCCCGGCTTAAGGAGTCCCCTGGCCTTCAACCCCTTCCTGGGTTCTCATGTTACACACTCAGGTATGCGCCCTCGGGCAGTCTACCATCCCCCAGTGCAGACTATCCCAGCCACACTCCCCTGTCAGCATTCACACACCCCAGCAAGAACAGTCCCAGTTCGTCACACCATTCATAGGCCATGCCCTTCCAAACATAATCTCGAAGGGACTGAGCCCTAACCTACCCTTTAGGAGAGCGCGAATGCGGAGCAAAACAAGGGGTAAGGCATCAGGCCACCGTAGGGAAGCCTCCTGGCAAACCTTTGAGAGGTGCCGCTTAAGTGTCTGATTTGTGCGTTCCACTACTCCACTGGCCTGCGGTCGCCATGGCGTGTGGAGCTTCCAGGGGATTTGCAGGGCATCCGATATCTTCTGAACGACTTGGGATGTGAAGTGTGTTCTCTTGTCAGATTCCATCCACTGGGGGAGTCCGAAGCGGGGAATGATCTCCTTGACAAATTTAAGAGCCACTGTTTTGGCAGTGTTGTTACGGCATGGGAAGGCTTCAGGCCATCCGCTGAATCGATCCACCAAGACGAGGAGGTATCTGAACCCTTGGGTCCGGGGGAACTCAGTAAAGTCTATTTGCCAAACCAGTCCTGGGCCTGGGGTAGGTTCCAGAGTGGCTGGTGGCACTGACACTCCTGGTCGAGGGTTGTTCTTTTGGCAGACTAGACATTCAGCCTGCCCCTGGGAGGCCAGGGGTCTAAGTCCAGAGGTTAGAAAATATTTATTCATAAGCTGGGTAAGAGCCTCTCTGCCAGCGTGGGTGGACTGATGTAGTTTCTGTAGTACTGGCCGTATTAGATTCCTTGGTAGGAGGATTTTTCCTTCCGTGGAGTGGAGCCATCCCTCCTTTTCCCGGAGCCTAAGTGTGTCGGCCAGGTTCCTCTCTTCGTGAGAGTACTGAGGGGTCGGAGCTCCCCCACTGATGGGATGAGGGCATGCATATGGGCATCTTCAGCTTCCTGCGGTTCCAGGGTAGCAGCTCGCTTGGCTTCTCTGTCCGCCCTGGCATTGCCCTTAGCCACATCTTGATCTTCCCTTTGATGAGCCTTGTGGTGCACCACTGCTACCGCTGAGGGGAGCTGTACCGCTTCTAAAAGCCGGAGAATTTGAGGCCCATGTTTAACCAGAGAGCCTTGGGCTGTTAGCATTCCTCTCTGCTTCCATAGACCAGCATGGGCGTGTAGCACTCCAAAAGCATATCTGGAATCAGTAAAAATGTTAACTCTTTTTCCTTTTGACAGTTCAAGTGCATGGGTTAAGGCTACCAATTCAGCCAGCTGGGCTGATTTCCCAGCAGGTAAACCCTCTGCTTCCACGGTTTCGTGGAGAGATACAATAGCATAGCCCGCCCTCCTTTGCCCGTTTACAACTGTGCTACTGCCGTCTGTATACCACTCAGAATCTGCAGTTGGGAGGGGTTGATCTTTTAAGTCTGGGCGGCTGGAGTATTGGACATCTATGATCTCCAGACAGTCGTGTTCCTGCTCCTCTGTCTCCGGTAGTAGGGTCGCTGGGTTGAGGGAGGGACAGGTTTGTAGGGTAACTTCAGGATTTTCTACAAGCTTTGCCTGATACCAAGCAACCCGAGCCTGTGTAAGCCAGAGACCACCCTTAGTATCCAGCAGGGCTTGAACCACATGAGGAATATACACTTGCACAATTCCCCCCAGTGTCAGTTTCTCAGCTTCCCCAAGCACTAGGGCAGTTGCTGCGACCGCCCGTAAACATGCCGGCCACCCCTGGGCAACTTGATCCAGTTGCTTAGAGAAATATGCCACGGGACGTTTCCAGGTGTCTAATAACTGAGTAAGCACTCCCAGGGCCACCCCTTTCCTTTCATGCACATACAGTTGGAACGGCTTAGAGAGATCCGGCAGACCCAGGGCTGCTAGGGTCTTTGGGTAGCACTTCTTTTATCAGTGAGAAAAGAAACCTAACACATTTCATTAATGCCTGGCAGTATTTTGCAGATCTCATAGTTGCTTGGGCACATTCAGGGCCCCCTTTTCTTGGTTGTCAGCCAAGTCTTAGCTGTGGGCAGTGTCCTTGGATGGGGCCAGCATCTTATCTTTGGACTGAGCTTGCTAGCTGTATTTTCCAGTTAACTCATTCTGTTCTTTTTCCTTCTCCCCTTCTTGGCTTCTTTTAACCTACAAAGGAAACTTCCACTCTTCACTCATCCACCTTTTCCCAACAATGAACACATACACATTGCCATTATACACCCTTCCAGTAACATAACTTCTATACAGAGCTTTGGAGCAACAAACCAGGACGAGCACACCCACTTCTGAGGATTCCACTCGGTACAACCTCTGGTGTCCAATAGCTTTCCTTTTTAAAACTTTAAATGCCTTGTCGGCTTCTGAGGACCAGTGAAAGGGGTCGTGATCCGCTCCCTTAACGCATTCGTATAAGGGTTTAGCCCACAGTCCAAACTCTGGAATCCATATTCTGCAGAAGCCTGCCATGCCCAGAAATGCCCTGATTGCTTGGGATAGGAATTTGGCAGATAGCTTCCTTCCTTTCGTTTGAAAGCTGACGCTCCCCTTGCCTTATGTGAAACCCTAAGTACCGAACTTCTGGGAGGGCGATCTGAGCCTTACTCTGTGCTACCCGATTTCCTCGGAGTCCAACAAAGTTCAGGAGGCTCACAGTGGCTTTAAGACAAGGGATTAGACCCACAGCAGCAATTAACAAGTCATCCACATATTTCAGGAGGAGGACCTTGTCCTCATTGTCCCACTCCTCCAAGTCTCTGGCCAGGGCCTGGCCGAAAAGGGTGGGGGGATTTTTAAATCCCTGGGCCAGCACTGTCCAGCAAAGCTGCTTTTTAACCCTCCTTTTGTCCTCCCACTGGCTCCACTCTGGGGCTTGCATGGCTGAGGGCTCAATTGCAAGGGTCATTCTCCAGGCATTCTCGGGGGGTAAGGTGAGGGTTATTTCATCTTCTTTGACCTCCTTAGATGGTCTCTGCCAAATCGGCTTGATATTGTTCATAAGCTCCCAATCCCAGTGTTTTAACCTTTTTAGTTTCCTTTTCCTCCTCCTCAACAGCAGGGTCCTCATGAGGATATTACAGTTATCCCAGTCAGGCTTATGGCTAGCCAGGCACCCCTCAAAGACCGAGATAAACGTGCTTGGATTCGTTGAGAATTCCCCTGCCTGTGCCTTAAAGGCTGCTAGGTCCACTGGGTTAAAAGTCACATGCATATAGACCTGCATAGTAGTGGCCTGATTCCTATCTGAGCCACGTCTGGACACCACGGTCTCGGTGATCAACGGATAAAATTCCACCGAGGGGGCAATCTCTGGGACCTGAGACACCTTGTCTTTATATGGTGGGGGTGTGATAGCCGAAGGGGACCCCGGACCTGCCATTACAGCTGTGGGGGGGGGGTTCTGGGGACTAACAGTAGCTACTACCGAACCTCTCGGAGTCAAATTACACCTTTGCAAAAGATCTGACCTATCTCTTAGCAACATAAACAACTGTACATACATATGTTCATTCCATTTACCCGTTTGCTGACAAAACAGAAGCAATTGAAGGATCGTGTTATAATTAAGTGATCCTTCCGGTGGCCACCTTTCCTGGTCCTCTAGCTGATACTGAGGCCAGTCTACTGTACAGAACCTTTTTAATTGACTTTTAATCAACGGATCCGATCCAAACACTTTCCAGTTCACCAGAATGCATTCTAAGGGTGTACACCTTGCCCTGCCTGCCATACTCTGTCCCTGCCCCAAACTCTAGGGAGACTCTGGGCGTCCCCAGGTCAAAACAGGTAAAGTCCCCACTGGACTGTTCCTACCTTATCCACGGGACCGGTTCCCCACCGTCGCCCGCAGCTGCTTCTCCACTGCTCGAGCGCGTTGCACCGTTGTGCCCTCCGGGGTCGACCAAACCGCGTCTCCGCCGAGGCCCCCGATGAAGTCACCGGTGCGCGCTGGGCGTCGGTCGTTGCCTCAATCCGTCGGCCGCCAGGAGGGATCCGGCCAAGGCTAAATTTCAGCCTCGAGCCCCACGTTGGGCGCCAAAACTGTTGCCGGCACAGAGTTGCCGAGGACAGCAGCAGCGGGGTTCGTTGCCCGGTGTGCTTTGCGCCAATGAACACACCATGAGGAGAAGCAAACAAAGTTTATTTGGGATCCCAAAGTGATGCAAGGAGACTGGCACGTCTCAAATCAAGCACACCAACGTAAGCAGCCTTGGTCTTTGATACAGTTTGCAGCTAAGCCTTTCCCTTCTTCCCCCTGCCCTTTCTCACCCCCCTCCTCCATTCCCACCTCTCCCCCTTCCTCACCCCCCCTCCTCCAGTCCCACCTCTTCCCCTTTCTCACCCCCGCTCCTCCAGTCCCACCTCTCCCCCTTTCTCACCCCCCTCCTCCAGTCCCACCTCTCCCCCTTTCTCACCCCCTCCATTCCCACCTTTCCCCCTTTCTCACCCCCCTCCTCCAGTCCCACCTCTCCCCCTTCCTCACCCCCCCTCCTCCAGTCCCACCTCTTCCCCTTTCTCACCCCCGCTCCTCCAGTCCCACCTCTCCCCCTTTCTCACCCCCCTCCTCCAGTCCCACCTCTCCCCCTTTCTCACCCCCCTCCATTCCCACCTTTCCCCCTTTCTCACCCCCCTCCTCCAGTCCCACCTCTTCCCCTTTCTCACCCCCGCTCCTCCAGTCCCACCTCTCCCCCTTTCTCACCCCCCTCCATTCCCACCTTTCCCCCTTTCTCACTCCCCTTCTCCAGTCCCACCTCTTCCCCTTTCTCACCCCCGCTCCTCCAGTCCCACCTCTCCCCCTTTCTCACCCCCCTCCTCCAGTCACACCTCTCCCCCTTTCTCACCCCCCTCCATTCCCACCTTTCCCCCTTTCTCACCCCCCTCCTCCAGTCCCATCTCTCCCCCTTTCTCACCCCCCTCCATTCCCACCTTTCCCCCTTTCTCACCCCCCCTCCTCCTGTCCCACCTCTCCCCCTTTCTCACCCCCCTCCTCCAGTCCCACCTCTCCCCCTTTCTCACCCCCATCCCCCAGTCCCACCTCTCCCCCTTTCTCACCCCCATCCCCCAGTCCCACCTCTCCCCCTTTCTCACCCCCCTCCTCCAGTCCCACCTCTCCCCCTTTCTCACCCCCCCTCCTCCAGTCTCACCTCTCCCCCTTTCTCCCTCTGGCTACATTACATGACCTTGGCCGTGCAGCTTGTTCTCACGGTTTCTTTCTGCAAGTCATCTTGTCCGTCAGCTAGAAGCATGTAGGTTTCCCTTATCACTACCGCTTCCCAGGTGCTGGCCTGTGAGGTTAATAAAGTTTAACATGCAGGGGCTTTGATTCACTTAGGCCTAGAGCGGGGCGGCTTCATCGACTCTCGGGTCTTCCACCCCCCCCCCCCGAGTTACCTAGTGGCCTAGAGCGGGGCAGCTTCATCGACTCTCGGGTCTTCCACCCCCCCCCCCCGAGTTACCTAGTGGCCTAGAGCGGGGGGGCTTCATCGAGTCTTGGGTCTTCCACCCCCCCCCGAGTTACCTAGTGGCCTAGAGCGGGGGGGGCTTCATCGACTCTCGGGTCTTCCACCCCCCCCCCGAGTTACCTAGTGGCCTAGAGCGGGGGGGCTTCATTGACTCTCGGGTCTTTCAACCCCCGAGTTACCTAGGGTGATGCCTAGTGACACCAACAGGGCTGTCTCACTGACAGGGGCACCCCCCACGGACCGCACGGGGCCAAGAGTGGGCCCGATCTGTGAGTCCGTGACAGGCGACACTTCACCGTGCACACCGACCACTCCCCTGACCCGGCTGCACCAGATGAAAGGAGCCAACGCCAAGCTCCTGAGATGGAGCCTGCTCCTGCAGGATTATGACATGGACGTGGTCCATGTGAAGGGACGTGACAACCTGATAGTGGACGCATTGTCCCGGAGAGGGAGCCCTGAACTTCCCCAGGTCACTGGTCAGAGTGACCCTGCTCAGGTCAGTCTCCAAGGGGGGAGAGAAGTGATGGAGCAGGGAGTGGGGAGTATTAACCTGGGAATGTTACATGGGAGTTTTACTGGGACTGTCTGCGTTAATACTGATGGTGATGGGACATCAGGGGGTGACTTCGCTTGAGGGATGATACCTGAGCACATAACCTGAGCCCAGGAGGGGGATGGGGCCAGGTGACACCTTCTGCCCAGGAAACTGGACAAAGGCTGGGGGAGGAGCCGGGGGGTGGCTGGGGGCTGGAGGGGGTTTCAGTTTGGAGCTGGCTGGGGAAATGGAGGGAGCCCCAGGGTTGGGGTCTAAGCTCCCTGCCCCCCAGATGGACCTGACGGAGGGGTCCTGTTGTCTGTACCTACAAGCTCTGATTTGGACTGTGTTCCTGTCATCCAATAAACCTTCTGTGTTACTGGCCGGCTGAGAGTCAAGGGAATTGCAGGAAGTGGGGGGTGCAGGGCCCTGAGTCCCCCACACTCCGTCACACTAGGATATCACCCTGATTAGACAGAGTTGCTACACCCTTTTCCAGCCACACACTAGCAACAGGTAAAATACAAGTACCAGAATTGTCTGGTCTGTGGGATTTCACTAGGATAGGGTTACCATTCGTCCGGATTCCCCCGGACATGTCCGGCTTTTTCGGGTTAAAAATAGCGTCCGGGGGGAATTTGTCAATGTCCGGACTTCCCCTCCTCCCCCCCTCCCATGCAGAGCGTGCGCGCGCTTACAGAGCAGCCGGTGAGCTCGGACAGCCAGAGCCAGAGCCCTGCTTGCACTTCCCCCCCTCCTCCCTCCTGACACTTAACACCCCCCCCTCCTCTCCCTCCCTCCCTCCACTCACAGATCTCCGGCTCCGACCCTGCTGCCCTCTCCCGCTGTCGAGCGCGCTGCTCTGCAGCACAGTAAGGGGGCCGGGGGCCAGAGAAGCGGCAGGGAGGTTCGGGGGGGGTAGTCAAGAGACAGGGAGCAGGGGGGAGGGTTGAATGGGTCAGGGAGTTCTGGGGTGGGCTGTCTGGGGGTTGGGGGTGTAAGGTTTTGGGCAGTCAGGGTACAGGTAGGGGGTAGGGTCCTGGGGGGCAGTTGGGGGGGGTCTTAGGAAGGGGCAGTTAGGGGACAAGGAACAGGGAGGCTTAGGTAGGGGGTGGGGTTCTGGAGGGCAGTTAGGAGCAGGGGTCCCAGGAGGGGGCAGGGAGCAGAGGGGTTTAGATGGGTCAGGAGTTCTGGGGGGGGCTGTCAGGGGGTGGGGGTGTGGATAAGGGTTGGGGCAGTCAGGGGACAGGTAGGGGGGTAGGGTACTAGGGGGCCAGTTAGGATGTGGGGAAGGTCTCAGGAGGAGGCAGTCAGGGGACAAGAGGCAGGGAGGCTTAGGGAGGGGGTGGAGTCCTGGGGGGCAGTCAGGGGACAAGGAGTGGGGGGGAGGGTTCGGGGTTCTGAGGGGGCAGGAAGTGGGAGGGAGTGGAAGGGGCAGGGGCGGGGCTAGGACAGGACAGGGGCGGGGCTAAGACAGGGGCGGGGCTCCTCCCGTCCTCTTTTTTGATTGTTGAAATATGGTAACCCTACACTAGGACACTAACTGGATGTAACCTAGTCACAGTGCCATTCTCCCCAGCAGACACAGACTTAGGACCATTCCCCTCCTGGGCTGTAGTTGAATCCAGAACCAACTGTGAGACAACTGCACTATTCTCAGCCCTCACAGGCTGAAAGGCACCTTCGGTCTGCTCCACAGACAAAGAAGAGCCGGAGACACGTTCTCCTTCACCAGACACACAGCTTGGGATCTCATTTCCCTTGTCCCAGCACACAGGGCTGTTCACAGACAACTGCTTGGAGACCAAGGTAGCTACCTCCATAGGCAAGTCAATACCCCTGACAGATACAGGCACATTTCCTCCACTGTCACTATTCTCCACACAGGAAACAGGTAAGGTCTAGGGACATTCATCTTCCCCTCTCCTTGCCTTCCCAAACTGCTGACTAGATAAAGCCATCAGCTCACAAGGCTGCCTTGGCTCCTCCAAACCTTCCTTACCAGGCACATGGCCACTCCCCACAGATACACTTCCGCTCTTCTCACTACACTGAGGCCTTGGCTACACTTGAGAATTCACGGCAGCGAGTGTAGTCGCGCCGCCAGTGCTGTGAGAGCTCTCGCAGCGCTGTATGTACTCCACCTCTCCGAGGCGAACAGCTCGCGGCGCTGTATGTGCTCCACCTCTCCGAGGGGAACAGCTCGCAGCGCTGTATGTGCTCCGCCTCTCCGAGGGGAATAGCTCGCAGCGCTGTATGTACTCCACCTCTCCGAGGGGAACAGCTCGCAGCGCTGTATGTGCTCCGCCTCTCCGAGGGGAATAGCTCGCAGCGCTGTATGTACTCCACCTCTCCGAGGAGAATAGCTCGCGGCGCTGTATGTGCTCGACCTCTCCGAGGGGAACAGCTCGCAGCGCTGTATGTGCTCCGCCTCTCCGAGGGGAATAGCTCGCAGCGCTGTATGTGCTTCCCCTCTCCGAGGGGAATAGCTCACGGCGCTGCATGTGCTCCGCCTCTCCGAGGGGAATAGCTCGCGGCGCTGCATGTGCTCCGCCTCTCCGAGGGGAATAGCTCGCGGCGCTGCATGTGCTCCGCCTCTCCGAGGGGAATAGCTCGCGGCGCTGCATGTGCTCCCCCTCTCCGAGGGGAATAGCTCGCAGTGCCGCATGTACTCCACCTCTCCGAGGGGAATAGCTCGCGGCGCTGTATGTACTCCACCTCTCCGAGGGGAATAGCTCGCAGCGCTGCATGTACTCCTCCTCTCCGAGGGGAATAGCTCGCAGCGCTGTATGTGCTCCGCCTCTCCGAGGGGAATAGCTCGCAGCGCTGCATGTGCTCCACCTCTCCGAGGGGAATAGCTCGCAGCGCTGCATGTGCTCCACCTCTCCGAGGGGAATAGCTCGCAGCGCTGTATGTGCTCCTCCTCTCCAAGGGGAATAGCTCGCAGCGCTGTATGTACTCCGCCTCTCCGAGGGGAATAGCTCGCGGCGCCGTATGTGCTCCACCTCTCCGAGGGGAATAGCTCGCAGCGCTGCATGTGCTCCGCCTCTCCAAGGGGAATAGCTCGCGGCACTGCATGTACTCCTCCTCTCCGAGGGGAATAGCTCGCGGCGCCGTATGCGCTCTGCCTCTCCGAGGGGAATAGCTCGCAGTGCCGCATGTGCTCCACCTCTCCGAGGGGAATAGCTCGCAGCGCCGTATGTGCTCCCCCTCTCCGAGGGGAACAGCTCGCAGCGCCGAATGTGCTCCGCCTCCCCGAGGGGAATAGCTCGCGGCACTGTATGTGCTCCCCCTCTCCGAGGGGAATAGCTCGCGGCGCTGTATGTACTCTGTGACGGAGCAGGGAGCAGGGCAGATTTGACCTGGGAATGTTGCAGGGGGATTGCAGTGAGGAGGGGGGACTTCCCTTGAAGGAAGCTACCTGAGCTGTAACCTGAGCCAGGAACGGGGGTGGGGAGAATTAACACCTTCTGCCCGGGAGACTGAAAAGGAGAGGAGCAGCAGGAGGAGTTTTGAGTTTAGTTTCGGTTTGGGCTGGGTGGTGCAACGCAGGGAACCCCAAGCTGGGGTCTAAGCTCCCTGAACCTCCCAGAGGGACCTAATTGAGGGGGTCTGGTCGTACCTACACGCTCTGCTTGAGACTGTGTTCCTGTCCTTAAATAAACCTTCTGCTTTACTGGCTGGTTGAGAGTCGCAGTGAATCTCGGGAAGAGGGGTGCAGGGCCCTAACTCCCCCACACTCCGCAACAACTGGTGGCAGCGGCGGGATCTACTGCACCCCGTGGACGGCGCTTCCTGCAGTAAGTGACTGGGGAGCAGTAAAACGAAGGGGGATTGACGGGGACCAGGCGTGCTGAAGAGTGGGAGAGAGACGGTTATTACCCCTGGGAGTGTGTGACCAGCGAGAAGGACTTTTGCAGTAACAGGGTCCCCCGGGGGGATCGCAGCGAGTGGTCCCAGGGGCGGAGGAGTCTGCAGCTCGACCCTGGCAGAGAGGTGGTGACCTCGAGAAGGGCTGGCACAATAGGGGTCCCCCTGGGAACTGTGGGGAGCTGTGAGCACACAGGCCGGTGAGTGGCCAGCAGGAAGATGTATGCCAAGCGGCTTAAGAGCGACCTGGTGGAGCTGTGCAAGCAGAGGCGGCTGCGCATTGGGAGGCTCACCAAAGAACAGCTCATTGCCCAGCTGGAGGCGGAAGATCGCGCGAATGAACTGATCCCTGTGTCTCAGGGAAGCAGCCTGGCAAATGCAGCGCAGGCACCAGTGTCTGTCCCAGCTGGGAGTGGTCAGCCGGCTGCTGAGGACTTCCCGAGACCCCTCTGTTGCGGATTGTGGGGGAGTTAGGGCCCTGCACCCCTTTTTCCGAGATTTACTGCGACTCTTAACCAGCCAGTAAAGCAGAAGGTTTATTTAAGGACAGGAACACCGTCTCAAGCAGAGCGTGTAGGTACGACCAGACCCCCTCAATTAGGTCCCTCTGGGAGGTTTAGGGAGCTTAGACCCCAGCTTGGGGTTTCCTGCGTTGCACCACCCAGCCCCAACCGAAAACTAAACTTAAAACTCCTCCCGCTGCTCCTCTCCTTTGTTTAGTTTTCCGGGCAGAAGGTGTTAATTTTCCCCACCCCCGGTCCTGGCTCAGGTTACAGCTCAGGTAGCTTCCTTCAAGGGAAGTCCCACATCCCCACTGCAACCCCCCTGCAACATTCCCAGGTCAAATCTGCCCTGCTCCCTGCTCCGTCACATCTCTCCCCCCTTCGAGACTGAACTGAGCGGGGTCACTCTGACCAGTGACTTGGGGAAGTTCAGGGCTCCCTCTCCGGGACAATGCGTCCGCTATTAGGTTGTCACGTCCCTTCACATGGACCACGTCCATGTCATAATCCTGCAGGAGCAGGCTCCACCTCAGGAGCTTGGCGTTGGCTCCTTTCATCTGGTGCAGCCAGGTCAGGGGAGAGTGGTCGGTGTGCACGGTGAAGTGACGCCCAAAGAGATATGGCTCTAGTTTCTTGAGGGCCCACACCATGGCCAGGCATTCCTTCTCGATGGCCGCGTAGTTCTGCTCCTGGGGTAGCAACTTCTTGCTCAGGTACACGATGGGGTGTCTCTCCCCCTTTTCATCCTCCTGCATTAACACCACCCCCAGTCCTGTGTCTGAGGCGTCGGTGAACACCATAAAGGGCTTGTCAAAGTCTGGGTTTGCCAGAACTGGGCCACTGACCAGAGCCTCCTTCAGCGCCCGGAGAGCCTTCTGGCACTTCTTGGTTTAGACCACTTTGTTTGGCTTTTCCTTTTTGCACAGCTTAGTGATGGGGGCGGCTATGGCGCTAAAGTGGGGCACGAACCTCCGATAGTTCCCTGCCATCCCAATAAAGGCTTGGACCTGCTTTTTGGTTTGAGGAGCGGGCCAGTTTTTGATTACCTCCACTTTGGCTGGTTCCGGCTTTAGGCAGCCGCTTCCCACCCGGTGGCCTAGGTAGGATACCTCAGCCATTCCCACCTTGCACTTCTCCGGTTTTACGGTTAGCCCAGCCTTCTGGAGTCGGTCCAGCACTTGTTTAACCTGGGATATGTGGTCCTCCCAGGTTTGGCTAAAGACACAGATGTTATTGATATACGCCACGGCAAACCTTTCCATTCCCCTCAGTAGCTGATCCACCAGGCTCTGGAAGGTGGCCGGCGCTCCCTTGAGGCCGAAGGGCAGGGTCAGGAACTCATAGAGCCCCAGAGGGGTGACAAAGGCCGATTTCAGCCTGGCATCTGCATCCAGCGGCACTTGCCAATAGCCCTTTGTAAGATCCATGGTGGTAAGGTACCGAGCACCTCCCAGCTTGTCTAGAAGCTCGTCTGGCCTGGGCATGGGGTAGGCATCGGCTACAGTGATGGCATTGAGCTTCCGATAGTCCACACAGAACCGGATCGACCCGTCCTTTTTGGGGACCAGCACCACCGGCGAGGCCCAAGGGCTGGAAGACGGCTGGATCACCCCCAAAGCCAGCATGTCATTGACCTCTCTTTCCAGGTCCTGAGCAGTTTTTCCTGTGGCTTGGAAGGGGGAGCATTTTATAGGCGGGTGCGATCCTGTCTGCACCCGGTGGACAGTTAGATTAGTGCGTCCAGGCTGGTTGGAAAACAGCTGCTGGTACAGATGCAGCACCCCTCCGATCTCAGCTCGCTGGGCAGGGGTTAGCCGATCAGAGAGGGGAATTGCTTCCAGGGGGAAGCCAACTCTTGTCCCAGGGAATAGATCTACTAAAGGGTCATCTCCCTGCCCCTCCCACTGTCCACACACGGCCAACACCATATTCCCCCTGTCATAATATGGCTTCATCATATTCACATGGTACACCCGGTGGTGGTGTGCCCGGTTCGACAGCTCCACCACATAGTTTACCTTGTTTAGTTGCTTGACAACCTTGAAGGGCCCTTTCCAGGCGGCCTGGAGTTTGTTTTTCCTCACGGGGATGAGGACCATCACCTGATCCCCAGTGGCGAAGGCGCGGGCCCGTGCTGTGCGGTCATACCAGACCTTCTGCTTCCTCTGGGCTCTGGCCAGATTCTTCCTGGCCAGGCCCATGAGCTCGGCAAGTCGTTCCCAGAAGGTTAGGACATACTTCACCACCGACTCTCCATCAGGAGTGGCCTTCCCCTCCCATTTGTCTCTTATCAGGTTCAGGGGCCCCCTTACCCGCCTTCCATATAGCAGTTCGAAAGGCGAAAACCCGGTAGACTCCTGGGGTACCTCCCTGTACGCAAACAGCAGGTGAGGTAAGTACTTGTTCCAGTCCTGCGGGTGCTGATTTATAAATGTTTTTAGCATTATTTTTAGCGTCCCATTGAACCTCTCCACCAGCCCGTTGGATTGGGGGTGATATGCTGAGGCCCAGTTGTGCCGGATCCCACATCTCTCCCACAAGCACCGGAGTAGGGCCGACATGAAGTTGGACCCTTGGTCCGTTAAGACTTTCTTGGGGAACCCCACTCGGCTGAAAATGGTTAGCAGCGCATCCGCCACAGTGTCTGCTTTAATGGACGATAAGGGCACTGCCTCGGGGTAGCGGGTGGCGAAATTTACCACCACCAGGATGTATTTTTTTCCAGACCGGGTTGTCTTGCTGAGAGGTTCCACTATGTTCATGGCCACCTTTTGGAAAGGCTCCTCTATGATGGGCAAAGGTCTCAATGCTGCCTTCCCCTTGTCCCGGGCCTTCCCCACCCTCTGGCAGGGGTCACAGGATCGGCAGTACTGCCGGACGTTGGTGAAGACCCCGGGCCAGTAAAAGTTCTGTAGCAGCCTTTGCCTGGTGCGCCGGATCCCCTGGTGCCCTGCGAGAGGGATGTTATGGGCCAGGTACAGTAGCTTGTGGCGAAACTTCTGGGGAATCACCAGCTGCCTCCTGATTCCCCACGACTCCACTTCCCCCGGGGGAGCCCACTCTTGGTACAGGAACCCCTTCTCCCACAGGAACCTTTTCTTGCATCCTCTCCTCATGGTCTGTACCACACTGAGGTCAGCCAGGCCCCTTAGCTTCCGCAGGGAGGGGTCCTTTTGCAACTTGGCCTGGAACTTGGCGGCTGGGGAAGGGATGGGGACCTGCTTCCTTTCGTCGGCTGGGTCGGAAGCCCCAGCCACCCCGCGGCCTGTCCTTGGGTGTTCCCTCCCCACCCGGGAAGGGTTCGGTGCCTCCGGTGGGACATTCTTCCCAAGGTTAGGGCGTAGTGCCCCTCGCCGGCTCTGGCTACGGGTTACGACTAAGGCGGTCTGGGGGCTGCTTGGCCAGTCCTCTAGGTCCCCCCCCATCAACACCTCAGTGGGCAAATGGTGGTGCACTCCCACGTCCTTGGGGCCCTCCTTGGCCCCCCATTTCAGGTGTACCCTCGCTACGGGAACCTTGAATGGGGTCCCGCCCACCCCGGTCAGGGTCAGGAAGGTGTTGGGCACCACCCGATCTGGGGCCACCACCTCGGGCCGGGCCAGTGTCACCTCTGCGCCCGTGTCCCAGTATCCATAAACTTTCTTCCCATCCACCTCCAGGGGAACAAGGCACTCGCTCCGCAGGGACAGCCCCGCGCCAACCCTGTAAACGGAGAACTTTGAATCCGGAGCATCTGGCCCCCCAGAGAAGCTGGCCGGGGGCCCTTCTCTCTCTTGAGCAGTTGATAAGCTGCCAGCCCCTCTTGCGTGGGAAGCCTGCCCCTCGTCCGTCTGGGCCTCTACCAAGTTAACCCGGTGCGGGTTCGGTCTGCTCAGTCTGTCTTTGAGCTTGGGGCACTGGGCCTGAACGTGGCCTCTTCGGCCGCAGTAATAGCAGCTCATGTCCCGTGGGTCCCCTCGAGCCGGTCGGTTGTTCCTGATGCTGGGCATTCCCCGTGGGAGGGGATTCCCCATATTCCCCCTTTGGGAGGTCCCAGGGTGACTCTCTCTCTGCATCGCGGCGGGCCTGTTCCTTTGGGGCTCCTCCCTGCCACCCCCTGACTGGCTCTTTACAAACTCATCAGCCAGCTGCCCGGCGTGTCGCGGGTTCTCTGGCTTTCTGTCCACCAACCACAGCCTCAGGTCGGATGGGCACCGCTTATACAGTTGCTCCAGTACCAGCAGTTTAATCAGGTCCTTCTTCGTCTGGGCCCCACCAGCCCACTTGCTGGCATATCTTTCCATGCGGACGGCTAGTTGCAGATATGAGATTTCAGGGGTTTTATCTTGACTCCGGAACCTTTCCCGGTACATTTCAGGAGTCAGCCCAAACTCACGTAGCAGGGCCTTTTTGAATAGTTCGTAGTCCCCTTTCTCTGCCTCTCCCAGTTGGCGGTACAATGCCACGGCTTTGGGGTCCAGTAAGGGGGTAAGGACCCGGAGTTTGTCCGCGGGATCAACCCGGTGCAGCTCGCAGGCCGTCTCAAAGGCCTCCAGGAAGTTATTCATGTCCTCCCCCTCCTTGTATGGGGTCATGATGCACTTATCAAAGCTCCGTGCAGTCCTGGGTCCCCCCTCACTCACCGCAGCCGGGGGTTCGCTGCCCTTCAATCTCGCCAGTTCCAGGTCATGCTGTCTCTGTCTCTCATTTTCCTCCCGTTCATGCTGTCTCTGTCTCTCTTCACGCTGATGCTGTCTCTCTTTCTCCTCCCGTTCATGCTGTCTCTGTCGTTCACGATCCTCCAGCTCTCTCAGTTTTAGCTCTTTCTCCCATTCCAGCCAATTCCGCTCCACGGATGCCGAACGTCGCCGGGAGGATTCTCTGCTGCCCGGCGAGCTTCGCCGGGGGGATCCCCTGCTGGCCGGGGGGGCCACGGCGCCTTCGGTATTTGCTGGGCTTCTCCCCACCCTTCCCCTAGGCATAGGAAGGAGGGGTCTTGGGAAGCCCTTAGCAGCCGGCTGACCACTCCCAGCTGGGACAGACACTGGTGCCTGCGCTGCATTTGCCAGGCTGCTTCCCTGAGACACAGGGATTAGTTCATTCGCGCGATTTTTCGCCTCCAGCTGGGCAATGAGCTGTTCTTTGGTGAGCCTCCCAATGCGCAGCCGCCTCTGCTTGCACAGCTCCACCAGGTCGCTCTTAAGCCGCTTGGCATACATCTTCCTGCTGGCCACTCACCGGCCTGTGTGCTCACAGCTCCCCACAGTTCCCAGGGGGACCCCTATTGTGCCAGCCCTTCTCGAGGTCACCACCTCTCTACCAGGGTCGAGCTGTATACTCCTCCGCCCCTGGGACCACTCGCTGCGATCCCCCCGGGGGACCCTGTTACTGCAAAAGTCCTTCTCGCTGGTCACACACTCCCAGGGGTAATAACCGTTTCTTTCCCACTCTTCAGCAGGCCTGGTCCCCGTCAATCCCCCTTTGTTTTACTGCTCCCCAGTCACTTACTGCAGGAAGCGCCGTCCACGGGGTGCAGTAGATCCCACCGCTAGCACCAGTTGTTGCGGATTGTGGGGGAGTTAGGGCCTTGCACCCCTTTTTCCGAGATTTACTGCGACTCTTAACCAGCCAGTAAAGCAGAAGGTTTATTTAAGGACAGGAACACAGTTTCAAGCAGAGCGTGTAGGTACGACCAGACCCCCTCAATTAGGTCCCTCTGGGAGTTTAGGGTGCTTAGACCCCAGCTTGGGGTTCCCTGCGTTGCACCACCCAGCCCCAACCGAAAACTAAACTTAAAACTCCTCCCGCTGCTCCTCTCCTTTGTTTAGTTTTCCGGGCAGAAGGTGTTAATTCTCCCCACCCCCGTTCCTGGCTCAGGTTACAGCTCAGGTAGCTTCCTTCAAGGGAAGTCCCACATCCCCACTGCAACCCCCTGCAACATTCCCAGGTCAAATCTGCCATGCTCCCTGCTCCGTTACACCCTCCTTCCTATGTCTAGGGGCACTGCATGTACACCTCCTCTCCGATGGGAATAGCTCGCGGCGCCGTATGTGCTCCGCCTCTCCGAGGGGAATAGCTCGCGGCGCTGTATGTGCTCCCCCTCTCCGAGGGGAATAGCTCGCAGCGCTGTATGTGCTCCACCTCTCCGAGGGGAAAAGCTCGCAGCGCTGTATGTGCTCCGCCTCTCCGAGGGGAATAGCTCGCGGCGCCGTATGTGCTCCGCCTCTCCGAGGGGAATAGCTCGCAGCGCTGTATGTGCTCCGTCTCTCCGAGGGGAATAGCTCGCAGCGCCGCATGTACTCCTCCTCTCCGAGGGGAATAGCTCGCAGCGCTACATGTGCTCCACCTCTCCAAGGGGAATAGCTCGCAGCGCTGTATGTGCTCCGTCTCTCCGAGGGGAATAGCTCGCAGCGCCGCATGTACTCCTCCTCTCCGAGGCGAACAGCTCGCAGCGCTGTATGTGCTCCGTCTCTCCGAGGGGAATAGCTCGCGGCGCTGTATGTGCTCCGCCTCTCCGAGTGGAATAGCTCGCGGCACTGTATGTGCTCCGCCTCTCTGAGGGGAACAGCTCGCAGCGCTGTATGTGCTCCGCCTCTCCGAGGGGAATAGCTCGCAGCGCCGTATGTGCTCCGTCTCTCCGAGGGGAATAGCTCGCAGCGCTGCATGTACTCCACCTCTCCGAGGGGAATAGCTCGCAGAGCTGTATGTGCTCCGCCTCTCCGAGGGGAATAGCTCGCGGCGCTGTATGTACTCCACCTCTCCGAGGGGAATAGCTCGCAGCGCTGTATGTGCTCCGCCTCTCTGAGGGGAACAGCTCGCAGCGCTGTATGTGCTCCGCCTCTCCGAGGGGAATAGCTCGCAGCGCTGTATGTGCTCCGCCTCTCCGAGGGGAATAGCTCGCGGCGCTGTATGTGCTCCGCCTCTCCGAGGGGAATAGCTCGCAGCGCTGTATGTGCTCCGTCTCTCCGAGGGGAATAGCTCGCAGCGCTGCATGTGCTCCACCTCTCCGAGGGGAATAGCTCGCAGAGCTGTATGTGCTCCGCCTCTCCGAGGGGAATAGCTCGCGGCGCTGTATGTACTCCACCTCTCCGAGGGGAATAGCTCGCGGCGCTGTATGTGCTCCGCCTCTCTGAGGGGAACAGCTCGCAGCGCTGTATGTGCTCCGCCTCTCCGAGGGGAATAGCTCGCAGCGCTGTATGTGCTCCGCCTCTCCGAGGGGAATAGCTCGCAGCGCTGTATGTGCTCCGCCTCTCCGAGGGGAATAGCTCGCAGCGCCGCATGTGCTCCCCCTCTCCGAGGGGAATAGCTCGCAGCGCCGCATGTGCTCCCCCTCTCCGAGGGGAATAGCTCGCAGCGCCGCATGTGCTCCGCCTCTCCGAGGGGAATAGCTCGCAGCGCTGTATGTGCTCCTCCTCTCCGAGGGGAACAGCTCGCAGCGCTGTATGTGCTCCTCCTCTCCGAGGGGAATAGCTCGCAGCGCTGTATGTGCTCCGCCTCTCCGAGGGGAATATCTCGCAGCGCTGTATGTGCTCCGCCTCTCCGAGGGGAATAGCTCGCGGTGCTGTATGTGCTCCGCCTCTCCGAGGGGAATAGCTCGCGGCGCTGTATGTGCTCCGCCTCTCCGAGGGGAATAGCTCGCGGCGCTGTATGTGCTCCGCCTCTCCGAGGGGAATAGCTCGCGGCGCTGCATGTGCTCCCCCTCTCCGAGGGGAATAGCTCGCGGCGCCGCATGTGCTCCGCCTCTCCGAGGGGAATAGCTCGCAGCGCTGTATGTGCTCCCCCTCTCCGAGGGGAATAGCTCGCAGCGCTGTATGTGCTCCGCCTCTCCGAGGGGAATAGCTCGCAGCGCTGTATGTGCTCCTCCTCTCCGAGGGGAATAGCTCGCGGCGCTGTATGTGCTCCGCCTCTCCGAGGGGAATAGCTCGCGGCGCTGTATGTGCTCCGCCTCTCCGAGGGGAATAGCTCGCGGCGCTGTATGTGCTCCGTCTCTCCGAGGGGAATAGCTCGCAGCGCTGCATGTGCTCCACCTCTCCGAGGGGAATAGCTCGCAGAGCTGTATGTGCTCCGCCTCTCCGAGGGGAATAGCTCGCGGCGCTGTATGTACTCCACCTCTCCGAGGGGAATAGCTCGCGGCGCTGTATGTGCTCCGCCTCTCTGAGGGGAACAGCTCGCAGCGCTGTATGTGCTCCGCCTCTCCGAGGGGAATAGCTCGCAGCGCTGTATGTGCTCCGCCTCTCCGAGGGGAATAGCTCGCAGCGCTGTATGTGCTCCGCCTCTCCGAGGGGAATAGCTCGCAGCGCCGCATGTGCTCCCCCTCTCCGAGGGGAATAGCTCGCAGCGCCGCATGTGCTCCCCCTCTCCGAGGGGAATAGCTCGCAGCGCCGCATGTGCTCCGCCTCTCCGAGGGGAATAGCTCGCAGCGCTGTATGTGCTCCTCCTCTCCGAGGGGAACAGCTCGCAGCGCTGTATGTGCTCCTCCTCTCCGAGGGGAATAGCTCGCAGCGCTGTATGTGCTCCGCCTCTCCGAGGGGAATAGCTCGCAGCGCTGTATGTGCTCCGCCTCTCCGAGGGGAATAGCTCGCAGCGCTGTATGTGCTCCGCCTCTCCGAGGGGAATAGCTCGCGGTGCTGTATGTGCTCCGCCTCTCCGAGGGGAATAGCTCGCGGCGCTGTATGTGCTCCGCCTCTCCGAGGGGAATAGCTCGCGGCGCTGTATGTGCTCCGCCTCTCCGAGGGGAATAGCTCGCGGCGCTGCATGTGCTCCCCCTCTCCGAGGGGAATAGCTCGCGGCGCCGCATGTGCTCCGCCTCTCCGAGGGGAATAGCTCGCAGCGCTGTATGTGCTCCCCCTCTCCGAGGGGAATAGCTCGCAGCGCTGTATGTGCTCCGCCTCTCCGAGGGGAATAGCTCGCGGCGCTGTATGTGCTCCTCCTCTCCGAGGGGAATAGCTCGCGGCGCTGTATGTGCTCCGCCTCTCCGAGGGGAATAGCTCGCGGCGCTGTATGTGCTCCGCCTCTCCGAGGGGAATAGCTCGCGGCGCTGTATGTGCTCCGCCTCTCCGAGGGGAATAGCTCGCGGCGCCGCATGTGCTCCCCCTCTCCGAGGGGAATAGCTCGCGGCGCCGCATGTGCTCCGCCTCTCCGAGGGGAATAGCTCGCAGCGCTGTATGTGCTCCTCCTCTCCGAGGGGAACAGCTCGCAGCGCTGTATGTGCTCCTCCTCTCCGAGGGGAATAGCTCGCAGCGCTGTATGTGCTCCGCCTCTCCGAGGGGAATAGCTCGCAGCGCTGTACGTGCTCCGCCTCTCCGAGGGGAATAGCTCGCGGCGCTGTACGTGCTCCGCCTCTCCGAGGGGAATAGCTCGCGGCGCTGTATGTGCTCCGCCTCTCCGAGGGGAATAGCTCGTGGCGCTGTATGTGCTCCGCCTCTCCGAGGGGAATAGCTCGCGGCGCTGCATGTGCTCCCCCTCTCCGAGGGGAATAGCTCGCGGCGCCGCATGTGCTCCGCCTCTCCGAGGGGAATAGCTCGCGGCGCTGTATGTGCTCCGCCTCTCCGAGGGGAATAGCTCGCGGCGCTGCATGTGCTCCCCCTCTCCGAGGGGAATAGCTCGCGGCGCCGCATGTGCTCCGCCTCTCCGAGGGGAATAGCTCGCGGCGCTGTATGTGCTCCCCCTCTCCGAGGGGAATAGCTCGCGGCGCTGTATGTGCTCCGCCTCTCCGAGGGGAATAGCTCGCAGCGCTGTATGTGCTCCTCCTCTCCGAGGGGAATAGCTCGCAGCGCTGTATGTGCTCCGCCTCTCCGAGGGGAATAGCTCGCAGCGCTGTATGTGCTCCGCCTCTCCGAGGGGAATAGCTCGCGGCGCTGTATGTGCTCCGCCTCTCCGAGGGGAATAGCTCGCGGCGCTGTATGTGCTCCGCCTCTCCGAGGGGAATAGCTCGCGGCGCTGTATGTGCTCCGCCTCTCCGAGGGGAATAGCTCGCAGCGCCGCATGTGCTCCCCCTCTCCGAGGGGAATAGCTCGCAGCGCCGCATGTGCTCCGCCTCTCCGAGGGGAATAGCTCGCAGCGCTGTATGTGCTCCCCCTCTCCGAGGGGAATAGCTCGCAGCGCTGTATGTGCTCCGCCTCTCCGAGGGGAACAGCTCGCAGCGCTGTATGTGCTCCGCCTCTCCGAGGGGAACAGCTCGCAGCGCTGTATGTACTGCGTCTCTACGAGGGGAACAGCTCGCAGCGCCGCATGTGCTCCGCCTCTCCGAGGGGAATAGCTCGGAGCGCTGTATGTGCTCCGCCTCTCCGAGGGGAATAGCTCGCAGCGCTGCATGTGCTCCGTCTCTCCGAGGGGAATAGCTCGCAGCGCCGTATGTGCTCCGCCTCTCCGAGGGGAATAGCTCGGAGCGCTGTATGTGCTCCGCCTCTCCGAGGGGAATAGCTCGCAGCGCTGCATGTGCTCCGTCTCTCCGAGGGGAATAGCTCGCAGCGCCGTATGTGCTCCCCCTCTCCGAGGGGAATAGCTCGCAGCGCCGAATGTGCTTCGCCTCTCCGAGGGGAATAGCTCGCAGCGCTGTATGTGCTCCACCTCTCCGAGGGGAATAGCTCGCAGCGCTGCATGTGCTCCACCTCTCCGAGGGGAATAGCTCGCAGCGCCGAATGTGCTCCGCCTCTCCGAGGGGAATAGCTCGCAGCGCTGTATGTGCTTCCCCTCTCCGAGGGGAATAGCTCGCAGCGCTGAATGTGCTCCATCTCTCCGAGGGGAACAGCTCGCAGCGCTGTATGTGCTCCGTCTCTCCGAGGGGAATAGCTCGCAGCGCTGTATGTACTCCACCTCTCCGAGGGGAATAGCTCGCAGCGCTGCATGTGCTCCGTCTCTCCGAGGGGAATAGCTCGCAGCGCTGCATGTACTCCGTCTCTCCGAGGGGAATAGCTCGCAGCGCTGCATGTGCTCCCCCTCTCCGAGGGGAATAGCTCGCGGCGCTGTATGTACTCCGTCTCTCCGAGTGGAATAGCTCGCAGCGCTGTATGTACTCCGTCTCTCCGAGGGAAATAGCTCGCAGCGCTGTATGTACTCCGTCTCTCCGAGGGGAACTGCTCGCAGCGCTGTATGTGCTCCGCCTCTCCGAGGGGAACAGCTCGCAGCGCTGTATGTACTCCTCCTCTCCGAGGGGAACAGCTCGCAGCGCTGTATGTACTCCGTCTCTCCGAGGGGAACAGCTCGCAGCGCTGTATGTACTCCACCTCTCCGAGGGGAACAGCTCGCAGCGCTGTATGTACTCCGTCTCTCCGAGGGGAATAGCTCGCAGCGCTGTATGTACTCCACCTCTCCGAGGGGAATAGCTCGCAGCGCTGCATGTGCTCCGCCTCTCCGAGGGGAACAGCTCGCAGCGCTGTATGTGCTCCGCCTCTCCGAGGGGAATAGCTCGCGGCGCTGTATGTGCTCCGTCTCTCCGAGGGGAATTGCTCGCAGCGCTGCATGTACTCCGTCTCTCCGAGGGGAATAGCTCGCATCGCTGCATGTGCTCCCCCTCTCCGAGGGGAATAGCTCGCGGCGCTGTATGTGCTCCGCCTCTCCGAGGGGAATAGCTCGCGGCGCTGTATGTGCTCCGTCTCTCCGAGGGGAACAGCTCGCGGCGCTGTATGTACTCCACCTCTCCGAGGGGAACAGCTCGCGGCGCTGTATGTACTCCACCTCTCCGAGGGGAACAGCTCGCGGCGCTGTATGTACTCCGTCTCTCCGAGGGGAATAGCTCGCAGCGCTGTATGTACTCCTCCTCTCCGAGGGGAACAGCTCGCAGCGCTGTATGTACTCCGCCTCTCCGAGGGGAACAGCTCGCAGCGCTGTATGTGCTCCGTCTCTCCGAGGGGAATAGCTCGCAGCGCTGTATGTGCTCCGCCTCTCCGAGGGGAATAGCTCGCAGCGCTGCATGTACTCCGTCTCTCCGAGGGGAACAGCTCGCAGCGCTGTATGTACTCCGTCTCTCCGAGGGGAATAGCTCGCAGCGCTGCATGTGCTCCCCCTCTCCGAGGGGAATAGCTCGCGGCGCTGTATGTACTCCGTCTCTCCGAGGGTATAGCTCGCAGCGCTGCATGTGCTCCGCCTCTCCGAGGGGAACAGCTCGCAGCGCTGTATGTGCTCCCCCTCTCCGAGGGGAATAGCTCGCGGCGCTGTATGTACTCCGTCTCTCCGAGGGTATAGCTCGCAGCGCTGCATGTGCTCCGCCTCTACGAGGGGAACAGCTCGCAGCGCTGTATGTGCTCCGCCTCTCCGAGGGGAATAGCTCGCGGCGCTGTATGTGCTCCGTCTCTCCGAGGGGAATTGCTCGCAGCGCTGCATGTACTCCGTCTCTCCGAGGGGAATAGCTCGCATCGCTGCATGTGCTCCCCCTCTCCGAGGGGAATAGCTCGCGGCGCTGTATGTGCTCCGCCTCTCCGAGGGGAATAGCTCGCGGCGCTGTATGTGCTCCGTCTCTCCGAGGGGAACAGCTCGCGGCGCTGTATGTGCTCCGTCTCTCCGAGGGGAATAGCTCGCAGCGCTGCATGTACTCCGTCTCTCCGAGGGGAATAGCTCGCAGCGCTGCATGTGCTCCCCCTCTCCGAGGGGAATAGCTCGCGGCGCTGTATGTACTCCGTCTCTCCGAGGGTATAGCTCGCAGCGCTGCATGTGCTCCGCCTCTCCGAGGGGAACAGCTCGCAGCGCTGTATGTGCTCCGCCTCTCCGAGGGGAATAGCTCGCGGCGCTGTATGTGCTCCGTCTCTCCGAGGGGAATTGCTCGCAGCGCTGCATGTACTCCGTCTCTCCGAGGGGAATAGCTCGCATCGCTGCATGTGCTCCCCCTCTCCGAGGGGAATAGCTCGCGGCGCTGTATGTGCTCCGCCTCTCCGAGGGGAATAGCTCGCGGCGCTGTATGTGCTCCGTCTCTCCGAGGGGAACAGCTCGCAGCGCTGTATGTGCTCCGTCTCTCCGAGGGGAATAGCTCGCAGCGCTGCATGTACTCCGTCTCTCCGAGGGGAATAGCTCGCAGCGCTGCATGTGCTCCCCCTCTCCGAGGGGAATAGCTCGCGGCGCTGTATGTACTCCGTCTCTCCGAGGGTATAGCTCGCAGCGCTGCATGTGCTCCGCCTCTCCGAGGGGAACAGCTCGCAGCGCTGTATGTGCTCCGCCTCTCCGAGGGGAATAGCTCGCGGCGCTGTATGTGCTCCGTCTCTCCGAGGGGAATTGCTCGCAGCGCTGCATGTACTCCGTCTCTCCGAGGGGAATAGCTCGCATCGCTGCATGTGCTCCCCCTCTCCGAGGGGAATAGCTCGCGGCGCTGTATGTGCTCCGCCTCTCCGAGGGGAATAGCTCGCGGCGCTGTATGTGCTCCGTCTCTCCGAGGGGAACAGCTCGCGGCGCTGTATGTACTCCACCTCTCCGAGGGGAACAGCTCGCGGCGCTGTATGTACTCCACCTCTCCGAGGGGAACAGCTCGCGGCGCTGTATGTACTCCGTCTCTCCGAGGGGAATAGCTCGCAGCGCTGTATGTACTCCTCCTCTCCGAGGGGAACAGCTCGCAGCGCTGTATGTACTCCGCCTCTCCGAGGGGAACAGCTCGCAGCGCTGTATGTGCTCCGTCTCTCCGAGGGGAATAGCTCGCAGCGCTGTATGTACTCCGCCTCTCCGAGGGGAATAGCTCGCAGCGCTGCATGTACTCCGTCTCTCCGAGGGGAACAGCTCGCAGCGCTGTATGTACTCCGTCTCTCCGAGGGGAATAGCTCGCAGCGCTGTATGTGCTCCGTCTCTCCGAGGGGAACAGCTCGCAGCGCTGTATGTGCTCCGTCTCTCCGAGGGGAATAGCTCGCAGCGCTGCATGTACTCCGTCTCTCCGAGGGGAATAGCTCGCAGCGCTGCATGTGCTCCCCCTCTCCGAGGGGAATAGCTCGCGGCGCTGTATGTACTCCGTCTCTCCGAGGGGAATAGCTCGCAGCGCTGTATGTACTCCGTCTCTCCGAGGGGAACTGCTCGCAGCGCTGTATGTGCTCCGCCTCTCCGAGGGGAACAGCTCGCAGCGCTGTATGTACTCCTCCTCTCCGAGGGGAACAGCTCGCAGCGCTGTATGTACTCCGTCTCTCCGAGGGGAACAGCTCGCAGCGCTGTATGTACTCCACCTCTCCGAGGGGAACAGCTCGCAGCGCTGTATGTACTCCGTCTCTCCGAGGGGAATAGCTCGCATCGCTGCATGTGCTCCCCCTCTCCGAGGGGAATAGCTCGCGGCGCTGTATGTGCTCCGCCTCTCCGAGGGGAATAGCTCGCGGCGCTGTATGTGCTCCGTCTCTCCGAGGGGAACAGCTCGCAGCGCTGTATGTACTCCACCTCTCCGAGGGGAACAGCTCGCGGCGCTGTATGTACTCCACCTCTCCGAGGGGAACAGCTCGCGGCGCTGTATGTACTCCGTCTCTCCGAGGGGAACAGCTCGCAGCGCTGTATGTACTCCGTCTCTCCGAGGGGAATAGCTCGCAGCCCTGTATGTACTCCGTCTCTCCGAGGGGAATAGCTCGCAGCGCTGTATGTACTCCACCTCTCCGAGGGGAATAGCTCGCAGCGCTGCATGTGCTCCGTCTCTCCGAGGGGAATAGCTCGCAGCGCTGTATGTGCTCCGCCTCTCCGAGGGGAATAGCTCGCAGCGCTGCATGTACTCCGTCTCTCCGAGGGGAATAGCTCGCAGCGCTGCATGTGCTCCCCCTCTCCGAGGGGAATAGCTCGCGGCGCTGTATGTACTCCGTCTCTCCGAGTGGAATAGCTCGCAGCGCTGTATGTACTCCGTCTCTCCGAGGGGAACAGCTCGCAGCGCTGTATGTACTCCGTCTCTCCGAGGGGAACAGCTCGCAGCGCTGTATGTGCTCCGTCTCTCCGAGGGGAACAGCTCGCAGCGCTGTATGTGCTCCGTCTCTCCGAGGGGAATAGCTCGCAGCGCTGTATGTACTCCACCTCTCCGAGGGGAATAGCTCGCAGCGCTGCATGTGCTCCGTCTCTCCGAGGGGAATAGCTCGCAGCGCTGCATGTACTCCGTCTCTCCGAGGGGAATAGCTCGCAGCGCTGTATGTGCTCCCCCTCTCCGAGGGGAATAGCTCGCGGCGCTGTATGTACTCCGTCTCTCCGAGTGGAATAGCTCGCAGCGCTGTATGTACTCCGTCTCTCCGAGGGGAATAGCTCGCAGCGCTGTATGTACTCCGTCTCTCCGAGGGGAACTGCTCGCAGCGCTGTATGTACTCCACCTCTCCGAGGGGAATAGCTCGCAGCGCTGTATGTGCTCCGTCTCTCCGAGGGGAACAGCTCGCAGCGCTGTATGTACTCCGTCTCTCCGAGGGGAATAGCTCGCAGCGCCGCATGTACTCCTCCTCTCCGAGGGGAACAGCTCGCAGCGCTGTATGTACTCCGCCTCTCCGAGGGGAACAGCTCGCAGCGCTGTATGTGCTCCGTCTCTCCGAGGGGAATAGCTCGCAGCGCTGTATGTGCTCCGCCTCTCCGAGGGGAATAGCTCGCAGCGCTGCATGTACTCCGTCTCTCCGAGGGGAACAGCTCGCAGCGCTGTATGTACTCCGTCTCTCCGAGGGGAATAGCTCGCAGCGCTGTATGTGCTCCGTCTCTCCGAGGGGAACAGCTCGCAGCGCTGTATGTGCTCCGTCTCTCCGAGGGGAATAGCTCGCAGCGCTGTATGTACTCCACCTCTCCGAGGGGAATAGCTCGCAGCGCTGCATGTGCTCCGTCTCTCCGAGGGGAATAGCTCGCAGCGCTGCATGTACTCCGTCTCTCCGAGGGGAATAGCTCGCAGCGCTGCATGTGCTCCCCCTCTCCGAGGGGAATAGCTCGCGGCGCTGTATGTACTCCGTCTCTCCGAGTGGAATAGCTCGCGGCGCTGTATGTACTCCGTCTCTCCGAGGGGAATAGCTCGCAGCGCTGTATGTACTCCGTCTCTCCGAGGGGAACTGCTCGCAGCGCTGTATGTACTCCTCCTCTCCGAGGGGAATAGCTCGCAGCGCTGTATGTACTCCGTCTCTCCGAGTGGAATAGCTCGCAGCGCTGTATGTGCTCCACCTCTCCGAGGGGAATAGCTCGCAGCGCTGTATGTGCTCCGCCTCTCCGAGGGGAACAGCTCGCAGCGCTGTATGTACTCCTCCTCTCCGAGGGGAACAGCTCGCAGCGCTGTATGTACTCCGTCTCTCCGAGGGGAACAGCTCGCAGCGCTGTATGTACTCCACCTCTCCGAGGGGAACAGCTCGCAGCGCTGTATGTACTCCGTCTCTCCGAGGGGAATAGCTCGCAGCGCTCTATGTACTCCACCTCTCCGAGGAGAATAGCTCGCAGCGCTGCATGTGCTCCGCCTCTCCGAGGGGAACAGCTCGCAGCGCTGTATGTGCTCCGCCTCTCCGAGGGGAATAGCTCGCGGCGCTGTATGTGCTCCGTCTCTCCGAGGGGAATAGCTCGCAGCGCTGCATGTACTCCGTCTCTCCGAGGGGAATAGCTCGCATCGCTGCATGTGCTCCCCCTCTCCGAGGGGAATAGCTCGCGGCGCTGTATGTGCTCCGCCTCTCCGAGGGGAATAGCTCGCGGCGCTGTATGTGCTCCGTCTCTCCGAGGGGAACAGCTCGCGGCGCTGTATGTACTCCACCTCTCCGAGGGGAACAGCTCGCGGCGCTGTATGTACTCCACCTCTCCGAGGGGAACAGCTCGCGGCGCTGTATGTACTCCGTCTCTCCGAAGGGAATAGCTCGCGGCGCTGTATGTCCTCCTCCTCTCCGAGGGGAACAGCTCGCGGCGCTGTATGTACTCCGTCTCTCCGAGGGGAACAGCTCGCAGCGCTGTATGTACTCCGTCTCTCCGAGGGGAATAGCTCGCAGCGCTGTATGTACTCCACCTCTCCGAGGGGAATAGCTCGCAGCGCTGTACGTACTCCGCCTCTCCGAGGGGAACAGCTCGCAGCGCTGTATGTGCTCCGTCTCTCCGAGGGGAATAGCTCGCAGCGCTGTATGTACTCCGTCTCTCCGAGGGGAATAGCTCGCAGCGCTGTATGTACTCCGTCTCTCCGAGGGGAATAGCTCGCAGCGCTGTATGTGCTCCACCTCTCCGAGGGGAACAGCTCGCAGCGCTGTATGTGCTCCGTCTCTCCGAGGGGAATAGCTCGCAGCCCTGTATGTACTCCGTCTCTCCGAGGGGAATAGCTCGCAGCGCTGCATGTAATCCGTCTCTCCGAGGGGAATAGCTCGCAGCGCTGTATGTGCTCCGCCTCTCCGAGGGGAATAGCTCGCAGCGCTGCATGTACTCCGTCTCTCCGAGGGGAATAGCTCGCAGCGCTGCATGTGCTCCCCCTCTCCGAGGGGAATAGCTCGCGGCGCTGTATGTACTCCGTCTCTCCGAGTGGAATAGCTCGCAGCGCTGTATGTACTCCGTCTCTCCGAGGGGAACAGCTCGCAGCGCTGTATGTACTCCGTCTCTCCGAGGGGAACAGCTCGCGGCGCTGTATGTACTCCACCTCTCCGAGGGGAACAGCTCGCAGCGCTGCATGTACTCCACCTCTCCGAGGGGAACAGCTCGCAGCGCTGTATGTATTCCGTCTCTCCGAGGGGAATAGCTCGCAGCGCTGTATGTACTCCACCTCTCCGAGGGGAATAGCTCGCAGCGCTGCATGTGCTCCGCCTCTCCGAGGGGAACAGCTCGCAGCGCTGTATGTGCTCCGCCTCTCCGAGGGGAATAGCTCGCAGCGCTGCATGTACTCCGTCTCTCCGAGGGGAATAGCTCGCGGCGCTGTATGTGCTCCGCCTCTCCGAGGGGAACAGCTCGCAGCGCTGTATGTGCTCCACCTCTCCGAGGGGAACAGCTCGCGGCGCTGTATGTACTCCGTCTCTCCGAGGGGAACAGCTCGCGGCGCTGTATGTACTCCGTCTCTCCGAGGGGAATAGCTCGCAGCGCTGTATGTGCTCCGCCTCTCCGAGGGGAACAGCTCGCAGCGCTGTATGTGCTCCGCCTCTCCAAGGGGAACAGCTCGCAGCGCTGTATGTACTCCTCCTCTCCGAGGGGAACAGCTCGCAGCGCTGTATGTACTCCACCTCTCCGAGGGGAACAGCTCGCAGCGCTGTATGTGCTCCCCCTCTCCGAGGTGAATAGCTCACAGCGCTGTATGTGCTCCGCCTCTCCGAGGGGAACAGCTCGCAGCGCTGCATGTGCTCCGCCTCTCCGAGGGGAACAGCTCGCAGCGCTGCATGTGCTCCGCCTCTCCGAGGGGAACAGCTCGCAGCGCTGTATGTGCTCCGCCTCTCCGAGGGGAATAGCTCGCAGCGCTGTATGTGCTCCGCCTCTCCGAGGGGAATAGCTCGCAGCGCTGTATGTACTCCACCTCTCCGAGGGGAATAGCTCGCAGCGCTGTATGTACTCCTCCTCTCCGAGGGGAACAGCTCGCAGCGCTGTATGTGCTCCACCTCTCCGAGGGGAATAGCTCGCAGCGCTGTATGTGCTCCGTCTCTCCGAGGGGAATAGCTCGCAGCGCTGTATGTACTCCGCCTCTCCGAGGGGAATAGCTCGCAGCGCTGTATGTACTCCGCCTCTCCGAGGGGAATAGCTCGCAGCGCTGTATGTACTCCGCCTCTCCGAGGGGAATAGCTCGCAGCGCTGCATGTACTCCTCCTCTCCGAGGGGAATAGCTCGCAGCGCTGTATGTGCTCCGTCTCTCCGAGGGGAATAGCTCGCAGCGCTGTATGTACTCCGCCTCTCCGAGGGGAATAGCTCGCAGCGCTGTATGTGCTCCACCTCTCCGAGGGGAACAGCTCGCAGCGCTGTATGTACTCCTCCTCTCCGAGGGGAACAGCTCGCAGCGCTGTATGTACTCCGTCTCTCCGAGGGGAACAGCTCGCAGCGCTGTATGTACTCCACCTCTCCGAGGGGAACAGCTCGCAGCGCTGTATGTACTCCGTCTCTCCGAGGGGAATAGCTCGCATCGCTGCATGTGCTCCCCCTCTCCGAGGGGAATAGCTCGCGGCGCTGTATGTGCTCCGCCTCTCCGAGGGGAATAGCTCGCGGCGCTGTATGTGCTCCGTCTCTCCGAGGGGAACAGCTCGCAGCGCTGTATGTACTCCACCTCTCCGAGGGGAACAGCTCGCGGCGCTGTATGTACTCCACCTCTCCGAGGGGAACAGCTCGCGGCGCTGTATGTACTCCGTCTCTCCGAGGGGAACAGCTCGCAGCGCTGTATGTACTCCGTCTCTCCGAGGGGAATAGCTCGCAGCCCTGTATGTACTCCGTCTCTCCGAGGGGAATAGCTCGCAGCGCTGTATGTACTCCACCTCTCCGAGGGGAATAGCTCGCAGCGCTGCATGTGCTCCGTCTCTCCGAGGGGAATAGCTCGCAGCGCTGTATGTGCTCCGCCTCTCCGAGGGGAATAGCTCGCAGCGCTGCATGTACTCCGTCTCTCCGAGGGGAATAGCTCGCAGCGCTGCATGTGCTCCCCCTCTCCGAGGGGAATAGCTCGCGGCGCTGTATGTACTCCGTCTCTCCGAGTGGAATAGCTCGCAGCGCTGTATGTACTCCGTCTCTCCGAGGGGAACAGCTCGCAGCGCTGTATGTACTCCACCTCTCCGAGGGGAATAGCTCGCAGCGCTGTATGTGCTCCGCCTCTCCGAGGGGAATAGCTCGCAGCGCTGTATGTGCTCCGCCTCTCCGAGGGGAACAGCTCGCAGCGCTGTATGTGCTCCGTCTCTCCGAGGGGAACAGCTCGCAGCGCTGTATGTGCTCCGTCTCTCCGAGGGGAACAGCTCGCAGCGCTGTATGTGCTCCGTCTCTCCGAGGGGAATAGCTCGCAGCGCTGTATGTACTCCACCTCTCCGAGGGGAATAGCTCGCAGCGCTGCATGTGCTCCGTCTCTCCGAGGGGAATAGCTCGCAACGCTGCATGTACTCCGTCTCTCCGAGGGGAATAGCTCGCAGCGCTGTATGTGCTCCCCCTCTCCGAGGGGAATAGCTCGCGGCGCTGTATGTACTCCGTCTCTCCGAGTGGAATAGCTCGCAGCGCTGTATGTACTCCGTCTCTCCGAGGGGAATAGCTCGCAGCGCTGTATGTACTCCGTCTCTCCGAGGGGAACTGCTCGCAGCGCTGTATGTACTCCGCCTCTCCGAGGGGAACAGCTCGCAGCGCTGTATGTGCTCCGTCTCTCCGAGGGGAACAGCTCGCAGCGCTGTATGTACTCCGTCTCTCCGAGGGGAATAGCTCGCAGCGCCGCATGTACTCCTCCTCTCCGAGGGGAACAGCTCGCAGCGCTGTATGTACTCCGCCTCTCCGAGGGGAACAGCTCGCAGCGCTGTATGTGCTCCGTCTCTCCGAGGGGAATAGCTCGCAGCGCTGTATGTGCTCCGCCTCTCCGAGGGGAATAGCTCGCAGCGCTGCATGTACTCCGTCTCTCCGAGGGGAACAGCTCGCAGCGCTGTATGTACTCCGTCTCTCCGAGGGGAATAGCTCGCAGCGCTGTATGTGCTCCGTCTCTCCGAGGGGAACAGCTCGCAGCGCTGTATGTTCTCCGTCTCTCCGAGGGGAATAGCTCGCAGCGCTGTATGTACTCCACCTCTCCGAGGGGAATAGCTCGCAGCGCTGCATGTGCTCCGTCTCTCCGAGGGGAATAGCTCGCAGCGCTGCATGTACTCCGTCTCTCCGAGGGGAATAGCTCGCAGCGCTGCATGTGCTCCCCCTCTCCGAGGGGAATAGCTCGCGGCGCTGTATGTACTCCGTCTCTCCGAGTGGAATAGCTCGCAGCGCTGTATGTACTCCGTCTCTCCGAGGGGAATAGCTCGCAGCGCTGTATGTACTCAGTCTCTCCGAGGGGAACAGCTCGCAGCGCTGTATGTACTCCGTCTCTCCGAGGGGAACAGCTCGCAGCGCTGTATGTACTCCACCTCTCCGAGGGGAATAGCTCGCAGCGCTGTATGTACTCCGTCTCTCCGAGTGGAATAGCTCGCAGCGCTGTATGTGCTCCACCGTTCCGAGGGGAATAGCTCGCAGCGCTGTATGTGCTCCGCCTCTCCGAGGGGAACAGCTCGCAGCGCTGTATGTACTCCTCCTCTCCGAGGGGAACAGCTCGCAGCGCTGTATGTACTCCGTCTCTCCGAGGGGAACAGCTCGCAGCGCTGTATGTACTCCACCTCTCCGAGGGGAACAGCTCGCAGCGCTGTATGTACTCCGTCTCTCCGAGGGGAATAGCTCGCAGCGCTCTATGTACTCCACCTCTCCGAGGGGAATACCTCGCAGCGCTGCATGTGCTCCGCCTCTCCGAGGGGAACAGCTCGCAGCGCTGTATGTGCTCCGCCTCTCCGAGGGGAATAGCTCGCGGCGCTGTATGTGCTCCGTCTCTCCGAGGGGAATAGCTCGCAGCGCTGCATGTACTCCGTCTCTCCGAGGGGAATAGCTCGCATCGCTGCATGTGCTCCCCCTCTCCGAGGGGAATAGCTCGCGGCGCTGTATGTGCTCCGCCTCTCCGAGGGGAATAGCTCGCGGCGCTGTATGTGCTCCGTCTCTCCGAGGGGAACAGCTCGCGGCGCTGTATGTACTCCACCTCTCCAAGGGGAACAGCTCGCGGCGCTGTATGTACTCCACCTCTCCGAGGGGAACAGCTCGCGGCGCTGTATGTACTCCGTCTCTCCGAGGGGAATAGCTCGCGGCGCTGTATGTACTCCTCCTCTCCGAGGGGAACAGCTCGCGGCGCTGTATGTACTCCGTCTCTCCGAGGGGAACAGCTCGCAGCGCTGTATGTGCTCCGTCTCTCCGAGGGGAATAGCTCGCAGCGCTGTATGTACTCCGTCTCTCCGAGGGGAATAGCTCGCAGCGCTGTATGTACTCCGTCTCTCCGAGGGGAATAGCTCGCAGCGCTGTATGTGCTCCACCTCTCCGAGGGGAACAGCTCGCAGCGCTGTATGTGCTCCGTCTCTCCGAGGGGAATAGCTCGCAGCCCTGTATGTACTCCGTCTCTCCGAGGGGAATAGCTCGCAGCGCTGCATGTAATCCGTCTCTCCGAGGGGAATAGCTCGCAGCGCTGTATGTGCTCCGCCTCTCCGAGGGGAATAGCTCGCAGCGCTGCATGTACTCCGTCTCTCCGAGGGGAATAGCTCGCAGCGCTGCATGTGCTCCCCCTCTCCGAGGGGAATAGCTCGCGGCGCTGTATGTACTCCGTCTCTCCGAGTGGAATAGCTCGCAGCGCTGTATGTACTCCGTCTCTCCGAGGGGAACAGCTCGCAGCGCTGTATGTACTCCGTCTCTCCGAGGGGAACAGCTCGCAGCGCTGTATGTACTCCACCTCTCCGAGGGGAACAGCTCGCAGCGCTGCATGTACTCCACCTCTCCGAGGGGAACAGCTCGCAGCGCTGTATGTATTCCGTCTCTCCGAGGGGAATAGCTCGCAGCGCTGTATGTACTCCACCTCTCCGAGGGGAATAGCTCGCAGCGCTGCATGTGCTCCGCCTCTCCGAGGGGAACAGCTCGCAGCGCTGTATGTGCTCCGCCTCTCCGAGGGGAATAGCTCGCAGCGCTGCATGTACTCCGTCTCTCCGAGGGGAATAGCTCGCGGCGCTGTATGTGCTCCGCCTCTCCGAGGGGAACAGCTCGCAGCGCTGTATGTGCTCCACCTCTCCGAGGGGAACAGCTCGCGGCGCTGTATGTACTCCGTCTCTCCGAGGGGAACAGCTCGCGGCGCTGTATGTGCTCCGCCTCTCCGAGGGGAACAGCTCGCAGCGCTGTATGTGCTCCGCCTCTCCGAGGGGAACAGCTCGCAGCGCTGTATGTACTCCTCCTCTCCGAGGGGAACAGCTCGCAGCGCTGTATGTACTCCACCTCTCCGAGGTGAATAGCTCGCAGCGCTGTATGTGCTCCGCCTCTCCGAGGGGAATAGCTCGCAGCGCTGCATGTGCTCCGCCTCTCCGAGGGGAACAGCTCGCAGCGCTGCATGTGCTCCGCCTCTCCGAGGGGAACAGCTCGCAGCGCTGTATGTGCTCCGCCTCTCCGAGGGGAATAGCTCGCAGCGCTGTATGTGCTCCGCCTCTCCGAGGGGAATAGCTCGCAGCGCTGTATGTGCTCCGCCTCTCCGAGGGGAACAGCTCGCAGCGCTGTATGTACTCCACCTCTCCGAGGGGAATAGCTCGCAGCGCTGTATGTACTCCTCCTCTCCGAGGGGAACAGCTCGCAGCGCTGTATGTGCTCCACCTCTCCGAGGGGAATAGCTCGCAGCGCTGTATGTGCTCCGTCTCTCCGAGGGGAATAGCTCGCAGCGCTGTATGTACTCCGCCTCTCCGAGGGGAATAGCTCGCAGCGCTGCATGTACTCCTCCTCTCCGAGGGGAATAGCTCGCAGCGCTGTATGTGCTCCGTCTCTCCGAGGGGAATAGCTCGCAGCGCTGTATGTACTCCGCCTCTCCGAGGGGAATAGCTCGCAGCGCTGTATGTGCTCCGCCTCTCCGAGGGGAGTAGCTCGCAGCGCTGTATGTACTCCTCCTCTCCGAGGGGAATAGCTCGCAGCGCTGTATGTGCTCCGTCTCTCCGAGGGGAATAGCTCGCAGCGCTGTATGTACTCCGCCTCTCCGAGGGGAATAGCTCGCAGCGCTGTATGTGCTCCACCTCTCCGAGGGGAGTAGCTCGCAGCGCTGTATGTACTCCACCTCTCCGAGGGGAATAGCTCGCAGCGCTGTATGTACTCCGTCTCTCCGAGGGGAATAGCTCGCGGCACTGCATGTACTCCTCCTCTCCGAGGGGAATAGCTCGCAGCGCTGTATGTACTCCACCTCTCCGAGGGGAATAGCTCGCAGCGCTGTATTTGCTCCGCCTCTCCGAGGGGAATAGCTCGCGGCGCTGCATGTGCTCCCCCTCTCCGAGGGGAATAGCTCGCAGCGCTGTATGTGCTCCACCTCTCCGAGGGGAATAGCTCGCAGCGCTGTATGTGCTCCACATCTCCGAGGGGAATAGCTCGCAGCGCTGTATGTACTTGTTGCGGATTGTGGGGGAGTTAGGGCCCTGCACCCCTCTTCCCGAGATTCACTGCGACTCTCAGCCAGCCAGTAAAGCAGAAGGTTTATTTGGATGACAGGAATACAGTCCAAGACAGGTCTTGCAGGCACAGACAACAGGGCCCCCCCTCAGTTAGGTCCAGCTTGGGGTCCCAGGGCATGCCAGCCCACCCCCCTTTGGGGGGGTCAGAGCCATCCCTGCCTCCCAGCCATCTCTCCAGCCTCCTTCTCCCTGCTTCCAGCACTGTCCTTTTACGACCCCTCCCACAGCCTTTGTTCAGTTTCCCGGGCTAAGGAGTCGCCTCGCCTTCAACCCCTTCCTGGGTTCTCATGTTACACACTCAGGTATGCGCCCTCGGGCAGATCCCATTCTGCAATGCAGACTATCCCAGCACACTCCCCTGTCAGCATTCACAGACCACCGTGAGAACAGGCCCAGTTCGTCACATCTCTCCCCCCTTCGAGACCGAACTGAGCAGGGTCACTTTAGCCAGTGACCCGGGGAAGTTCGAACCTACCCCCGTTCCCATGGATGCCCCCGCATCCCTCCCATTCCTTGGTGGGAATTACACCAGGCCCCTCCAGTTTCACGCTCCCCCTTAGGTTGGGGGTGCTTGATGGCACTCGCAGTTCGCATGTGGGAAGGTTTATGCGGCCTGCGCCCTTTTCCCACCCCCATACCTCTGGGGCTCCAACTGGGCTGTGGTCTTCTCCCAGCGCTCCAGTCTGGAGGTCTGTGCTTTGGGCTCTCTTGGTTTAGAGCCGCCCTTTTTACCTTGGTCACCCTCCGAAAAGGCTCCTCTATGCTGGGCAAGGGTCCTAAAGCTGTTTTCCCCTTGTCCCAGGCCTTCCTCCCCCTCTGACAGGGGTCACAGGATCGGCAGTACTGTCGGACAGTAGCAAAGACCCCAGGCCAGTAAAAGCTCCGTAGCAGCCTCTGCTGGGTACGCCAGGTTCCCTGGTGCCCTGAGAGGGGAATGTCATGGGCCCGGCACAGCAGCTGGCGGCGATACTTCTGGGGTACCACCAGCTGCCTCCTGATCCCCCCTGACTCCATTTTCCCTGGGGGAGCCCATTCTCGGTACAGGAACCCCTTCTCCCACAGGAATCCTTTCCGGCCACCTCGTCCCATGGTCTGTACCGCATTGAGGTCGGCCAGGTCCCTTATCTTCCGCAAGGAGGGATCTCTCTGCAACTCGGCCTGGAACTCAGCAGCTGGGACAGGGATGGCCACCTGCTCTTTCTCGCCCGCTGGGTCCGAAGCTGCAGCCTCCCTGAGCCGCGTCCCTGGGCGTTCCCTCCCCACCGGGTTAGAGTCCCGCGCCTCAGGCAAGGCACCCCCCCCAAGGCCAGGGCGCAGTGCCCCTCGCCGGCTCTGACCGCGGGTCACAACTAAGGCGGTCTGGGGGCTGCTGGGCCAGTCCTCTAGGTCCCCACCCATCAACACCTCAGTGGGCAAATGGTGGTGCACTCCCACGTCCTTGGGGCCCTCCTTGGCCCCCCATTTCAGGTGTACCCTCGCTACGGGAACCTTGAATGGGGTCCCGCCCACCCCGGTCAGGGTCAGGAAGGTGTTGGGCACCACCCGATCTGGGGCCACCACCTCGGGCCGGGCCAGTGTCACCTCTGCGCCCGTGTCGCAGTAACCATAAACTTCCTTCCCATCCACCTCCAGGGGAACAAGGCACTCGCTCCGCAGGGACAGCCCCGCGCCAACCCTGTAAACGGAGAACTTTGAATCCGGAGCATCTGGCCCCCCAGAGAAGCTGGCCTGGGGCTCTCCTCCCTCCTTAGCAGGTGGTACTCTGCCAGCCCCCCTTCCCTGGGAATGCTGCCTCTCGCCGGGCTGGGTCTCTACCCAGTCAACCCTCTGTGGGTTCGGCCTGCTCAGTCTGTCCCTGAGCCTGGGGCATTGGGCCCGTATGTGGCCCTTTTGGCCACAGTGGTAGCAGCCCATGTCCCATGGGTCCCCTTGAGTGGGTCGGATGGTCCTGATGCCGGATGTTCCCCTCTGATGGGGTTTTTCTGTATTTTCCCACGGGGAGGTCCCATGGTGACTCTCTCTCTGCGTT
The DNA here is from genome assembly GCF_027887155.1 of Malaclemys terrapin pileata. Classification (NCBI taxonomy): domain Eukaryota; kingdom Metazoa; phylum Chordata; order Testudines; family Emydidae; genus Malaclemys; species Malaclemys terrapin. The sequence continues at coordinate 1,337,688 of NC_071519.1, read as the reverse complement.
GTGGTGGGATTGCTCCTTTGGGACTCCTCCCTGCCACCCCCTGACCGGCTCTTTACAAACTCATCAGCCAGCTGCCCGGCGTGTCGCGGGTTCTCTGGCTTTCTGTCCACCAACCACAGCCTCAGGTCGGATGGGCACCGCTCATACAGTTGCTCCAGTACCAGCAGTTTAATCAGGTCCTCCTTCGTCTGGGCCCCACCAGCCCACTTGCTGGCGTATCTTTCCATGCGGGCGGCTAGTTGCAGATATGAGATCTCAGGGGTTTTATCTTGACTCCGGAACCTTTCCCGGTACATCTCAGGAGTCAGCCCAAATTCTCGTAGCAGGGCCTTTTTGAATAGTTCGTAGTCCCCTTTCTCTGCCTCTCCCAGTTGGCGGTACAATGCCACGGATTTGGGGTCCAGTAAGGGGGTAAGGACCCGGAGTCTGTCCGCGGGCTCCACCCGGTGCAGCTCGCAGGCCGTCTCAAAGGCCTCCAGGAAGTAATCCATGTCCTCCCCCTCCTTGTATGGGGCCATGATGCACTTATCAAAGCTCCGTGCAGTCCTGGGTCCCCCCTCACTCACCGCAGCCGGGGGTTCGCTGCCCTTCAATCTCGCCAGTTCCAGGTCATGCTGACGCTGTCTCTCTTCATACTGTCTCTGTCTCTCATTCTCCTCCCGTTCCTGCTGACGCTGTCTCTCTTCACACTGATGCTGTCTCTCTTTCTCCTCCCGTTCACGCTGATGCTGTCTCTCTTTCTCCTCCCGTTCATGCTGTCTCTGTTGTTCACGATCCTCAAGCTCTCTCAGTTTTAGCTCTTTCTCCCATTCCAGCCAATTCCGCTCCCCGGATGCCGAACGTCGCCGGGAGGATCCTCTGCTGGCCGGCGAGCTTCGCCGGGGGGACCCCCTGCTGGCCGGGGGGGCCACGGCGCCTTCAGTATTTGCTGGGCTCCTCCCCACCCTTCCCCTAGGCATAGGAAGGAGGGGTCTCGGGACGCCCTCAGCAGCCGGCTGACCACTCCCAGCTAGGACAGACACTGGTGCCTGCGCTGCATTTGCCAGGCTGCTTCCCTGAGACACAGGGATCAGTTCATTCGCGCGATCTTCTGCCTCCAGCTGGGCAATGAGCTGTTCTTTGGTGAGCCTCCCAATGCGCAGCCGCCTCTGCTTGCACAGCTCCACCAGGTCGCTCTTAAGCCGCTTGGCATACATCTTCCTGCTGGCCACTCACCGGCCTGTGTGCTCACAGCTCCCCACAGTTCCCAGGGGGCCCCCTAGTGTGCCAGCCCTTCTCGAGGTCACCACCTCTCTGCCAGGGTCGAGCTGCAGACTCCTCCGCCCCTGGGACCACTCGCTGCGATCCCCTCGGGGGACCCTGTTACTGCAAAAGTCCTTCTCGCTGGTCACACACTCCCAGGGGTAATAACCGTCCCTCTCTCACTCTTCAGCGCGCCTGGTCCCCGTCAATCCCCCTTCGTTTTACTGCTCCCCAGTCACTTACTGCAGGAAGCGCCGTCCACGGGGGTGCAGTAGATCCCGCCGCTGCCACCAGTTGTTGCGGATTGTGGGGGAGTTAGGGCCCTGCACCCCTCTTCCCGAGATTCACTGCGACTCTCAGCCAGCCAGTAAAGCAGAAGGTTTATTTGGATGACAGGAATACAGTCCAAGACAGGTCTTGCAGGCACAGACAACAGGGCCCCCCCTCAGTTAGGTCCAGCTTGGGGTCCCAGGGCATGCCAGCCCACCCCCCTTTGGGGGGGTCAGAGCCATCCCTGCCTCCCAGCCATCTCTCCAGCCTCCTTCTCCCTGCTTCCAGAACTCTCCTTTTACGACCCCTCCCACAGCCTTTGTTCAGTTTCCCGGGCTAAGGAGTCGCCTCGCCTTCAACCCCTTCCTGGGTTCTCATGTTACACACTCAGGTATGCGCCCTCGGGCAGATCCCATTCTGCAATGCAGACTATCCCAGCACACTCCCCTGTCAGCATTCACAGACCACCGTGAGAACAGGCCCAGTTCGTCACAGTACTCCACCTCTCCGAGGGGAATAGCTCGCAGCGCTGCATTTACTCCTCCTCTCCGAGGGGAATAGCTCGCAGCGCTGTATGTGCTCCGTCTCTCCGAGGGGAATAGCTCGCAGCGCTGTATGTACTCCGCCTCTCCGAGGGGAATAGCTCGCAGCGCTGTATGTACTCCACCTCTCCGAGGGGAATAGCTCGCAGCACTGCATGTGCTCCACCTCTCCGAGGGGAATAGCTCGCAGCGCTGCATGTGCTCCACCTCTCCGAGGGGAATAGCTCGCGGCGCTGTATGTGCTCCGTCTCTCCGAGGGGAATAGCTCGCGGCGCTGTATGTGCTCCTCCTCTCCGAGGGGAATAGCTCGCGGCGCTGTATGTACTCCACCTCTCCGAGGGGAATAGCTCGCGGCGCTGTATGTACTCCTCCTCTCCGAGGGGAATAGCTCGCAGTGCTGTATGTACTCCACCTCTCCGAGGGGAATAGCTCGCAGCGCTGTATGTACTCCTCCTCTCCGAGGGGAATAGCTCGCAGCGCTGTATGTACTCCACCTCTCCGAGGGGAATAGCTCGCAGCGCTGTATGTACTCCACCTCTCCGAGGGGAATAGCTCGCAGCGCTGTATGTACTCCACCTCTCCGAGGGGAATAGCTCGCAGCGCTGCATGTGCTCCACCTCTCCGAGGGGAATAGCTCGCAGCGCTGTATGTACTCCACCTCTCCGAGGGGAATAGCTCGCAGCGCTGCATGTGCTCCACCTCTCCGAGGGGAATAGCTCGCAGCGCTGCATGTGCTCCACCTCTCCGAGGGGAATAGCTCGCGGCGCTGTATGTGCTCCGTCTCTCCGAGGGGAACAGCTCGCAGCGCTGTATGTACTCCACCTCTCCGAGGGGAACAGCTCGCAGCGCTGTATGTGCTCCACCTCTCCGAGGGGAATAGCTCGCAGCGCTGTATGTACTCCACCTCTCCGAGGGGAACAGCTCGCAGCGCTGTATGTACTCCGTCTCTTCAAGGGGAATAGCTCGCGGCGCTGTATGTGCTCCGTCTCTCCGAGGGGAATAGCTCGCAGCGCTGTATGTACTCCACCTCTCCGAGGGGAATAGCTCGCAGCGCTGTATGTGCTCCGTCTCTCCGAGGGGAATAGCTCGCAGCGCTGTATGTACTCCGTCTCTCCGAGGGGAATAGCTCGCAGCGCTGTATGTGCTCCACCTCTCCGAGGGGAATAGCTCGCGGCGCTGCATGTGCTCCACCTCTCCGAGGGGAATAGCTCGCAGCGCTGTATGTGCTCCTCCTCTCCGAGGGGAATAGCTCGCAGCGCTGTATGTGCTCCGTCTCTCCGAGGGGAATAGCTCGCAGCGCTGTATGGGCTCCGTCTCTCCGAGGGGAATAGTTCGCAGCGCTGTATGTGCTCCGTCTCTCCGAGGGGAACAGTTCGCGGTGCTGTATGTGCTCCGTCTCTCCGAGGGGAACAGCTCGCAGCGCTGTATGTGCTCCGTCTCTCCGAGGGGAACAGTTCGCGGCGCTGTATGTGCTCCGCCTCTCCGAGGGGAACAGCTAACAGCGCTGTATGTGCTCCGCCTCTCCGAGGGGAACAGCTCGCAGCGCTGCATGTGCTCCGTCTCTCCGACGGGAACAGCTCGCAGCGCTGTATGTGCTCCGTCTCTCCTAGGGGAACAGCTCGCAGCGCTGTATGTACTCCACCTCTCCGAGGGGAATAGCTCGCAGCGCTGTATGTACTCCACCTCTCCGAGGGGAACAGCTCGCAGCGCTGTATGTACTCCGTCTCTCCGAGGGGAACAGCTCGCGGCGCTGTATGTGCTCCGCCTCTCCGAGGGGAACAGCTCGCAGCGCTGTATGTGCTCCGTCTCTCCGACGGGAACAGCTCGCAGCGCTGTATGTGCTCCGTCTCTCCGACGGGAACAGCTCGCAGCGCTGTATGTGCTCCGTCTCTCCGACGGGTACAGCTCGCAGCGCTGTATGTGCTCCGTCTCTCCGAGGGGAACAGCTCGCAGCGCTGTATGTGCTCTGTCTCTCCGAGGGGAATAGCTCGCAGCGCTGTATGTGCTCCGCCTCTCCGAGGGGAATAGCTCGCAGCGCTGTATGTGCTCCGTCTCTCCGAGGGGAATAGCTCGCAGCGCTGTATGTGCTCCGTCTCTCCGAGGGGAATAGCTCGCAGCGCTGCATGTACTCCGTCTCTCCGAGGGGAATAGCTCGCAGCGCTGTATGTGCTCCGTCTCTCCGAGGGGAATAGCTCGCAGCGCTGTATGTGCTCCGCCTCTCCGAGGGGAATAGCTCGCATCGCTGTATGTGCTCCGCCTCTCCGAGGGGAATAGCTCGCAGCGCTGCATGTGCTCCGTCTCTCCGAGGGGAATAGCTCGCAGCGCTGTATGTGCTCCGTCTCTCCGAGGGGAACAGCTCGCGGCGCTGTATGTGCTCCGTCTCTCCGAGGGGAACAGCTCGCGGCGCTGTATGTGCTCCGCCTCTCCGAGGGGAACAGCTCGCGGCGCTGTATGTGCTCCGTCTCTCCGACGGGAACAGCTCGCGGCGCTGTATGTGCTCCGTCTCTCCGAGGGGAACAGCTCGCGGCGCTGTATGTGCTCTGTCTCTCCGAGGGGAATAGCTCGCAGCGCTGTATGTGCTCCGTCTCTCCGAGGGGAACAGCTCGCAGCGCTGTATGTACTCCGTCTCCCCGAGGGGAATAGCTCGCAGCGCTGTATGTGCTCCGCCTCTCCGAGGGGAATAGCTCGCAGCGCTGTATGTACTCCGCCTCTCCGAGGGGAATAGCTCGCAGCGCTGTATGTACTCCACCTCTCCGAGGGGAACAGCTCGCAGCGCTGTATGTGCTCCACCTCTCCGAGGGGAATAGCTCGCAGCGCTGTATGTGCTCCACCTCTCCGAGGGGAATAGCTCGCAGCGCTGTATGTACTCCGTCTCTCCGAGGGGAATACCTCGCAGCGCTGTATGTGCTCCGTCTCTCTGAGGGGAACAGCTCGCAGCGCTGTATGTGCTCCACCTCTCCGAGGGGAACAGCTCGCGGCGCTGTATGTACTCCACCTCTCCGAGGGGAATAGCTCGCGGCGCTGTATGTACTCCGTCTCTCCGAGGGGAATAGCTCGCGGCGCCGTATGTACTCCACCTCTCCGAGGGGAATAGCTCGCAGCGCTGTATGTGCTCCGTCTCTCCGAGGGGAATAGCTCGCAGCGCTGCATGTACTCCGTCTCTCCGAGGGGAACAGCTCGCGGCGCTGTATGTACTCCGCCTCTCCGAGGGGAATAGCTCGCGGCGCTGTATGTGCTCCACCCCTCCGAGGGGAATAGCTCGCAGCGCTGTATGTGCTCCACCTCTCCGAGGGGAAGAGCTCGCAGCGCTGTATGTGCTCCGTCTCTCCGAGGGGAATAGCTCGCGGCGCTGTATGTGCTCCGTCTCTCCGAGGGGAACAGCTCGCGGCGCTGTATGTGCTCCGCCTCTCCGAGGGGAATAGCTCGCGGCGCTGTATGTGCTCCGCCTCTCCGAGGGGAACAGCTCGCGGCGCTGTATGTGCTCCGTCTCTCCGACGGGAACAGCTCGCAGCGCTGTATGTGCTCCGTCTCTCCGAGGGGAACAGCTCGCAGCGCTGTATGTGCTCCGTCTCTCCGAGGGGAATAGCTCGCAGCGCTGTATGTGCTCCGTCTCTCCGAGGGGAACAGCTCGCAGCGCTGTATGTGCTCCGCCTCTCCGAGGGGAATAGCTCGCAGCGCTGTATGTGCTCCGTCTCTCCGAGGGGAACAGCTCGCAGCGCTGTATGTGCTCTGTCTCTCCGAGGGGAATAGCTCGCAGCGCTGTATGTGCTCCGTCTCTCCGAGGGGAACAGCTCGCAGCGCTGTATGTGCTCCGTCTCTCCGAGGGGAACAGCTCGCAGCGCTGTATGTGCTCCGTCTCTCCGAGGGGAACAGCTCGCAGCGCTGCATGTGCTCCGCCTCTCCTAGGGGAACAGCTCGCGGTGCCGTATGTACTCCGCCTCTCCGAGGGGAACAGCTCGCAGCGCTCTATGTACTCCACCTCTCCGAGGGGAATAGCTCGCAGCGCTGTATGTGCTCCGTCTCTCTGAGGGGAACAGCTCGCAGCGCTGTATGTGCTCCGCCTCTCCGAGGGGAATAGCTCGCAGCGCTGTATGTGCTCCACCTCTCCGAGGGGAATAGCTCGCAGCGCTGTATGTGCTCCGTCTCTCTGAGGGGAACAGCTCGCAGCGCTGTATGTGCTCCGCCTCTCCGAGGGGAACAGCTCGCGGCGCTGTATGTACTCCACCTCTCCGAGGGGAATAGCTCGCAGCGCTGTATGTACTCCGTCTCTCCGAGGGGAATAGCTCGCGGCGCCGTATGTACTCCACCTCTCCGAGGGGAATAGCTCGCAGCGCTGTATGTGCTCCGTCTCTCCGAGGGGAATAGCTCGCAGCGCTGTATGTACTCCGTCTCTCCGAGGGGAACAGCTCGCAGCGCTGTATGTGCTCCGTCTCTCCGAGGGGAATAGCTCGCAGCGCTGCATGTGCTCCGTCTCTCCGAGGGGAATAGCTCGCAGCGCTGTATGTGCTCCGTCTCTCCGAGGGGAATAGCTCGCGGCGCTGTATGTGCTCCGTCTCTCCGAGGGGAACAGCTCGCGGCGCTGTATGTGCTCCGTCTCTCCGAGGGGAACAGCTCGCGGCGCTGTATGTGCTCCGCCTCTCCGAGGGGAACAGGTCGCGGCGCTGTATGTGCTCCGTCTCTCCGACGGGAACAGCTCGCAGCGCTGTATGTGCTCCGTCTCTCCGAGGGGAACAGCTCGCAGCGCTGTATGTGCTCCGTCTCTCCGAGGGGAATAGCTCGCAGCGCTGTATGTGCTCCGTCTCTCCGAGGGGAGTAGCTCGCAGCGCTGTATGTGCTCCACCTCTCCGAGGGGAATAGCTCGCAGCGCTGTATGTGCTCCACCTCTCCGAGGGGAACAGCTCGCGGCGCTGTATGTACTCCACCTCTCCGAGGGGAATAGCTCGCAGCGCTGTATGTACTCCGTCTCTCCGAGGGGAATAGCTTGCAGCGCTGTATGTACTCCGCCTCTCCGAGGGGAATAGCTCGCAGCGCTGTATGTGCTCCACCTCTCCGAGGGGAATAGCTCGCAGCGCTGTATGTACTCCGTCTCTCCGAGGGGAATACCTCGCAGCGCTGTATGTGCTCCGTCTCTCTGAGGGGAACAGCTCGCAGCGCTGTATGTGCTCCACCTCTCCGAGGGGAACAGCTCGCGGCGCTGTATGTACTCCACCTCTCCGAGGGGAATAGCTCGCAGCGCTGTATGTACTCCGTCTCTCCGAGTGGAATAGCTCGCGGCGCCGTATGTACTCCACCTCTCCGAGGGGAATAGCTCGCAGCGCTGTATGTGCTCCGTCTCTCCGAGGGGAATAGCTCGCAGCGCTGTATGTGCTCCGCCTCTCCGAGGGGAACAGCTCGCAGCGCTGTATGTACTCCACCTCTCCGAGGGGAACAGCTCGCAGCGCTGTATGTGCTCTGTCTCTCCGAGGGGAATAGCTCGCAGCGCTGCATGTGCTCCGTCTCTCCGAGGGGAATAGCTCGCAGCGCTGTATGTGCTCCGTCTCTCCGAGGGGAATAGCTCGCGGCGATGTATGTGCTCCGTCTCTCCGAGGGGAACAGCTCGCAGCGCTGTATGTGCTCTGTCTCTCCGAGGGGAATAGCTCGCAGCGCTGTATGTGCTCCGTCTCTCCGAGGGGAACAGCTCGCAGCGCTGTATGTGCTCCGTCTCTCCGAGGGGAACAGCTCGCAGCGCTGTATGTGCTCCGTCTCTCCGAGGGGAACAGCTCGCAGCGCTGCATGTGCTCCGCCTCTCCGAGGGGAACAGCTCGCAGCGCTGTATGTGCTCCACCTCTCCGAGGGGAATAGCTCGCAGCGCTGTATGTGCTCCGCCTCTCCGAGGGGAATAGCTCGCAGCGCTGTATGTACTCCACCTCCCCGAGGGGAATAGCTCGCAGCGCTGTATGTACTCCGTCTCTCCGAGGGGAACAGCTCGCGGCGCTGTATGTGTGACGAACTGGGCCTGTTCTCACGGTGGTCTGTGAATGCTGACAGGGGAGTGTTCTGGGATAGTCTGCATTGCAGGATGGGATCTGCCCGAGGGCGCCCGAGGGCGCATACCTGAGTGTGTAACATGAGAACCCAGGAAGGGGTTGAAGGGGAGGCGACTCCTTAGCCCGGGAAACTGAACAAAGGCTGTGGGAGGGGTCGCTGAAAGGAGAGTGCTGGAAGCAGGCAGGGAGAGAGGGCTGGGGGGCAGAGATGGCTCTGACCTCCCAAGGGGGGCTGGGCTGGAATGCCCGGGGACCCCAAGATGGACCTAACTGAGGGGGTCCCTGTTGTCTGTGCCTGCAAGACCTGTCTTGGACTGTATTCCTGTCATCCAAATAAACCTTCTGCTTTACTGGCTGGCTGAGAGTCATGGTGAATCGCAGGAAGCCGGGGGTGCAGGGCCCTGAGTCCCCCAATACTCCGTGACAACTGGTGTCAGCGGTGGGATCTACTGCACCCCGTGGACGGCGCTTCCTGCAGTAAGTAACTGGGGAGCAGTAAAACGAAGGGGGATTGACGGGGACCAGGCGTGCTGAAGAGTAAGAGAGAGACGGTTATTACCCCTGGGAGTGTGTGACCAGCGAGAAGGACTTTTGCAGTAACAGGGTCCCCCGGGGGGATCGCAGCGAGTGGTCCCAGGGGCGGAGGAGTCTGCAGCTCGACCCTGGCAGAGAGGTGGTGACCTCAAGAAGGGCTGGCACACTAGGGGGCCCCCTGGGAACTGTGGGGAGCTGTGAGCACACAGGCCGGTGAGTGGCCAGCAGGAAGATGTATGCCAAGCGGCTTAAGAGCGACCTGGTGGAGCTATGCAAGCAGAGGCGGCTGCGCATTGGGAGGCTCACCAAAGAACAGCTAATTGCCCAGCTGGAGGCGGAAGATCGCGCGAATGAACTGATCCCTGTGTCTCAGGGAAGCAGCCTGGCAAATGCAGCGCAGGCACCAGTGTCTGTCCCAGCTGGGAGTGGTCAGCCGGCTGCTGAGGGCTTCCCGAGACCCCTCCTTCCTATGCCTGGGAGAAGGGTGGGGAGGAGCCCAGCAAATACCGAAGGCGCCGTGAACCCCCCGGCCAGCAGGGGGTCCCCCCGGCGAAGCCCACCGGCCAGCAGAGGATCCTCCCGGCGGCGTTCGGCATCCGGGGAGCGGAATTGGCTGGAATGGGAGAAAGAGCTAAAACTGAGAGAGCTGGAGGATCGTGAACAACAGAGACAGCATGAACGGGAGGAGAAAGAGAGACAGCATCAGCGTGAACGGGAGGAGAAAGAGAGACAGCATCAGCGTGAACGGGAGGAGAAAGAGAGACAGCATCAGTGTGAAGAGAGACAGCGTCAGCAGGAACGGGAGGAGAATGAGAGACAGAGACAGGAGAATGAGAGACAGCGTCAGCATGACCTGGAACTGGCGAGATTGAAGGGCAGCGAACCCCCGGCTGCGGTGAGTGAGGGGGGACCCAGGACTGCACGGAGCTTTGATAAGTGCATCATGGCCCCATACAAGGAGGGGGAGGACATGGATGACTTCCTGGAGGCCTTTGAGACGGCCTGCGAGCTGCACCGTGTGGACCCCGCGGACAGACTCCGGGTCCTTACCCCCTTACTGGACCCCAAATCCGTGGCATTGTACCGCCAACTGGGAGAGGCAGAGAAAGGGGACTACGAACTATTCAAAAGAGCCCTGCTACGAGAGTTTGGGCTGACTCCTGAGATGTACTGGGAAAGGTTCCGGAGTCAAGATAAAACCCCTGAGATCTCATATCTGCAACTAGCCGCCCGCATGGAGAGATACGCCAGCAAGTGGGCTGGTGGGGCCCAGACGAAGGAGGACCTGATTAAACTGCTGGTACTGGAGCAACTGTATGACCGGTGCCCATCCGACCTGAGGCTGTGGTTGGTGGACAGAAAGCCAGAGAACCCGCGACACGCCGGGCAGCTGGCTGATGAGTTTGTAAAGAGCCGGTCAGGAGATAAAAGGGAGGAGTCCCAAAGGAACAGTCCCACCACAACGCAGAGAGAGAGTCACCATGGGACCTCCCCATGGGAAAAAACAGAAAAAACCCATCAGAGGGGAGCATCCGGCATCAGGACCATCCGACCTACTCAAGGGGACCCATGGGACATGGGCTGCTACCACTGTGGCCAAAAGGGCCACATACGGGCCCAGTGCCCTAGGCTCAGGGACAGACTGAGCAGACCGAACCCACAGAGGGTTAACTGGGTAGAGACCCAGCCCGGCGAAAGGCAGCATTCCCAGGGAAGAGGGGCTGGCAGAGTACCACCTGCTAAGGAGGGAGGAGAGCTCCAGGCCAGCTCCTCTAGGGGGCTGGATGCTCCAGACTCAGGGTTTTTGGTTTATATGGTAGGCGCGGGGCTGTCCCTCCGGAGAGAGTACCTTGTTCCCCTGGAGGTGGATGGGAGGAAGGTCAATGGATACTGGGATACGGGCACAGAGGTGACGCTGGCCCGGCCCGAGGTGGTGGCCCCAGATCAGGTGGTGCCCAACACCTACCTGACCCTGACGGGGGTGGGCGGAACACCAGTCAAAGTACCCGTGGCAAGGGTACACCTGAAGTGGGGGGCCAAGGAGGGCCCCAAGGATGTGGGGGTACACCCGTATTTGCCCACTGAGGTATTGATGGGGGGGGACCTGGAGAACTGGCCAAGCAACCCCCAAAAGGCACTGGTTGTGACCCGCAGTCAGAGCCGGCGAGGGGCACTGCGCCCTGGCCTTGGGGGGGGTGCCTTGCCTGAGGCGCAGGACCCTAACCTGGTGGGGAGGGAACGCCCAGGGACACGGCTCAGGGAGGCTGCAGCTTCAGGCCCAGCGGGCGAGGAAGAGCAGGTGGCCATCCCTGTCCCAGCTGCTGAGTTCCAGGCCGAGTTACAGAGAGACCCCTCCTTGCGGAAAATAAGGGACCTAGCCGACCTCAATGCGGTACAGACCATGGGACGAGGTGGCCGGAAAAGGTTCCTGTGGGAGAAGGGGTTCCTGTACCGAGAATGGGCTCCCCCAGGGGAAATGAAGTCAGGGGGGATCAGGAGGCAGCTGGTGGTACCCCAGAAGTATCGCCGCCAGCTGCTGTGCCGGGCCCATGACATTCCCCTCGCAGGGCACCAGGGAACCTGGCGTACCCAGCAGAGGCTGCTACGGAGCTTTTACTGGCCTGGGGTCTTTGTTACTGTCCGACAGTACTGCGGATCCTGTGACCCCTGTCAGAGGGGGAGGAAGGCCTGGGACAAGGGGAAAACAGCTTTAGGACCCTTGCCCAGCATAAAGGATCCTTTCCAGAGGGTGGCCAAGGTTAAAAGGGCGGCTCTGAACCAAGAGAGCCCAAAGCACAGACCTCCAGACTGGAGCGCTGGGAGAAGACCACAGCCCAGTTGGAACCCCAGAGGTATGGGGGTGGGAAAAGGGCGCAGGCCGCATAAACCTTCCCACATGCGAACTGCGAGTGCCATCAAGCACCCCCGACCTAAGGGGGGGCGTGAAACTGGAGGGGCCTGGTGTAATTCTCACCAAGGAATGGGAGGGATGCGGGGGCATCCATGGGAACGGGGGTAGGTTCGAACTTCCCCGGGTCACTGGCTAAAGTGACCCTGCTCAGTTCGGTCTCGAAGGGGGGAGAGATGTGACGAACTGGGCCTGTTCTCACGGTGGTCTGTGAATGCTGACAGGGGAGTGTGCTGGGATAGTCTGCATTGGAGGATGGGATCTGCCCGAGGGCGCCCGAGGGCGCATACCTGAGTGTGTAACATGAGAACCCAGGAAGGGGTTGAAGGGGAGGCGACTCCTTAGCCCGGGAAACTGAACAAAGGCTGTGGGAGGGGTCGCTGAAAGGAGAGTGCTGGAAGCAGGCAGGGAGAGAGGGCTGGGGGGCAGAGATGGCTCTGACCTCCCAAGGGGGGCTGGGCTGGAATGCCCGGGGACCCCAAGATGGACCTAACTGAGGGGGTCCCTGTTGTCTGTGCCTGCAAGACCTGTCTTGGACTGTATTCCTGTCATCCAAATAAACCTTCTGCTTTACTGGCTGGCTGAGAGTCATGGTGAATCGCAGGAAGCCGGGGGTGCAGGGCCCTGAGTCCCCCAATACTCCGTGACAGTATGTACTCCGTCTCTCCGAGGGGAACAGCTCGCAGCGCTGTATGTGCTCCGCCTCTCCGAGGGGAATAGCTCGCAGCGCTGCATGTACTCCACCTCTCCCAGGGGAATAGCTCGCAGCGCTGTATGTGCTCCGCCTCTCCGAGGGGAATAGCTCGCAGCGCTGCATGTGCTCCACCTCTCCGAGGGGAATAGCTCGCAGCGCTGCATGTGCTCCACCTCTCCGAGGGGAATAGCTCGCAGCGCTGTATGTGCTCCTCCTCTCCGAGGGGAATAGCTCGCAGCGCTGTATGTGCTCCACCTCTCCGAGGGGAACAGCTCGCAGCGCTGCATGTACTCCACCTCTCCGAGGGGAACAGCTCGCGGCGCTGTATGTACTCCACCTCTCCGAGGGGAACAGCTCGCGGCGCTGTATGTGCTCCGCCTCTCCGAGGGGAATAGCTCGCAGCGCCGCATGTGCTCCACCTCTCCGAGGGGAACAGCTCGCAGCGCTGTATGTGCTCCGCCTCTCCGAGGGGAATAGCTCGCAGCGCTGTATGTACTCCACCTCTCCGAGGGGAATAGCTCGCAGCGCTGCATGTGCTCCACCTCTCCGAGGGGAACAGCTCGCAGCGCTGTATGTACTCCACCTCTCCGAGGGGAATAGCTCGCAGCGCTGTATGTACTCCGTCTCTCCGAGGGGAATAGCTCGCAGCGCCGTATGTGCTCCGCCTCTCCGAGGGGAATAGCTCGCAGCGCCGTATGTACTCCGTCTCTCCAAGGGGAATAGCTCGCAGCGCTGTATGTGCTCCACCTCTCCGAGGGGAATAGCTCGCAGCGCTGTATGTGCTCCACCTCTCCGAGGGGAATAGCTCGCAGCGCTGTATGTGTTCCACCTCTCCGAGGGGAACAGCTCGCAGCGCTGCATGTGCTCCGCCTCTCCGAGGGGAATAGCTCGCAGCGCTGTATGTACTCCGTCTCTCCGAGGGGAATAGCTCGCAGCGCTGTATGTGCTCCGCCTCTCCGAGGGGAATAGTTCGCAGCGCTGTATGTACTCCGTCTCTCCGAGGGGAATAGCTCGCAGCGCTTTATGTGCTCCGCCTCTCCGAGGGGAATAGCTCGCAGCGCTGCATGTGCTCCACCTCTCCGAGGGGAATAGCTCGCAGCGCTGTATGTACTCCACCTCTCCGAGGGGAATAGCTCGCGGCGCTGTATGTGCTCCGTCTCTCCGAGGGGAATAGCTCGCGGCGCTGTATGTACTCCACCTCTCCGAGGGGAACAGCTCGCAGCGCTGTATGTACTCCGTCTCTCCGACGGGAACAGCTCGCAGCGCTGTATGTACTCCGTCTCTCTGAGGGGAATAGCTCGCAGTGCTGTATGTGCTCCGTCTCTCCGAGGGGAATAGCTCGCAGCGCTGTATGTGCTCCGTCTCTCCGACGGGAACAGCTCGCAGCGCTGTATGTACTCCGTCTCTCCGAGGGGAATAGCTCGCAGCGCTGTATGTGCTCCGTCTCTCGGACGGGAACAGCTCGCAGCGCTGTATGTACTCCGTCTCTCCGAGGGGAACAGCTCGCAGCGCTGTATGTACTCCACCTCTCCGAGGGGAACAGCTCGCAGCGCTGTGTGTACTCCGTCTCTCCGAGGGGAATAGCTCGCAGTGCTGTATGTGCTCCGTCTCTCCGAGGGGAATAGCTCGCAGCGCTGTATGTACTCCACCTCTCCGAGGGGAATAGCTCGCAGCGCTGTATGTACTCCACCTCTCCGAGGGGAATAGCTCGTGGCGCTGTATGTACTCCACCTCTCCGAGGGGAACAGCTCGCGGCGCTGTATGTGCTCCGTCTCTCCGAGGGGAATAGCTCGCAGCGCTGTATGTGCTCCCCCTCTCCGAGGGGAATAGCTCGCAGCGCCGCATGTGCTCTGTGACGTTATTGATATAATCTGGGACCATATAGATCATTGTTGCAACCAAGGTCCTGTAGTGGCACCCAGATCTTGTATAAAGGGGGTCTGGCTGGCTGGTTTGGTTTGCCTTAGAGGTGGAAAACCCCAGCCTTGGGCTGTAACTGCCCTGTTTGAGCAATTTGTCCTGAGTTGGCACTCTCAGTTGGGTTCCGCCAGAACCGCATTGTCACAGTGGCGTAGTCGGCAGGATCCACAGAACCAGGTCAATTAAGCGTTGGGTCAGAACCCCACGCTATCCACATTGGAATTTTGGGATTGAGAGTTTGGCTGGTTAAAGAGCTGCTGCAATGGCTGAGCAAAGAGCATATGAGGCCTTGACAAAAAAGCCCTGAAAGATTTGTGTTCAGAAAAGGGGATAAGCTTTAGAAAGAAAGCTACAAATCAAGAACTGAGAGATCTGTTAATGGCCAGTGATCAGAAGGCAGAAGCAATTGTAATGCAAAAGGCAGCAAGTAAACTGCAACTTGAGCATGAACAAAGACTGGCAGAAATTCGTTTGCAGGAACTAGAAGCTGAGGCAAAAGTGCAAAGATTTCAGCTCCCAGTCAAAAAAGCAAGGGAAGAAAAGCAGAAATTGTATCCTCTTGAAAGTCCGGTTTATAACAATGTTGGTATGTTGTATAACTCTGAGCAGTTGTCTGGGTGTAACCAAATGTACCCCAATTCTGCCACCTTTTATGTAAATGCTTTTACTGTGTGTTCAGTAAAGAGTGGCTCCATAACTTGTGCCAATGCTCTGTATGGGAGTGGTAGTGAAAAATTCACAGAGAATGTAAAAGTCAATGGTAAAAGCTGTGTAGGGCAAATGATGGCTTCTAACATCACTCTGGTTAAAGCAGATCTTGTCAAAGAGGAAGATTATTTACCAAATCAGAGTGTGAATGTTGTAGTCCTCTATGAGTTTACTGTAAGCGTGCCTTTAGCCAGAATCCACCTTGAATGGAATGGTGCTAAGCATGAAGTTATAGCTGGGGTAAGGAAGTTATTGCCTAAGGATCTTTTGATTGGGGAAAATGTTAAAGCTTTGTTCAGTCCAGGTAGTCAGTCACAGGACAGGAATGATCTTAAACCTGTGTCTATTGTGGGCAATGATTTGCCTGGGGAGGGTTGCTCCAAAGGTTTGTCGGAGAAGAGCCATTTGTCTGTAAATGAAGTTTCTGAATGTCGGTCTAGTGGCTCTGAAGTGAATCTGGAGTTAAATCAAGAGCAGCAGAATCTTATTGGGCAGGAAACTGTTTCTCTGGAGCAGATTAAAGAGGATGGTCAAGTGGAAGCCCTAACTGAGGAAGGAAAGGGGGGATTTTGGATGGGTGATGCATTGGTGGCTAGTACAGCTTGCAAAAGTGAACCTGAAAAGGGTAACTGTGATTTGCTGGCAGTGGCTCAGTGTAGTAAGAAGAGCAGTTTATCGGTTGGGAGTGGCAAGGTGCCTGGTAAGGAAGCTGCCCCACTCTCCCAGTCTTTGTCTGTAGTCAGCCCTGTGTGCTGGGACAAAGGAGAGGAAGGCAGGAAAAGTTTGGAGGAGCCAAGGCAGCCTTGTGAGCTGATAGCTTTGTCTAGTCAGCAGTTTGGGAAGGCAGGGATAGTGGAAGATGAATGTCCCTAGACCTTACCTGTTTCCTGTGTGGAGAATAGTGACAGTGAAGGAAATGTGCCTGATCTGTCAGGGGTATTGACTTGCCTATGGAGGAAGCTACCCCAGTCTCCAAGCAGTTGTCTGTGAACAGCCCGGTGTGCTGGGACAAGGGAAATGAAATCCCGAGCTGTGTATCTGGTAGAAAGGGTGTCTCCAGCTCGTCTTTGTCTGTGGAGCAGACAGAAGGTGCCTTTCAGCCTGTGAGGGTTGAGAATAGTGCAGATGTCTCAGAGTTGGTTCTGAATTCAACTAAAGCCCAGGAAGGGAATGGTCCTAAGTCTGTGTCTGCTGGGGAGAATGGCACCGTAACTAGGTTACATCCAGTTAGTGTCTTAGCAAAATCCCAGAGACCAGACAACTCTGCTGCTTGTATTTTGCCTATTGCTAGTGTGTGGTTGGTAAAGGGTGCAGCAACTCTGTCTGATCAGGGTGATATCCTAGCCAGGGCACAAGGAGAGCATGCAGGTGATTTGGTTGTGTTACCTACTGATGGTGTGGAAACTTGTAGCAAGAAGGAAAGGATTCCTGAACTTGTGTGTGGCAAAGGGAAGGGAAATGTTTCTAACCTTTCATCTAGGAAGTCTATGGGTTTGCCTGAAAGGGGATTGTGTAGAAATCTGCTTGATGGGCCAAAGGTGATCCTGGATGTAAGTAAGACCCAGACAGAGTCTGTTGTGGCTCAGGAAAGTGTTCCTTTAGAGCAAGCCCTAGATGAAGAGGGTAAGGGCAGAATTTCTGTGAGGGGTGAATTGCTGCTTAGAAAAGCTCCTGGGGAAAGGAATCCTCATGGTAATCTGTGCAAGCAGTTCCCTGAAACTGAAGGATGTGAGAGTGATTTAATAAAGGAAGTTTCGGTTCCTAACAGCCAGAAATTTTCTGTTGTGAATGGATCCACTGACTTTCCTTTCAAAAGATCCAGTGTGGGTAGCTTTGAGAAGGTCTCAGATGGAGCAAAAGCTGTTAAGAAAGTTGAGCAACCCTATAACCAAGTGGCTGTGTGTGGCCAGCTTGTTGGGAAGACAATGGTGTTGGAACAGGAATGTCTCCATTCTAATTCTTTAAGTGAGCAGTCTGTGCTTCAGGGTCTGAGGACAGATTTGGTCACTGGTGTTTCAAAGCAGAACAGTTTTATGGCTAAATGCTTGAGGATGCGGGGGAGAGCAAGCAAACTCTCACCCTCAAACTCGTTGGATTTGTGTGGTATCTCTTTAAGACAGAGTCCAGTCTTGGAAATGATTGCAGTTAAGGATATGAAAACTGGTGGACTGGCTTCTGTCTGTGGTAATGCAAATTACTTGTCTGGCTGGGAAAGGGAGGACTTGCTAATAGCTGTTAGCACAGAGAGCCCACCCCATCAGCCAGTGAATTCTGTTAAGCAAGAAAAATCAGGGTTTGATCCTGCAGGACAAGGAGGAAAGAGAAAACTGAATTTTGCAAAGGGAAGCAACAGGTTAACCCTAAAATGCCCAAACTCCAATGGTATTGAGCCAAAGGTGTGGCATGACAACCATAATTGTAGATGGACACTTGCAATGGATTTGTTGTTAATGCTAATGGTAATTTTGTAACTGATGTGTTGCTATTACCAAGAACTGTAAGAATGTACAATGTTCCTAATCGGTTGGAAAATCCCTTGAACATGTTAAAAGGAATACATGAGAACACACTTTATGTTAAAAGGCCTTGTTATACTGATGTTTCACAGTTGATGCCTGTAAACAGTATTGGAACTTTTCACAGGAGAAAAGACATTCCAGACCTAATGTGCTGTATGAGAAGGGAAACTAAGGCACACTACCATATTGCTTTCACGGCTAAATGCCAAGATTCCTGGACTATAAACATCATTAATATCTGCATTTATTTGATGTTAATTGGGTTCCAAACATTTGCCCGAGCTCGTATGGATAAAGTAGCGGTTTTCTTTAGCTCTTGGCAAGGTTACATGAGACATACAGGAACCATGCTGCAAGAGCAGATCCAATCCACTATTGTTCTAACCAAGTTTTACCTTGAGTGTGTAAAGAGGATTGTTTTGTTGTTGAACACAATTTTGATAAACCATTTCTGTTATACTCTGATATGGCTTCTAACCCCAATACTAGCCGTAGTGAGATAAACCCAAGGATGGGGAGCTCTTGGGATGCAGTCAGTGATGTTTGTGTCATCCCTTCCTGCATCAATTTTGCGTTGGGGGTGTGACGTTATTGATATAATCTGGGACCATATAGATCATTGTTGCAACCAAGGTCCTGTAGTGGCATGCAAATCTTGTATAAAGGGGGTCAAATGGGGTGTCTAAGACAAGGTTCTGGTTTGCTGGTTATGATTATGCTGTCTGTATGTGTGTATCAATTTTGTAGTTGAAGTTATGAATATTGGCTCTATACTGTCTGTATTTCAAACTGGGTGACATCCCAGACAAACTGGTGTTAGCTCTGCCTAGCCTGCTTGATGGCCCATTAAGGACCATCAGCTATACAATGGACCCATTGAGAGAAGGCAGATACGCCTTGAGACTCAGCAAAGTATGCAGGGACTGGCCCATGTGACTCCAGACTCCATTTTGCTGTAATTTTCCACAGTAAGAACAAAGAGGTGATCTTACACCTGGAAAAGACTATACAAGGCTGATGCCTCATCTCCATCTTGTCTTCAATCCTGCTTCTTATCTCTGGAGGAACTTTGCTACAAGCTGAAGCTCTGAACAAAGGACTGAGGACCCATCCCAGCTGGGGATGTTCCAGAGACTTGATTTGAACCTGCAGTTTATTCCATCGCTGCTGCAAGCCTGAACCAAGAACTTTGCCATCACTGGATGTAATTGATACCATTTAACCAATTCTAACTCTCATCTCTATCTTTTTCCTTTTATGAATAAACCTTTAGATTTTAGATTCTAAAGGATTGGCAGCAGCGTGATTTGTGGGTAAGATCTGATTTGTATATTGACCTGGGTCTGGGGCTTGGTCCTTTGGGATCAGGAGAACCTTTTTCTTTTACTGGGGTATTGGTTTTTATAACCATTTGTCCCCATAACAAGTGGCACTGGTGGTAATACTGGGAAACTGGAGTGTCTAAGGAGATTGCTTGTGAGACTTGCGGCCGGAACTGTGGGCAGCGTCTGGGCCCGATCAGTGAAATCGCCTCTCTGCCCCTACGCGAGATTCCCGCTTACGCAGCCCGGGATGGCGTTCGCCCTTCTTGTCACAGCGTCGCCCCGGGAGCTCACGTTCCGCTGATTACCCTCCCCGCCCCCCAAATCTGCTTCAGAGTCGCTGCTCCCCAGGAGAGACTCCCCGGCCCGTGTATGGCTGACGCGCCTCGTTCCGTGTTGTGTACGGTGGCATTTAACCGCATTCAAACCACAGTATTGGGTTGTGATCCACATCGCTCTGAACCGGGGACCTGGCCTCTCCCTCATTCCACTCCTTATTTCCCACTGAAGTGTTAACAGTGGGATCCTGGTGTCGTAACGGCATAGTGGTGTTAGCGGTGGGATACTACGTCCAAAGTGGTAACAGTAGAGTCAGCGGTGGGATCCTGGCACCGTAACAGCATAGTGGTGTGAGCGTTGGGATATGACATCCAAAGTGGTAACAGTGGGATGCTGGCCCCATAAAGGCACCTGGTGTCAGCGGGGATGGTTGAATCGTTTGGCGTGAGGCCGGAGGTGTTGTCATGACGTGTTTGCTCTGGGAGTTTTGGGGCGATGAGGCGGCAGAACCCTAGGTGGGTGTCGGTAGGAACCTTGCATCATGCGCCCCAGGATAGTCAGGGGCAGGATTAACCTAATTACAGGCCTGACCCCATGCAAAGAGAAGGCGAGGCCGACCCCTTTGCACTGCTCACACAGGCTGGAACCCAGCCCAGCCCACACCCCCGGGTATAAAACACCCCTGCCCCGTGCCAGGAGCTGCACATCTGCTGCTGGCTCCCTCCGCTCGCCTACCCAGCCATGGACAGCTCCCTGCACGCCACGCTCGGCCTTCTGCTCGGCTGCTGCCTGTGGGGCGCATAGGGCCACACCAAGATCCACGTTAGCAATGGGGGGATATGGGGCACGTGGGGCGCGGAACAGTGCTGCCCCGGCAACAGCTTCGCCGTTGGGTTCTCCCTGAAGGTAAAGATTCACACTCGCCAGCCCGGCTCCCCCCTGCCCTCCCCACATCCCCTGCCTCCTTCCCCAGCCCGGTTCCCCCCTGCCCCACTCCCTGCCCCTTCACCCTCCCACATCCCTGCCCCCTTCCCCAGCCCAGCTCCCCCTGCCCCTGCCCTCCTCACCAACCCGGATCCCCCTGCCCCACAGCCCTGAACCCCTCTGCTCAATTTCCCCCTCCCCACACCGCTCTGGCCCCCCATCTCCTTGCACTGAAGTGATGGGGGCCCAGTTTCTAATGCCCAGGCTTGTTCCCCTCCAATGCCCCGTTGCAGGTGGAGCTGCCCCAGCTCGCCGGGGATGACACGGCACTGAACGGGATCCGGCTGCTCTGCTCCGACGGCAGCACCATCCAGTCCAACGTGGGGCCGTGAGTACCGTGGGGAGGGGCCCAACGGAGGGTGCGGGCACCTGGCAGAGGGGGCACTGGGCTCCATGCGCACTAGTGGAATAGAGGTGTCACCAACAGAACTGGGGTCGGTGGCAGAGATGGGAGGGTGGCATCAATGGTGGGATGTCGGTGTCAGCAGTGGGTTAGTGGTGGTAGAGGTGGGATCGTGGTATTGGCAGTGGGTTAGTGGGGGCAGGGATCGGATCGCGGTATTGATAGAGGGTTAGTGGGGGCAGGGGTGGGATCGTGGTATTGACAGTGGGTTAGTGGTGGCGGAGATGGGAGGGTGGCATCGATGGCGCGACGTCAGTGACAGCAGTGGGTTAGTGGTGGTAAAAGTGGGATCGTGGTATTGACAGTCGGTTGGAGGGCAGGGGTGGGATCATGGTATTGATAGCGGGTTACTGGTGTTAGACTCATAGACTCATAGACTTTGAGGTCAGAAGGGACCATTATGATCATCTGGTCTGACCTCCTGCATGTTGCAGGCCACAAAGCCATCCCAACCCTTTCCCTTGACTCTGCTGTTGAAGTCCCCAAATCCTGTGGTTTAGAGACTTCAATTAGCAGAGAATCCTCCAGCTAGCGATCCCTGCCCCACGCTGCGGAGGAAGGCGAAAAACCTCCAGGGCCTCTGCCAATCTACCCTGGAGGAAAATTCCTTCCCGACCCCAAATATGGCGATCAGTAAAACCCAGAGCACGTAGGCAAGATTCTCCAGCCTTACCCTTATTAGCCATTTGTGACGGAGCAGGGAGCAGGGCAGATTTGACCTGGGAATGTTGCAGGGGGATTGCAGTGGGGATGTGGGACTTCCCTTGAAGGAAGCTACCTGAGCTGTAACCTGAGCCAGGAACGGGGGTGGGGAGAATTAACACCTTCTGCCCGGGAGACTGAACAAAGGAGAGGAGCAGCGGGAGGGGCTTGGAGTTTAGTTTGAGTGGGGGCTGGGTGGTGCAACGCAGGGAACCCCAAGCTGGGGTCTAAGCTCCCTGAACCTCCCAGAGGGACCTAATTGAGGGGGGTCTGGTCGTACCTACACGCTCTGCTTGAGACTGTGTTCCTGTCCTTAAATAAACCTTCTGCTTTACTGGCTGGCTGAGAGTCGCAGTGAATCTCGGGAAGAGGGGTGCAGGGCCCTAACTCCCCCACAATCCGCAACACCATTATACTATTTACCAGCGAGGGCACGCTGTTCCTGTGACTAAAATCATGTTATTCCATTAGACCATTCCCTCCATAAACTTATCTAGCTTAATTTTAAAGCCAGACAGGTCCTTCGCCCCCACCGTTTCCCTCGGAAGGCTGTTCCGGTGGGATTGTGGTATTGGCAGTGGGTTAGTGGTGGCGGAGATGGGATCGTGGTATTGATAGAGGGTTAGTGGTGGCAGAAGTGGGATCGCGGTGGTGGTAGCGGTGGGACACTAGGGCAGCAGCTCCCAGCCCAGAGTGGCAGAGGTTGGGGGGAAGGCAGCACCCCCTGTGGGCCGTACCCAGCTGACCCGTTCTCTCCTCCCAGGTGGGGCTCATGGGGTCTAGTGAAGAAATGTCCCTCAGGGCAGCGGCTGACCCAGTTCTGGCTGCGGGTGGAGCCCTGCCAGGGCCTCAAGGACGACACGGCTGCCAACAACATCGAGTTCGTCTGCACGGGCGGGGCAGAGCTGAGGGGGGACGGGCTGCGCCGGGGCAACTGGGGCCCCCAGAGCTGCTCCTGCGGCCCGCGGGGCATCTGCACCATCGCCACCAAGGTGGAGGCCCCCCAGGGCAAAGGGGACGACACGGCCCTGAATGATGTCTATTTCAGATGCTGCAGGCCTGAAACCCTGACCACCACCACAACCCTGCCCCCTACCACCACAACCCAGTCCCCCACCTCCACAATCCAGACCCCCACCTCAACCGAGCCCCCCATCACCTCAACACAGCCCCCCACCTCCACAACCCAGACCCCCACCTCAACACTGCCCCCCACCTCCACACAGACCCCCACCTCAACTGAGCCCCCTATCACCTCAATGGAGCCCCCTACCTCCACAACCCAGACCCCCACCTCAACCCAGCCCCCCACGTCAACCGAGCCCCCCATCACCTCAACGCAGCTCCCCACCTCCACAACCCAGACCCCCACCTCAACGCTGCCCCCCACCTCAACCCAGCCCCCCATCACCTCAATGGAGCCCCCTACCTCCACAACCCAGACCCCCACGTCAACCCAGCCCCCCACGTCAACTGAGCCCCCCATCACCTCAACGCAGCCCCCTACCTCCACAACCCAGACCCCCACCTCAACCGAGCCCCACATCACCACAACCCAGACCCCCACCACCTCAACTGAGCCCCCCATCACCACAACCCAGACCCCCACCACAACCCAGTCCCCCACCACCCCACCGCAGACACCCTGTACACCCCCCCGGACCCCTCCCACCTCACCGCAGAACCCCCCCACCAGGTCGTCTGGTGGGCGCTGACCGCGCCCCACTGCCCCCTGCCCCCCAATCCCTGCTACTCCCACTCCCCGCCCCCCCATGAACCCTGCTCCCAGCTGCTCCCCCGCCAGCCCCTGTCTGTGTGACCCCCCCCCAATAAACAACTTACTTTGGACCTGAGCTGACCGGCATCTTATTGGCTGGACACCACCCTGGCTATGGGGTGGGGGGATGTCGCTCCCTCCCAGCTAAGGGGGGGCAGAGGGTGGAAATTAGAGATCCAACCCCCCCATCCAATTCCCTCACACTGCCCCCCCAGACAGACTGCCTGGCTCAGGGGGGTGGGGAATGGGGCAGGGGCCTGTCCCTTCTAGGGGGTGCCGGCTCCCACCTGGCCCCAGGGCGGGGACTGCCTGGGTCAGGGGGGCGGGGAATGGGGCAGGGGCCTGTCCCCTCTGGGGGGCGCCGGCTCCCACCCGGCCCCAGGGCAGGGACTGGCTGGCTCAGGGGGGCAGGGAATGGGGCAGGGGCCTGTCCCCTCTGGGGGGCGCCGGCTCCCACCCGGCCCCAGGGCAGGGACTGGCTGGCTCAGGGGGGCAGGGAATGGGGCAGGGGCCTGTCTCCTCTAGGGGGCGGCGGCTCCCACCTGGCCCCAGGGCATGGACTGCCTGGCTTGGGGGTCGAGAGGGAATATGGGGGGGGCATGGGAGGCAGAGTTGCACCCCATCAAGGGCCAGTGGGAGCCCCTTCACTGAGCCCCCCAGCTCTGCCCCCTCTCCTGGGCCCCCAGCCCCTTCCATAGGGCTCTGCCCCCCTTAGAATGGCTCCCACCTCCGCATCAGCCCCTCCTCCAAGACCTGGGGGGGAGGTCAGACCCCTAGGAGTCTGGACCCCCACCCGCAGCCCCCTTCCTCCCAACTGCCCCACCCCAAATCATGCTCCCAATGAAACCCACACGTGCCAGGCAGGAGCAGGGGGGCTCTTTAATTAGATACAAGCTGGGAGGTCTGGGGGCAGCGGGGGGTGAGAGCGCGGTCTGGGGGGCCCGGCTCGAGCCCCCGCCATAAAGGGCCCAGGCATCCCACAGCCCCCCGCAATGGACAGATGGATGGGAGGGTGACAACGAGTGACAGAGCCCCCCGGAAACCGGGTTTTCGGGGTCCATTGGCAGCTCAGAGACCTTCGCCCTGGGGGAGGGGAACCAGAGATCCAGGAAGTTAGTCACCAGGTATTTACCCAGTTCCCCACATGTCCCAGCTGGGTATTTACCCAGCTCCCCAGGCGCCCCCCCCAAACCAAGTATTTACCCAGCTCCCCAGGTGCCCCCCAAACTGGGTATTTACCCAGCTCCCCGGGCGCCCCCCAAACCGGGTATTTACCCAGCTCCCCGGGGGCCACAAACTGGGTAGTTACCCACCTCCCCGGGCACCACAAACCGGGTAGCCACCCACCTCCCCGGGCGCCCCCCAAACCGAGTATTTACCCAGCTCCCCGGGCGCCACAAACCGGGTACTTACCCAGCTCCCTGGGTGCCCCCTAAACCGGCTATTTACCCAGCTCCCCGGGCGCTCCAAAACGGGTATTTAGCCAGCTCCCCGGGCACCCCCCAAACCGGGTATTTACCCAGATCCCCAGGCACCCCCCAAACCGAGTAGTTACCCACCTCCTCGGGCGCCCCCCAAACCGGGTAGTTACCCACCTCCCCGGGCATCCCCCAAACCGGGTACTTACCCAGCTCCCCGGGCGCCCCCCAAACCAGGTATTTACCCAGCTCCGCGAGCACCCCCCAAACCGGTTAGTTACCCAGCTCCCTGGGCGCCCCCCAAACCGGTTAGTTACCCAGCTCCCCCGGAGTCGCAAACCAGGTATTTACCCAGCTCCCCAGGCGCTCCCCAAACCAAGTATTTACCCAGCTCCCCGGGCGCCCCCCAAACGGAGTATTTACCCAGCTCCCCGGGCGCTCCAAACCGGGTAGTTACCCACCTCCCCGGGCGCCCCCCAAACTGGGTAGTTACCCACCTCCCCGGGTTCTCCAAACTGGGTATTTACCCAGCTCCCCGGGTGCCCCCCAAACCAGGTAGCTACCCACCTCCCCAGGTTCTCCAAACCAGGTATTTACCCAGCTCCCCGGGCGCCCCCCAAACCGGGTAGCTACCCACCTCCCCGGGCGCCCCCCAAACCGGGTAGCTACCCACCTCCCTGGGTGCCCCAAACCGGGTATTTACCCAGCTCCCCGGGCACGCCTCAAGCCGGGTAGTTACCCAGCTCCCCCGGCGCCCCAAACCAGGTATTTACCCAGCTCCCCGGGCGCCCCCCAAACCGGGTATTTACCCAGCTCCCCAGGCGCCCCAAACCAGGTATTTACCCAGCTCCCCGGGCGCCCCCCAAACCGGGTATTTACCCAGCTCCCCAGGCGCCCCAAACCAGGTATTTACCCAGCTCCCCGGGCGCCCCCCAAACCGGGTATTTACCCAGCTCCCCGGGCACCCCCAAACCAGGTATTTACCCAGCTCCCTGGGCCATCCTGCAAGCTGGGTAGTTACCCAGCTCCCCGGGCGCCCCCAAACCGGGTATTTACCCAGCTCCCCGGGCGCCCCAAACCGGGTTTTTACCTAGGTCCCCGCATGCCCCAGCCGGGTAGTTACCCAGCTCCCCGTGGGCCCCAGCCGGGTATTCCCCAACCCCCGGGCGTCTCTCACCTGGCGCTCGGCCGGCTTGCGGCAGTCCCCGCACACGGTGCCCAGTAGCCCGTTGAGAACCTGCAGGGCGCACAGGGCCAGCTCCATGGCCCCCAGCCCCAGTGTGACGGAGAACAGGACCACGTGCCACAGCACCACCCGTGGCGGGGTCACGCACCGCTCCCACAGCGTCCGGTTCGCCAGGTAGTTCTCGCTGTGGGGTGGGGGGACACGGTCAGGGCAAGGTGGCTCAGGGAGCCGAGCGGGGGGGGAGTGTGATCCTGAGGGCCGAGGTCAGGGAGGGGGGCAGGGAGTGGAATCGGAATTGGGGGGCAGGACTGGTGGGGGAAGGGGGCAGGGAGCGTGGGAGTTGGGGTGCTATCTTTATGAACCTCCCTCCCCCACGCCTGCCTTGGTTTCCCCAGGGGGTTCCTGTTGGCCTTGGGGTGGGAGCGAGGGAGGGGGTGCGCCCCCAGCACTGCCAGGGGAAGGGGAAATTTTGGGGCATTGCGGGGGGGCAGACCTGGGTCCATGGAGCGGGGAGGACCTGGATCGGGGGGGGCAGGATTTCTGAGAGCTGTGGAAGGGGGAGGATTCAGGTGAAGGTTAGGAGGGCCAGGGATGTAGGGGGGGCAGGATTTGGGGGGCTGGGCGGGACAGGGTTGGGGTTGTGGGGGGCTAGAGTTTTCGGGTGTCAGGCTGGGGGGCTCCCAGCTCCCGGGGCTCCCCAAGATTATTATGGGATGGAGCAGGGCCCCGCCCCCCTACCTGATGTCCTGGAAGGGCGACCCCCATGTCCCTTCAGCATCCTGGCAGAGGGGCCCCTTGGCCAGGCCGGTGGCGGACACAACCAGGCAGTAAAACCCCCCCAGGACGCCCCATAGCGAGCAGAACACGGAGCGCAGCATCTGTGGGGGGAAACAGGGGGTTGTGAGAGCAGAGAGCAGCCCCCCCGCTCCCCCACTGCCCCCACCTCATCCCTTACAGTCCCCACACTGCCCCGCAACTGCCCACCCGCCCCAGGAAGGAGGGTCCGTACCCGGCACCGGTTCCCGCAGCATCCAACTCCACAGCAGCCCTTCCCCCCGGCGCGGATGGCCGAGAGCCCGGGGCAGAGAACCTGAAATGGGAGTGGGGGGGACACAGATCAAAACCAGCAGCTCCTAACCCCCCCGCCCCCCGCAATCAGTCCCACGGGCCCATCCGGTGTCAGGCAGTTCCCCAGGCCCCTCCCGAGTGGCTGCGTCACCGGTATCGGCAGCACCAGGGCAAAGGGCAAACGGGGTGTACTTGGTCGAAAAAGGAAGCTAGCAGTGGGGGGAAGTGCTGGCACGGGATGCTCCCCAGCACACACAGCCCCGCCCCCAATCAATACGATTCCCTGTGGGGAAGGGACCATGTGTGAGGAGGGTGGGAATGCGCGAGATATTGTTATGCGGCCTAAGCGTGCCTCAGTTTCTCTCTGGGCTCTGCCTTGCTGTGCCCTGAGCATCCCAGGGGGGAGCAGAGGCACCAGAAGAGACAAGGGGCAGTGAACCCCACCAAGCCACTTATCGCCAAGAGATTTCCCCATCCCCCACTGCTCTGCAGGGAAATGAGGAAAGGCCCCGAGCTGGAGGACCAAAAGGCCAGGCGGCTGGGTTAAGAGGGGAGCTCTCCGGGAATGTCTACACGGCACAAGCGCTGGCTCTGGTTTGAAACCTAGCCCCCCCGCTTCCATCCACACACAAATCTGGGGCAGCGAGCACTCCGGGCCCGGAACCTGGGGGGGGGGGTGTCTCAGGAGCCTGCTGCAATCTGGATCGGACCCCAGTGGGTCCCGGCAGAGGGGTCTGGCTCGGTGGGACGCACAAGGTCGAGCATGTGGAGGGCTGGGGACAGGAGACTCGGCCGTGGAGGCGGTGAGGCTGCCTGGGCCGACCCAGAAGGAAGAATGGGACCGACCCAGCCTGGTCCCTCCAAGGGGCAGTTTAAAAACCGGGCTGTAGTGCCGAGCCCGTGGATCCGGGACACCCCATCAGCCGGGGGGTCATTACCGGTGACAAGGACTTGCCCGACGGGTATGTGTCTGGCCAGTGATCAAGAGAACAGAGGTCGCTGGGCGGAGCCACGGACCCCGGGGTGGCCGTGTCCAGGAAGGGGCAGGTCGGGACGCTGTTAGTGGCAGCGGTGGGATACAGACCTGTAGCGGAAACCAGCCCAAGCAAAGTTTCCGCGCAAGGTATCTGGGGGTGGGGATGTCTTTGGGTCCTCGTCCAATGCGTACCCCCGTCACCGATTCACAGGGTCTGTGCCACGCCCTGGCCTTTACCCAGTGTCCCAGGAGCAACTCCGAGAGCGTGCTGGACCCCCCCAGCACCTCATGTCTTCACCCGCCAGCTGGGGGCTGTCGCTTGGCCAATGCGGGGCGGGCGAAGGAGTCAAGGTTCGGTCCTCGAAGCTCCCGCTGGAGCTTCTCCGCGACTCGGCCCTGGGTCTCCCCGGGAGGGAATCCGATGAGTGTGTCTCTCCCCACGGGTCGCACGTCCCTGTCGCACACAGGGCTGCCGAACAACGCGTACCCTGGAGCAACCCCCGGCGATCACCGCATCTCCCCTTTCCCCCCACGCCCCACATGCTGGCAGCACCCGGGGGAGGGGGGCAGAGAGACCGGGTCGGCAGGGGGGACGTGCGCACGGATGGAGGGCCAGGCAGACAAAGAGGTGGGAACATGGCATGCGGGGAGGGACAGACAGATGGGGGACGCAGCTCGGAGGGGCAGACATATGGTGGGGACGTGGCTCGGAGGGACGGGCAGATGGGGGGACAGACGCGGGAACACGGCGCAGAGGGACAGACAGACGGGGGGGACGCAGGACAGACGGAGGGACAAGGCGCAGAGGGAAGGGCAGATGGGGGGACATGGGACAGATGGAGGGACAAGGCGTGGAGGGACAGACAAATGGGGAGATGCAGGACAGAGGCGCACACAGACGGGGGGACAAGGCACGGAGGGATGGGCAGATGCGGGAGACATGGGACAGACGGAGGGATGCGCCTCGGAGGGACAGACAGATGGGGAGACGTGGGACGGAGGGACAGATGGGGGGACAAGGCGTGGAGGGACAGACAGAGGACGCGGGACAGATGGAGGGACAGACAGACGGAGAGATGCGGGACAGAGGGACAGACGGGGACAAGGCGCGGAGGGACGGGCAGATGGGGGGACATGGGACAGACGGAGGGACAGGGCACAGAGGGACGGGGAGATGCGGGACAGATGGGGGGGAATGTGGCTCGGAGGGACAGACAGACGGGGAGATGCGGAACAGAGGGACAGATGAGGGGGATGCAGGACAGATGGGGAGACGCAGGACAGAGGCGCACACAGATGGGGGGACGTGGCTCGGAGGGACGGACAGACAGGGGGACGTGGAACAGAGGGACAGATGGGGGGGACGCGGAACAGAGGGACAGACAGACGGGGGGATGCGGGACAGAGGCGCACACAGATGGCGGGACAAGGTGCGGAGGGACACGTGGCCGGGTGTGCGCAGGGATAGCCAGTTGGACAGACGGGGGGACCCAGCGGCCTGGACAGACAGAAAGCCCTGAGATGGGCGGGAGCCGGGTGGGACAGGAGGACAGACACGCGAAGCTGAGGCCCGGCGGGGGGAGTGGGGCGGGAGGTCGTTCCGGCTCAGGGTCCCCTCCCCCCGTGCTGCTCCACTCACCATGAGCCCCCCGCCGGCCAGGCCCCCCATCAGCCAGACCTGCAGGGTGAGGTGATCGGTCCAGCCCGTCTCCCCGTTGGGGAACATCAGCAGGACGTTGGCCACGATGCAGCCCAGCGCCATGGGCACCAGCGCCAGCCCCACGAGCCGCGAGCAGCGCCCCGTGCACATGGCTCGGGAAGGGGCGGGATGTCGCTGCCTGGAGCCAGGGGGAGATCGGGGCACCTGCTGCCCGGAGCCGGAGGATTTGGGGCACTTGATGCCTGGAGCCGGAGGATTTGCAGGGGCAGCTTCCCGGAGCTGGAGGATTTGGGGCGCCTGATGCCCGGAGCCGGAGGACTCGGGGAAAGCCGTTGCCCGGAGCCGGAGGATTTGGGGGGGCCGCTGCCTGGAGCCGGAGGATTCCCAGTCACGTCTCCCTGGCCTGGGCTGTTTGCTCTGCGATAAGCCGGGCAAAGGGCTGGGGTGGATGAAACGTCACCACCCCCCCGGTGCCAGGGGGAGAGTTGTGGCTCGGCCTTGAAGTGTGTGTGTGGGGGAGGAAGCTGGTGCTTGGCCCGGCTGGGGCGGGTGGGGGGGTGATGTCAGTGCCGCGGGGGTGGGGTGGGGGGGCAGGACCGGCTCATCCCCTGGGCCGGGGGGGGACCCGAGTGGGACAGTAATGAGGCGCAGGCTCCATTAGCCGGGGCGGGTTTATTAGTCCCCCCTCCCCTCGCCGTCCCCCCCCCTCATTTGCGCCGGCGGCCGCTGCGGTTCTGCCGCTTCTCCTTCCGGCGAGGGCGGCCCGGGCCCGGCTCCTGACCGGTGGGGCTGGGGGCAGGGGGCGGGACCAGCCCCGGGAGCTGCCGCACGCCCCCCGCACCCCCTTTGTACAGCAGGTGGAAGATGAAGGCGTTGGAGTACCTGGGGGGAGGGGAGGATACAGGGGTCAGAGGTCATGGTAACGGTAGGCAACAGGGGTCAGGGGTCATGGGTGGGTGAGGGTCAGGGAGAGTCAAAATAGAGTGGTGAGGGTCAATAGGTCAGAGGTCATGTTATGGGGGGTTAAAGGTCACGGAGAGGGCTGAGGTCACAGGTCATTGCAATGGGCACAGTGACGCTGGGGTCAGAGGTCACAAGAACGGGAGACAATGTCATGGGGTCGGAGGTCACACAGGTGGTGGATGACCTGGGTCAAAGGACATTCTGTCAAGGCCGAGGGAAGGGTCACTGGTGTTGGTGGGGTCAGAGGTCATTCTAATGAGAACATGGGGTCAGAGGTCATTCTACCGCATCACTCCCCCCGGCATACTACTGGGGTCAGAGGTCATTCAAATTCAGAATGAAGCATGGGTCAGAGGTCAATTGATGAGGCAGCTCAGGGGTCAGAGTTCAGCCGAATGGAGATAATTTTGGAGGGGGTCAGATTAACGGGAGGGGGGGGTGCGGGTCATAGGTCACTTGTGACATACAAGGGGTCATAGTGCAACCAGGGTCAGAGGTCAGGTTAATGGGACTAATGACTGAGGGGGTCAGAGGTCACATCAAGGGTGGGGGTCAGAGGTCACCCTACGGCCACCACTGGGGTCAGAGGTCATTTTAGCATCCGCCCCCTTCCCTCCCGATGCCCGCCACCCCCGGCACCCACCAGGGCATGGCGTTGTCGATGCCAGCCTGACGGAAGGGCGAGCGGAAGGGGTTGACGTGGGCCGGTCCGGCGCTGCCCCCCGTCGCCATGGAGACCGTGGCCTCGTCCACCGCGCAGCTGTACTCGCTGCACTCCGTGAAGTAGGCCGGGACCCGGAGTGCCTGCGGAGGAGACGGAGACACGGGGAGCCAGGCGTCCGGGGACCCAGGCGTCCGGGGACCCAGGTGTCCGGGGCTCGAGCTGCCGGGGAGGGAAGCCAGGCATCCGGTGCCAGAGGTGCCAGGGACCCAGGCATCCGGTGCCGGAGCCGCTGGGGAGCCAGGCGTCCGGGGCCAGAGTTTGGGGGTACAGCAGGAAGAGAGGAGTTTGGGATGCAGCAGGAGGAGGGGAGCTGGGGAGGCAAAGCGGGGGGAGAGGAGTTTGGGGTGCAGAAGGAAGAGGGGAGTTTGGGGTGCTGCAGGGGGATGGGAGCTGGGGGGACAAAGCGGGGGGGAGGGGAGTTTGGGGGAGTGCAGTGGGGAGAGGGGAGTTAGGGGGGCCGGGGGGTGGTTGGGGGGGGTGAGGGGAGGTTTGGCGGGGCCAGGGGGGCGAAGCGGGTCGAGCGGAGGTTGGGGGGCCACCTGGGGGCTGGGAGGTTGGGGGTTCAGAGGGGTGGTTGGGGGGGTTTGGAGGGCACAGGGGGGCCGGGGTGCAGTGGGGGAGGGAGGGTTTGGAGGGACCCGGGGGGGCCGGGGGCTCCCACCTGCAATCGGGGCAGGGCGCTGAGCCACGTGTCCTTCAGTGCAAAGCCGGAATTGAACCCTGACAAATAACGGGGGGGGGGCCTCAGGGGTCTGCCACAAACGAGGAGACCCCCCCGGGGGAACCCCCCTCCTCCCTCGGGGAACCCCTCCCCTCACTGTCAGCCCTCCTCCACCCCAGCCTGTGCCACCCCCATGCATTGGGGTTTCCCGGGTGTCCCCCCTAGAAAGCCCCCTCTCCCCTCCCTGCCACACAGCCCCCCCAGGGCCCCCAGATTGGGCCCCTCCCCTCCGACAGCCCCCGAGGGTCCCCCTCCCTGGCCTGAGCCCCTCCCCCCCGAACAGCATCCCAGGGTCCCCCCTCCCTTCCCTGTGCCCCCCCCAGACAACACCCCCCCAGCCAGGGCCCCCCCGGGGGACTCACCGATGACCAGGTCGGGTTTGGGGCCTGGCAGTAGTGGGGTGGGCTGGGCACAGAATTTCAGCTGCAGCCCCCCCCGCCCTCCCTTGGCCTTGGGGGCGGGGCCGGGCCAGATGCGCACCCCCTGTGCCTCCTGGGGGGGGGGAGAGACGGGGGGAATCAGCCATGGGGGGGTGAGGCTTGGGGCTCCCCCTCCTCCCGCCCCCATGGCCCCCCCTCACCGTTCTCTGCAGCAGGACCTGCTGCCCGTCGGCCTCGGGGGGCAACACCCCCCCCACGAACAGCAGCTCCAGCGACACGTGGGGCAGCAGCACCGACAGCTCCTGGGGGCCCAAAGGGGAGGGGGGGTCACAGATGGGGCCTGCTCTGAACCTGCCCTCCGAGGGGGGGTGTCTGCCACTGCCCCCCCCACGCGCACGGCAAGCCCCACACAGCCCCACGGCACCCCCCTATGCTCACCAGAGCCCAGCCCTGCCCCACGGCGCCCCCTGCCCCCCATACCCACCAGAGCACAGCCCTGCCCCACAGCGTACCCCTGCCCCCCCATACCCACCAGAGCACAGCGCTGCCCCACGGCACCCCCTGCCCCCCATACCCACCAGAGCCCAGCCCTGCCCCACGGCACCCCCTGCCCCCCATACCCACCAGAGCCCAGCCCTGCCCCACGGCACCCCCTGCCCCCCATACCCACCAGAGCCCAGGCCTGCCCCATGGCGCCCCCTGCCCCCCCATACCCACCAGAGCCCAGCCCTGACCCCCTAAACCCACCAGAGCCCAGCCCTGCCCCACAGCGCCCCCCGCCCCCCTAAACCCACCAGAGCCCAGCCCTGCCCCACAGCGCCCCCCGCCCCCCTAAACCCACCAGAGCCCAGCCCTGCCCCACAGCGCCCCCCGCCCCCCTAAACCCACCAGAGCCCAGCCCTGCCCCACAGCGCCCCCCGCCCCCCTAAACCCACCAGAGCCCAGCCCTGCCCCACAGCACCGCACGGCGACCCCCGCGCACCCAGAAGAGGGGGGCCATGTCCGATTCCTTCCCCGTCTCCACGATGTGAATTCGCAGCGACTGTTTGTTCAGGATGTTCAGCTCCGGGACTGGGGGAGGGGGGCAGAGGAATGGGGGGGTCAGAAGGGGGCAGGGGACCCCCCCAGTTCCCAGACCCCCCTCCAGGACTGGGGCTCCCCACCCCCGCCCAGACGGTGACCTCCGCCTCCCAGCCCCCCCGGACCCCCCCTCACAGTGCCGCCCCCCCCACTTACAGTGCCGGGGTCCCCCCGCCCCCCCGGACCCCACTCACAGTCCCGTCCCCCCGCCCCCCGGACCCCCCCTCACAGTGCCGTCCCCCCCGCCCCCCGGAACCCCCCTCACAATGCCGGGGTCCCCCCGCCCCCCCGGACCCCCCCCTCACAGTGCCGGGGTCCCCCCGCCCCCCCGGACCCCCCCTCACAGTGCCGGGGTCCCCCCCGCCCCCCCGGACCCCCCCTCACAGTGCCGGGGTCCCCCCGCCCCCCCGGACCCCCACTCACAGTGCCGGGGGACGAGCTGGGTGACGATGTAATAGACGCTCAGGGGGTAACTGAGCAGCGCCGCCAGGGGGGAGCCCAGCGGGAGCCCCCGCCACGCGTAGTACTCGCGCCACGAGCCTGGGGGGACACGGGGGTCAGCCCCCCCGGGACCGGCCCCTCCTTCCCCTCCTGCTCCCCCCCCCGGGACCGGCCCCTCCTTCCCCTCCTCCCCCCCCCCGGGACCGGCCCCTCCTCCTCCCCCCCATGGGACCGGCCCCTCCTTCCCCTCCTCCCCCCCCCCCGGGACCGGCCCCTCCTTCCCCTCCTGCTCCCCCCCCCCGGGACCGGCCCCTCCTTCCCCTCCTGCTCCCCCCCCCGGGACCGGCCCCTCCTCCTCCCCCCCATGGGACCGGCCCCTCCTTCCCCTCCTCCCCCCCCCCGGGACCGGCCCCTCCTTCCCCTCCTGCTCCCCCCCCCCGGGACCGGCCCCTCCTCCTCTCCCCCATGGGACCGGCCCCTCCTTCCCCTCCTCCCCCCCCCCCGGGACCGGCCCCTCCTCCTCCCCCCCATGGGACCGGCCCCTCCTTCCCCTCCTCCCCCCCCCGGGACCGGCCCCTCCTTCCCCTCCTCCCCCTCCTCCTGCTCCCCCCCCCCGGGACCGGCCCCTCCTCCTCTCCCCCATGGGACCGGCCCCTCCTTCCCCTCCTCCCCCCCCCCGGGACCGGCCCCTCCTTCCCCTCCTGCTCCCCCCCCCGGGACCGGCCCCTCCTCCTCTCCCCCATGGGACCGGCCCCTCCTTCCCCTCCTCCCCCCCCCCGGGACCGGCCCCTCCTTCCCCTCCTCCCCCTCCTCCTGCTCCCCCCCCCGGGACCGGCCCCTCCTCCTGCCCCCCCATGGGACTGGCCCCTCCTCCCCCCCCCCGGGACCGGCCCCTCCTTCCCCTCCTACTCCCTCCCCCCGGGACCGGCCCCTCCTGCTCCCCCCCCGGGACCGACCCCTCCTCCTCCCCCCCATGGGACCGGCCCCTCCTTCCCCTCCTCCCCCCCCCCGGGACCGGCCCCTCCTTCCCCTCCTGCTCCCCACCCCCGGGACCGGCCCCTCCTCCTCCTCCTCCCCCCCATGGGACCGGCTCCTCCTTCCCCTCCCGGGACCGGCCCCTCCTCCTCCTCCCCCCCCCCCGGGACCGGCCCCTCCTCCTCCCCCCCATGGGACCGGCCCCTCCTTCTCCTCCCGGGACCGGCCCCTCCTTCTCCTCCCCCCCATGGGACCGGCCCCTCCTTCCCCTCCTCCTCCTCCTCCTCCCCCCCCCCGGGACCGGCCCCTCCTCCTCCCCCCCATGGGACCGGCTCCTCCCCCCCCGGGACCGACCCCTCCTCCTCCCCCCCATGGGACCGGCTCCTCCTTCCCCTCCCGGGACCGGCCCCTCCTCCTCCTCCTCCCCCCCCCCCGGGACCGGCCCCTCCTCCTCCCCCCCATGGGACCGGCTCCTCCTTCCCCTCCCGGGACCGGCCCCTCCTTCTCCTCCCCCCCATGGGACCGGCCCCTCCTCCTCCTCCCCCCCCCCCGGGACCGGCCCCTCCTCCTCCCCCCCATGGGACCGGCTCCTCCCCCCCCGGGACCGACCCCTCCTCCTCCCCCCCATGGGACCGGCTCCTCCCCCCCCGGGACCGACCCCTCCTCCTCCCCCCCATGGGACCGGCTCCTCCCCCCCCGGGACCGACCCCTCCTCCCCGCCACGCGTAGTACTCGCGCCACGAGCCCGGGGGGACACGGGGCTTAGCCCCACCGGGACCGGCCCCCCCTCCGCTGGGAGCGCCCCCCACGAGCTGTGACTGGCTCCTCCCCCTCCCCTCCAGATGGGACCAGCCCCTCCCCCCAGCTGCCACTGGCTCTTCCCCCAGCTGCCAGGCCCCGCCCCCCCCGAGCTATAACCCGCCCCTCCCCTATCTCACTGAAATAGGTCCTTGGTGCAGGGGGCTCCGGGGAGGTGGGGGGGCAGAGCCGCTCCCCCCTCCAGCCTCAGTGCTTCGAAGGGGTTACCTGGGCGGGAGGGAAAGGCGGGGTTATGGTGGGGACAGGAGCCGGCGCCCCCCAGAGGGGACAGGCCCCCGGCCCCCCATGCTCACCGCTCTGCAGCAGGCCGGGTCTCCAGTCCTTCTGGCCCCCCAGCCCCACGCCATAGTCGGGGGCCCGGACCAGCATGCTCTCGTGGGCCCAGTACCCCCACGTCAGCCCCCGGGCGGCCAGGAACCCCTCCCTGTTGAACCCGTCGCTGGTCACCTCTGCAAGGGAAATGGGGGGCCGGGACCCCCCGATAAACCCCAGCTCTGTGCACCCCCCCTTCCCATGCCCCAATGCCTCCTGCCCCATGCCCCCCTTCCTTTCCCCTGCCCCAGCGCCCCCTGCCTGGTGCCCCCTTCCCTTCCCAGCCCCCACACCGAGAGCCCCCCTTCCCCTGCCCCAGCACCCCCTGCCCAGTGCCCCCTTCCCTGCCCAGCCCCCCCACCGAGAGCCCCCCTTCCCCTGCCCCAGTGCCCCCTGCCTGGTGCCCCCCAGTGGCCTCTCCCTGCCCAGCTCCCCCACCTGGCAACCCCCCCACCCAGAGCTGCCCCTGCCCGGGGCCCCCCATATCCCCCTCTACCCTGCCCCCAGTGCACTAAGGGCTCCCCCCTGCCCCCCCCCACGTTCCCCTGCCCGGGGCTCACCAGCGGCGAAGGTGAAGGGCAGGTCGGCCAGCTGGCGGGCGCGGGCCATGTACCCGGCCATGCGGGGGCACCAGGCCCGGTGGGCCGCGTCCTCGGGGCTGCGGGCCCAGTCGGCCGCCCGGCACCGCTCGGAGCAGTACAGCACGGCCCGGCACTGCTGGCTGCGGGGGGACGGGACAGACAGGGGGGGCTCAGAGCTAACCTGCGGCCCCCTCAAACCCTGGCCCGGGCAAAGGTCACCCCGGGGGGCTGCAGAGTCCCGCGCTCACCACGGCACCAGCCGCCCCTGGAACCCGTGTCTCTTGCACACGTGACAGGCTCGCACGCGCATGGAGGGCAAGGTGAAGGTGGGTTTCGGCCCCCAGCCCCGCATGGGGTCCGGGCTCAGTCTGACCCCCAGCTGGGGCAGCAGGGGCTCCAGTGACCTGTGGGGAGAGGCAAGGGGGAGGGGTCAGTGAGGCGGGGGATGGGCACTCAGCCCCTCCGCCACCTGCCCGCTCACACTCACTTGTGCAAGGTGGGGTCCCCCACGGCCAGCAGCCGGGGCCGGCGGGGCTCCCCCCCGCCCATTGGACAGGCCATGCTCTCGCAGAGCAGGCCGAGCGCCAGCTGCTCCAGTGGGGGGGGCGTGGACGGCTTGGGGGGGCCCCCGGCCCCCAGCTGGAAATCCAGGCCCATCACTGTGCCGTGCTCATCCGTAACCAGCAGGAGGCGCTCCACATGCACCAGGGCCTGGCCTGGGGAGAGGGGGGCAGAGGTGAGACCGGCGGAGGGCGGGGTTCAGAGCCCTGGGTGTGGGGCAGGGGTTAGGGAGGGGCCCAGCGGGGGTGGGAAGATAGGGGGATGGGCAGGGGGGGTGCCTGGGGAATAGGGGGTGTCTGGCAGGGTTGGGGGTAGGGGGCCAGGCAGGAAACCCCACAGGAACGGGGGGGCAGACGGGGCAGGGGAGGGGGGCAGACGTGGAAGCCCAACAAGGATGGGGGGCCTGGTGGTGGGATGGAGGCAGGGGCAGGCAGGGGAGGGGGGCAGACGGGGAAGCCCAGAGAGGGGCGGGGGGCTGGGGAGAGGGGCCCAGGCAGGGGAGGGGGCAGATGGGGGAGCCCCATGTGGGACAGGAGCCTGGGGGGAGGTGGGCAGGCAGGGGAGCCCCACGGGGACAGGGGGACAGGCAGGGGAGGGGGGCAGATGGGGGAGCCCGATCGGGATGGGGGGCCAGGGGAAAGGGGGCAGACAGGGGAGCCCCGAGGAGGGTGGGGGGCTGGGGGGTACCTGTCTCTGGCCCCTCGTCCTCCTCGTCCAGTCTCAGGAAGGTGACCGCCCGCTGCAGGTCCCGCAGTTGCAAGGCGTCCTCCCCGCAGAGCCGCCCCCGGGGCTCCCCCTGGACCTCCCCTGGCAGCGCCAGCCCCAGCCGGGGGTTGGGCAGCAGGTGCAGCAGCCAGAGGGCGGGGTCGGGGGGCAGGCGCCGGACATGCCCCTCCTGGCGCCGCTGGTGCTGCCTGTCCCGGGGCCCCCCGGCCTGGGACCGGTGCCAGGCGAGCAGCAACTCGGCCAGGTCCAGCACCTCAGCCCGGTACCCCGTCACAAACTCCATCCTGGGGGGCAGGGGGGTTAGAGCAGGGAGCCCCCCACACCTCCACCCCGCGCCCCCAAACCTCCACCCCGGTACCCTGTCACGAACTCCATCCTGGGGGACGGGGGGGTTAGAGCAGGGAGCCCCCCACACCTCCACCCCGTGCCCCCAAACCTCCACTCCGGTACCCCGTCACAAACTCCATCCTGGTGGGCGGGGGGGTTAGAGCAGGGAGCCCCCCACACCTCCACCCCGGTACCCTGTCACGAACTCCATCCTGGGGGGCCAGGGGGTTAGAGCAGGGAGCCCCCCACACCTCCACCCCGTGCCCCCAAACCTCCACCCCGGTACCCCGTCACGAACTCCATCCTGGGGGGCCAGGGGGTTAGAGCAGGGAGCCCCCCAAACCTCCACCCCGTGCCCCCAAACCTCCACCCCGGTACCCCGTCACGAACTCCATCCTGGGGGGCTGGGGCCGGTTAGAGCAGGGAGCCCCCAAACCTCCACCCTGTGCCCCCCCATTACCCCCCAATTCAGTACCCAGTTCTGAATTCGTTCCTGGGGGGCTGAGACACCCCCTAGCCCCCCTGTTCCCCAGCCCACCTCCTGCATCCCTATCCTTGACCCCCATCCTAGCACCCCCTCCTGGCACTCCTGAGTAAAGTCCTCCCAGATTCCTGGACCCCAACCCCCTGGACCCCCAGATCTGCCCGTCCCCCCCCACTGCTGCCCCCACCCCCTATAATAACCCCAATCCAGCCCTCCCCCCCAGCTCCCCCCCCCGTACCTGCTTCCTCCAGCTGATTTGAAGGTAAATACCCCGGGCGCCCCGAGATTCCACTGTGACATCATGGAGTTCCAGCTCCCCAGGGATACCCTCCCCCGCCCTGCCCCAGCTCCCGCCACCCCGAGATCCCGCCCCACTCCCCCGGGGCACCCCAGGGGCGAGTGCCCTGCGCTGCCGTCCCGGACGCCCGGGTCCCATCTCCCATCCCCAGGGGTGAGTGCCCTGCGCTGCCGTCCCGGACACCCGGGTCCCATCTCCCGTCCGCAGGGGTGAGCGCCCTGCGCTGCCGTCCCGGATGCCTGGGTCCCATCTCCCCTCCCTAGGGGTGAGCAGACTGCGCTGCTCTCCCAGACACCTGGGCCCCATCTCCCCTCCCCACCGTCCCCCTAGGGTGAGCGCCCTGCTCTGCTCTCCCGGACGCCTGTGTCCCATCTCCCTTCCCCAGGGGCGAGCGCCCTCCGCTGCCGTCCCGGACACCTGGGCCCCATCTTCCCTCCCCAGGGGCGAGCGTCCTGCTCTGCTCTCCTGGTTGCCTGGGTCCCCTATTCCCAGTGAACAGTTCGCTCTCCGCTTCTCTACATAATATTTAATGCCCCTTCGCCCTCCTGCCCCTCCCTCCCAAAGTGTTGGCCAATCTCAGTGGCCAATGTGGCCATCCCCTCCCACAATCCTTGGCGGCGGCGGCTCTGTCCTCTTCCCAGCATGCCTTGTGTCTCGCTCAGCCCAGCCACCTCCCCAGAGCCAGCCCCAGGGAAAGGCCCAGGGGCCGCCACGGGCAGGGGCGGGGGCCTCCGGCGACCTCCGGCTCTGTCTTTTGGGGGGCGGAGCCCAGACTGGTGGGGGTGGCCTTCTGGGGCCTCAGGGGTCTCCCCACTGCTGCGGTGGCCTCATCCATCCAGGCCCGGTAGTTGGCCACGCGGGTGTAGATGCCCGGACGCTGGCGCCTCCCGCAGCCCCGGCCCCAGCTCACGATGCCCACCTGGTACCAGGGGGAGCCCTGGGGGGCCTGGCACTGCAGGGGCCCCCCGCTGTCACCCTGGAATGAGAGAACGAGTCAGCCAACGAAGGAGGAAAACGAACCAGCAAGAAATCGAGAGGCCGAACAAAGGAAGAAATCAATCAACTATTGAGCGAGGAAAGCAGCAAATGAGGACGAGACTCA
This sequence comes from Malaclemys terrapin pileata, assembly GCF_027887155.1. Taxonomy (NCBI): domain Eukaryota; kingdom Metazoa; phylum Chordata; order Testudines; family Emydidae; genus Malaclemys; species Malaclemys terrapin. The sequence continues at coordinate 1,298,056 of NC_071519.1, read as the reverse complement.
ACGAGCGAGAAAAGCAGGAAACGAACGAGAGAACGAGGCGATGAACGAGCAGATGAGTCAATTAACAAACTGACAAGGGGGAGAAAAATGGAGAAAATGACTCAATGAATGAACAGGGGAGAAAACAAACCAACGAGAAAAACGAGGCCACGAACGAACTGACGACAAAAGGAGTCGGGGACGGAAGGAGAAAACGAAGGAAGAAACGAAGGAGAAATGGAGGCAATAAACGAGCGTAGAAGGAGAAGCCAGGTCACAGAGAAAGCGAAGGAACGAGACGCGGGCTGAACGGACGAAGGAGAAAACGCAAGAACGCGCCAGCGAGAACAAACCAACCAGGGAGGAAGCAAAGGAAGCGACAGAGGAAGGAGGAAAGACACGAGGGAGGAAGCGACGGAGGGAGGATGAAGGAGGAAGAAAGGAGGAGACGCAGAGGAGGAAGCGATGGAGGAAGGACAGACACGGAGGAGGCAGCAAACGAAGGAAGCAGAGGAGGACAGATGCAGAGGAAGTGGTAGAGGAAGGAAGCGACGGATGAAGGAAGTGATGGAAGCGAAGGAGGAAGAATGGCAGACGCGGAGGAGGCAGCGAATGAAGGAAGCTGAGGAAGTAACGGAGGAAGCGAAGGAAGGAGAAAGCGATGGAGGAAGGACAGAGGCGGAGGAAGCGGAGGAAGGAGGAAGCGACGGAGGAAGGACAGAGGCGGAGGAAGCGGAGGAAGGAGGAAGCGACGGAGGAAGGACAGAGGCGGAGGTAGCGGAGGAGGAGGAAGGGACGGAGGAAGGACAGAGGCGGAGGAAGCGGAGGAAGGAGGAAGGGACGGAGGAAGGACAGAGGCGGAGGAAGCGGAGGAGGAGGAAGCGACGGAGGAAGGACAGAGGCGGAGGAAGCGGAGGAGGGAGGAAGGGACGGAGGAAGGACAGAGGCGGAGGAAGCGGAGGAAGGAGGAAGGGACGGAGGAAGGACAGAGGCGGAGGAAGCGGAGGAAGTAGGAAGGGACGGAGGAAGGACAGAGGCGGAGGAAGGAGGAAGGGACGGAGGAAGGACAGAGGCGGAGGAAGCGGAGGAGGGAGGAAGGGACGGAGGAAGGACAGAGGCGGAGGAAGCGGAGGAGGGAGGAAGGGACGGAGGAAGGAGAGAAGCGGAGGAGGGAGGAAGGGACGGAGGAAGGAGAGAGGCGGAGGAAGCGGAGGAAGGAGGAAGGGACGGAGGAAGGACAGAGGCGGAGGAAGCGGAGGAAGGAGGAAGGGACGGAGGAAGGACAGAGGCGGAGGAAGCGGAGGAGGGAGGAAGGGACGGAGGAAGGAGAGAGGCGGAGGAAGCGAAGGAGGGAGGAAGGGACGGAGGAAGGAGAGAGGCGGAGGAAGCGGAGGAGGGAGGAAGGGACGGAGGAAGGAGAGAGGCGGAGGAAGCGGAGGAGGGAGGAAGGGACGGAGGAAGGAGAGAGGCGGAGGAAGCGGAGGAGGGAGGAAGGGACGGAGGAAGGAGAGAGGCGGAGGAAGCGGAGGAGGGAGGAAGGGACGGAGGAAGGAGAGAGGCGGAGGAAGGAGGAAGGGACGGAGGAAGGAGAGAGGCGGAGGAAGCGGAGGAAGGAGGAAGGGACGGAGGAAGGAGAGAGGCGGAGGAAGCGGAGGAAGGAGGAAGGGACGGAGGAAGGAGAGAGGCGGAGGAAGCGGAGGAAGGAGGAAGGGACGGAGGAAGGAGAGAGGCGGAGGAAGCGGAGGAAGGAGGAAGGGACGGAGGAAGGAGAGAGGCGGAGGAAGCGGAGGAAGGAGGAAGGGACGGAGGAAGGAGAGAGGCGGAGGAAGCGGAGGAAGGAGGAAGGGACGGAGGAAGGAGAGAGGCGGAGGAAGCGGAGGAAGGAGGAAGGGACGGAGGAAGGAGAGAGGCGGAGGAAGCGGAGGAAGGAGGAAGGGACGGAGGAAGGAGAGAGGCGGAGGAAGCGGAGGAAGGAGGAAGGGACGGAGGAAGGAGAGAGGCGGAGGAAGCGGAGGAAGGAGGAAGGGACGGAGGAAGGAGAGAGGCGGAGGAAGCGGAGGAAGGAGGAAGGGACGGAGGAAGGACAGAGGCGGAGGAAGCGGAGGAAGGAGGAAGGGACGGAGGAAGGACAGAGGCGGAGGAAGCGGAGGAAGGAGGAAGGGACGGAGGAAGGACAGAGGCGGAGAAAGCGGGGGACGGAGGAAGGACAGAGGCGGAGGAAGCGGAGGAAGGAGGAAGGGACGGAGGAAGGACAGAGGCGGAGGAAGCGGAGGAGGAGGAAGGGACGGAGGAAGGACAGAGGCGGAGGAAGCGGAGGAAGGAGGAAGGGACGGAGGAAGGACAGAGGCGGAGGAAGCGAAGGAAGGAGGAAGGGACGGAGGAAGGACAGAGGCGGAGGAAGCGGAGGAAGGAGGAAGGGACGGAGGAAGGACAGAGGCGGAGGAAGCGGAGGAAGGAGGAAGGGACGGAGGAAGGACAGAGGCGGAGGAAGCGGAGGAGGAGGAAGGGACGGAGGAAGGACAGAGGCGGAGGAAGCGGAGGAGGAGGAAGGGACGGAGGAAGGACAGAGGCGGAGGAAGCGGAGGAGGAGGAAGGGACGGAGGAAGGACAGAGGCGGAGGAAGCGAAGGAAGGAGGAAGGGACGGAGGAAGGAGAGAGGCGGAGGAAGGAGGAAGGGACGGAGGAAGGAGAGAGGCGGAGGAAGCGGAGGAAGGAGGAAGGGACGGAGGAAGGAGAGAGGCGGAGGAAGCGGAGGAGGGAGGAAGCGACGGAGGAAGGCCAGAGGCGGAGGAAGCGGAGGAAGGAGGAAGGGACGGAGGAAGGAGAGAGGCGGAGGAAGCGGAGGAAGGAGGAAGGGACGGAGGAAGGAGAGAGGCGGAGGAAGCGGAGGAAGGAGGAAGGGACGGAGGAAGGACAGAGGCGGAGGAAGCGGAGGAAGGAGTAAGCGACGGAGGAAGGACAGAGGCGGAGGAAGTGGAGGAAGGAGGAAGCGACGGAGGAAGGACAGAGGCGGAGGAAGCGGAGGAGGGAGGAAGCGACGGAGGAAGGACAGAGGCGGAGGAAGCGGAGGAAGGAGGAAGGGACGGAGGAAGGACAGAGGCGGAGGAAGCGGAGGAAGGAGGAAGGGACGGAGGAAGGACAGAGGCGGAGGAAGCGGAGGAAGGAGGAAGGGACGGAGGAAGGACAGAGGCGGAGGAAGCGGAGGAAGGAGGAAGTGAAGGGGGTAGCGATGGAGGAATTGTCAGAGGAAGGAAGGAAGTGACGGAGGAAGGACAGACGCGGAGGAAGCGGAGGAAGTGACGGAGGAAGCGGATGAGGGAGGAAGTGATGGGGGTAGCGATGGAGGAATTGTCAGAGGAAGGAAGGAAGTGACGGAGGAAGGACAAACGCGGAGGAGGCAGCGAACGCGCGACCCCAGCATGGAGGCGCCAGGCGCGGGCAGGACGGGAACCTCCAGAAGCCGCCGCGGGAACGTGGCAGATGGGGGTGCGAAGGACGAAGCCACGGGGGGTCCCCTGTCCAGGGCATGAGGGTGTCGGGGGATGACTGGGGGGGAGTTTGGGGCCCTGTGGGGGGGGCCTGCGCCCTGGGGTGGGGCAGAGGTGGGGTTTGGGGGAGGGGCTGGGAGGAATGGGGGGGCCTGGGCAGGGGAGGGGTTGGGGGTCCCCACCTGGCAGGCATCCCGGCCGCCCTCCTCGTGCCCGGCGCAGACCATGTTTTGGGTCAGGGCCCCCATCCACCACATGCAGCGCAGCCAATCGACGATCCGCACGCCAGCCTCCCGCAGCGCCCCCGACACCGTCTCCTGCCCTGCGAGAGACGACTCTGCAGCCCGGCCGGACCCCCCCGCCGGACCCCCCCGCGGCCAGATTCCCCCCGGCCATGGGCCCTGCCAGGCCCCTGCAGCGCTCCCGACACCGTCTCCTGCCCTGCGAGAGACGACGCTGCAGCCCCGGCCAGACCACCCCCAGAGAGACCCCCCCAGCCATGGGCCCCACCCCCTCCGGCCTGACCCCCCCCAGCCAGAGACCCCCTCCTCCCCAGCCCCCTCCCAGCCCCGCCCCTGCTCCCCCCGGCTCAGGCCCACCAGGTGGCCTCGCTCACCGTACTCCATGGTGCCCCACCCGGCCACATAGCAGCTGCCCCACTGCCCGTCGTCCTCGTCGACCGGCTCCCCGGGGAGGCAGACGAGGCCGAGGCCCCGGCCCGGGGGCAGGGGGCGGCTCAGCAGCAGCAGGGCCAGGTCTGAGTCGTAGGTGCTGCGGCTATAGCTGGGGTGGGACAGGATCCGTCGAACCCGCCGGGTGACGCCGCCCATGCCCAGGGTCACGCTGCCGGCTGCCACTGTCACGTCCTGGGGCCTGGGCACAGGGATGGTGCCCCTCACTCCCGACCCACAGCCCCTGCTGGCCCAGCCCTGCCCCCCCAGCTCTGCCGGTGCCCCTCACTCCCGACCCACAGCCCCTGCTGGCCCAGCCCTGCCCCCCCAGCTCTTCCGGTGCCCCTCACTCCCGACCCGCAGCCCCTGCCAGCCCAGCTCTGCCCCCCCAGCTCTGCCGGTGCCCCTCACTCCCGACCCGCAGCCCCTGCCAGCCCAGCTCTGCCCCCCCAGCTCTGCCGGTGCCCCTCACTCCCAACCCGCAGCCCCTGCTAGCCCAGCCCTGCCCCCCCCCAGCTCTGCCAGTGCCCCTCACTCCCGACCCACAGCCCCTGCCAGCCCAGCCCTGCCCCCCCAGCCCTGCCAGTGCCCCTCACTCCCGACCCGCAGCCCCTGGCAGCCCGGCCCCCCCACACCCCAGCTCTGCCGGTGCCCCTCACTCCCGACCCGCAGCCCCTGCCAGCCCAGCCCTGCCCCCCAGCGCTGCCGGTGCCCCACACTCCCGACCCGCAGCCCCTGCCAGCCCAGCCCTGCCCCCCCAGCTCTACCGGTGCCCCTCACTCCCGACCCGCAGCCCCTGCCAGCCCATCCCTGCTCCCCACAGCTCTGCCGGTGCCCCTCACTCCCGATCCGCAGCCCCCTTACCGGGTGTCGTGGAAGCAGTGGGCTGCGCTCAGTACCCACCAGGAGTGTATGATGCTCCCCCCACAGAAATGGTGCCCTTGGGTCTGGAGACTCACAACCCAGGGCCATTCCCCAGGGCGGCTTTTCTGGCCCCCGATGATGCGGGGTGCGGGGGAGAGGCTGGGGCTGTCATATCCCGGCCGGAAGCCACAGCCTGGGGAGACAGAGCCCCCGTTAGAGACATTTGCCCCCCTCTCCCTGCCAGCCCCTACTCCCCTCCCAGAGCCGGGGAGAGAACCCAGGAGTCCTGGCTCCCAGCCCCTTTGCTCTGACCCACCAACCCCCACTCCCCTCCCAGAGCTGGGGAGAGAACCCAGGCGTCCGGGCTCCCAGCCCTTCACATGCCACATCTCCACCCCCCTGTTCCCGTTCACTGGATGACATTACAGCGCCACATGTGTGACATCAGAGGCCTCCGTGACATCACACGCCGTCAAAGGCTGGGAGGGGGAGGGGTTGCCCTGTGGCATCGACTGTAGGGAATGACCCGGCCCCCTTCCAGGGCAGGGGGGAGGGGCACCTGTCCGTCGCCCCCCCGGCACCCACCTGTCGCCCAGATGCCCGTGGCCCCAAGGAGGAGGAGCTCCAGCAGTCGCCACGCTGCCATTGGCTGCCCCCCAGCAGCGGGAGAGGCAGTGGGTGGGCGCAGGGGGAGGAGCTGCCCGCTGTGACGTCACAGTAGTGCCAGCGATGACATCACAGTGATATTTAAAGGGCCATGCGCGTACATCCCCGGCCCCGGGGGGCTTCTTCGCCCCGCATGTCCCCCGTCCCAGAGCAAGGGGGCCCGGCTGTGTGGGGCTCAGAGGTGCGGGCCCAGGCAAGGCTGAGGCCCTGGGAGAGACAGCAGGTCCCCAAGAGGGGCCGTGGCATTGCAGGGAGATCCCCCCCAGGGCTGTGTGGAGCCGAGAGAGAGCACGTGGGGGGGGAATATGGGGGTCCGGGACAGGGGGGTTAAGTGTTTTTTAAAAATCTGCCTCTATTGTAATGTTCAGAGTCGCAGGACGGACTCCCAGCCTGGCCCCCAGGCACTCGGCCTCTAGTTCCTGCTCCCCACCGCTTCCGGGCATTAATGGTCGCTGCCCGGCCAGTTGGCAGGTCTCCCCCGCATCCCCCAGGCCATGGCATTCCTCCGGGGACAGGTCATGGGAAAGTTTCCAAAAGCTGCACATTCCTCTCCCACCCCGACCCGGCGCCCGGGCGGGGGGATCGGCTGAGTCCAAGGCATGCAGGATGCCGTGTGACCGGGGTGGGGGGTTTCCCCATGTTGTGTGGCATGTGACTCTCACTGGTTTGTGTGCCTCAGTTTCCCTGCTGCAGGCCCCTGCTGCTGCTAACGACCTCTGTCCTATGCCCATGGCTCCTAACCCGGCCCTTGGCAGCTTTCCAGAGCTCGCAGCGTCTGGCCCAGCGCGACAGGAAACCACAATGCTTCCGTTCCTCGCTTCGTTTTAAACGCAACCCGGGTTTGGACAAACTCCCCCCACCCCCCAGCACAATGGAGGCCTGGGTCCCCTCACCCCTGTCCGCATCCCTCCCTCCCGGGCCTGGCTCTGGGGATTGGGGGTCACAGACAGGGGTAAGGGGGTGGTAATGATGATGGTTCTGGTGTGACCCAACTGAGAGCCTCAATCCAGGACAAATCGCTCAGAGCAGGGCAGACCCCGCCCAAGGCTCGGGTCCTTTGCACACCCAGGCACCAAACCAGCCAGACAGAGAGGACTTTGGTCTCACCCCACTGGCTAACCACACATCACACCAGCAATTCCCTCAGACACTCCAGTTTCCCAGTATCACCACCAGCGCCACTCGTTATGGGGACGAATGGTTATGAAAACCAATACCCCAGTAAAAGAAAAAGGTTCTCCCGATCCCAAAGGACCAAGCCCCAGACCCAGGTCAATAGACAAGTCAGATCTTCCCCACAAGCCAATCCTTAGAATCTACAATCGAAAGGTTTATGCATAAAAAGAAAAAAGATATCGCTGAGAGCTAGAATTGGTTACATGGAATCAGTTACGTACAGTGATGGCAAAGTTCTTGGTTCAGGCTTGTAGCTGGGATGGAATAAACTGCAGGTTTAAAATCAAGTCTCTGGAACATCCCCAGCTGGGCTGGGTCATTCAGTCCTTTGTTCAGAGCTTCCGTTTGTAGCAAAGTCCCTCCAGAGGTATGAAGCAGGATTGAAGACAAGATGGAGACGAGGCATCAGCCTTTTATAGTCTCCTCCAGGTGTAAGAACGCCTCTTTGTCCTTACCGTGGAAAATTACAGCAAAATGGAGTTTGGAGTCACATGGGCCAGTCACATGTCCAGGCATGACTCAGTTTTTACAGGTGGTAGCCACTGCCCACACGCCATCCTGAACACCCCCAGGTAGATTTCTTATCTGGATTGGAGTCTCCCAAGATCCATTGTCCGTTAAGTGTTTCTGGATTGGGCCCTTAACTTGCAAATTCCTTTCTCAAGAAGCTGCCCCAATGCTTCACTGCGGGTACTTAGAGTCACACACCTTGAGATACGAGCGCAGAGCCAACATTCCTACCATCAACTTGTCACGGAGTATTGGGGGACTCAGCAAGAACAGTCCCAGTTCGTCACACAACTACAAAACCAATACACACACCCCCAGCACACCACAACCTCTCCACAAACACCTCGCACGACAACCTTTGTACAGCACCTGCTGCAAATATACAACAGTGGTTGCAACAGATGGACACAGATTCTGTCAATAATGTCGCAGGGGGTCACAAGGTAAAATGATAGTGGGTAGAGCACACAGGTGCGCTTCATGGGCCATTCCGTGCCTTGGTTTCCCTGTCTGTGAAGTGGAGCTAACGAGACCCACCTGCTTTATAAAGCGCTTCGAGATCTCCAGACGGGAAGGGCTGTATCCGAGCCAGAAGATCTTCTAAGCTCGTCCAAGCCCGGCAATGTTCATCTGGAGAAACCTACAGCCACCTCAATAAACGTGCTTCGCTCTGGCGAAGCCCCTGGGCCAGCCCAAAGTGGCACCAAAGTAGAGATTACTGCGTGGGCCCGGCTCCCGGACAGGACAAAGGCTCCGCTCTCCAGGAAGAGAACGAAAAATGCAAACCACAAGGAACGTTGAGGTTTTCAAGCCGGATTTTGCAGCCCCCAGAAAGCTAACAGAGCAAATAATTAAGCAATCAGTTTGCAGACATCTTGAAGATAATAGCTGATGAGTAACAGTCAGCATGGATTTGTCCAGAACAAATCATGTCAAACCAACCTGATAGCTTTCTTTGACAGGGTAACAAGCCTTGTGGCTGGGGGGAAGCAGTAGATGGGGTATATCTTGACTTTAGTAAGGCTTTTGATACTGTCTCGCATGACCTTCTCATAAACAAACTAGGGAAATACAACCTAGATGGAGCTGCTATAAGGTGGGCGCAAAACTGGTTGGAAAACTGTCCCCAGAGAGTAGTTATCAGTGGTTCACAGTCATGCTGGAAGGGCATAACGAGTGGAGTCCCGCAGAGATCGGTTCTGGGTCTGGTTCTGTTCAATATCTTCATCAATGATTTAGATAATGGCCTAGAGAGGACACTTATAAAGTTTGTGGACGATACCAAGCTGGGAGGGGTTAAAAGTGCTTTGAAGGATAGGATTAAAATTCAAAATGATCTGGACAAACCGGAAAAATGGTCTGAAGTAAATAGGATGAAATTCCATAAGGACACTGTCACGGCGTCCCCGGGTGATGCTCTGGAACTGCTCCCCACAAAACCAGTCAGGACTCTGGGGAGCCTCCTCTCCCTCGGAGCAGACTGTCTTCAGGGCAAGAAGCTCACACGGCTTCACCTCCTGGGTCTCTCCTGGGAGCATTCAGCATCTGCCCCTCCGTGCGCTTCCCACAGCGAGTCCGCCCAGGCAGGGTCCTGGGGAAGCCAGAGGGTTCTGCACCCCCCACTTCACAGTCAGACGTGACTCTCAGCCAGCCAGTAACACAGAGGTTTATTCGATGACAGGAACACGTCTAAAACAGAGCTAGTAGGTCCAGAGAACAGGACCCCTCAGCTGGGTCCATTTTGGGGGGCAGTGAGCCAGACACCCCCATCTGCCCTCACTTCCCGTCCCCAGCCAGCTCCAAACTGAAACACTCCAGCCCCTCCTTCTCTGCTGAGTTCCTTTCCCGGGCCAGGAGATCACCTGATTCCTTTGTTCTCCCACACCTTTAGCATCCTCTTGCAGGGGGGAAGGCCCCGGACATCAGTTGCCAGGAGACAGAATCGGCCATTTATGTGCACCGGCCCTTTGCTCTGCAACAATCTCACCCCCTAGAGACTTAAGAACTGCATAGGGGAAACTGAGGCACCCACACAGTATTCAAAGGAAACATTAAGAACAGTCCCACTTCGTCACAGACACATGCAAAGTTCTCCATTGAGGAAGGAACAATCAGTTGCACACATACAAAATGGGAAATGACTGTCTAGGAAGGAGTCCTGCGGAAAGGGATCTGGGGGTCAGAGGGGATCACGAGATAAATATGAGTCAACAGTGTGACGCTGTTGCAAAAAAAGCAAACAACATTCTGGGATGTATTAGCAGGAGTGTTGTAAGAAAGACACGAGAAGTAATTCTTCTGCTCTACTGGGCGCTGATTAGGCCTCAAGTGGAGTATTGTGTCCAGTTCTGGGCCCCACATTTCAGGAAAGCTGTGGACAAATTGGAGAGAGTCCAGAGAAGAGCAACAAAAAAGATGAAAGGTCTAGAAAACATGAGCGATGGGAGAAGATTGAAAAACGTGGGTTTGTTTAGTCTGGAGAAGAGAAGACTGAGAGGGGACATGATCACAGTTTTCAAGTACATAAAAGGTTGTTAACAAGGAAGAGGGAGAAAAATTGTTCTCCTTAACCTCTGAGGACAGGGGAAGAAGCAATGGGCTTAAATTGCAGCCAGAGCGGTTTAGGTTGGACATTAGGAAAAACTTCCTGTCAGGGGGCTAAGCACTGGAATAAATTGCCCAGGGAGATTGTAGAATCTCCATCGTTGGGGATTTTTAAGAGCCCGCTGGACAAAAACCCGTGAGGGCTGGTCAATACCTAGTCCTGACTTGAGTGCAGGGGTCGGGTCTAGAGACCTCACGAGGTCCCTTCCCGTTCTCTGATTCTCTGATTTAAATCACTTTAAACCAACCCGCCCTGCTCCCCCGGCCTGCGAACTCCCCTTTGGCTCCCACCCCGCCCCGGAATGTCTCTGCTAATCTGCCTCCAACCCCAGCCCCCTTCGCCCCCATGAGGGTGTCTCTTTGCCCCCACACGCACCAGGCAGGGAGTCGGTCAGGCTGTGGGGGAAACAGGTTCCAGCCCCTTCCCGGGGGAGGGGAAAGAGGGGGGCTAGAGAGAAGATTGGGGGGCCCAGCTGCCGAGCTCCAAACCCCACGCACCCAAGGGCGCGTTTTCTCGCCGCTCTCCCCAGCTGGCCAATAGCCACCTCTGGAGCTGTGTTAGTCACAGAAAAGCCCCAGGAAACAAAAGCGAGAACATGCAACGAAAACAACTCAACAGCCCCCCCCTCCAGCCCCCCCGGGACTATTTAGAGCAAAGCCAACAAGCAACCGAGACCAAGATCCCGTTTCCCCTCCAGGATCCCCCGTCCACGTTCCCACGGGCTGCAAAGCCGAACTGTCTTTAAATCCGTTGGGGTCTTTTGGAGGGGGGGCGGAGGGGTCACTTTTCCTGTGACTTTTCTGCCCCCACCTGAGGCACAAAAGCCATTCAGCTCTTAACGAACCCAAGGGCCAATTCACACAGAACCGCGAGATGCACAACACCCCCAAACCCGGCGTTTCCCCGCAGCGAACGCCAAGGTGCGAAGACCGGGGTGGGGCAGGGCCATGTCCCCCACCGGGGAAAGGCGACGGCTTCCCTGGGCCACGGGCCATGGGGTGGCCTGTCCTGAGCCGGGGGGGTTGGAATCGGGGGGCACTGCAGAGAGCCGGGGGGGGTTGGAATCGGGGGAGACTGCAGGGAGCCGGGGGGGGATTGGAGTCCGCGGGGGGCTGCAGGGAGCCGGGGGGATTTGCAGGGAGCCGGGGGGGGATTGGAGCCGGGGGGGGCTGCAGGGAACTGGGGGGGAGATTGGAGCCGGGGGGGGGGCTGCAAGGAGCCGGGGGGGGATTGGAGTCCGCGGGGGGGCTGCAGGGAGCCGGGGGGGGATTGGAGTCCGCGGGGGGCTGCAGGGAGCCGGGGGGATTTGCAGGGAGCTGGGGGAGGATTGGAGCCGGGGGGGGGCTGCAGGGAGCCGGGGGGGGGTTGGAGTCGGGGGGGGCTGCAGGGAGCCGGGGGGGGATTGGAGCCAGGGGGGGGCTGCAGGGAGCCGGGGGGGTTGGAGTCGGGGGGGGGCTGCAGGGAGCTGGGGGGGTTGGAGCTGGGGGGGGCTGCAGGGAGCCGGGGGGGGCTGCAGGGAGCCAGGGGGAGATTGGAGCTGGGGGGGGGCTGCAGGGAGCCGGGGGGGATTGGAGTCGGGGGGGCGCTGCAGGGAGCCGGGGGGGGGATTGGAGCCGGGGGGGGGCTGCAGGAAGCCGGGGGTGTTGGAGTCGGGGGGGGCTGCAGGAAGCCGGGGGTGTTGGAGTCGGGGGGGGCTGCAGGGAGCCGGGGGGGGGGATTGGAGTCGGGGGGGGCTGCAGGGAGCCGGGGGGGGGATTGGAGCCGGGGCGGGGGGCTGCAGGGAGCCGCGGGGGGGATTGGAGGCGGGGGGGATTTGCAGGGAGCCGGGGGGGGGTTGGAGTCGGGGGGGGGCTGCAGGGAGCCGGGGGGGTTGGAACCGGGGGGGCTGCAGGGAGCCGGGGGGGTTGGAGTCGGGGGGGGGCTGCAGGGAGCCGGGGGGGGATTGGAGCCGGGGGGGGATTTGCAGGGAGCCGGGGGGGTTGGAGTCGGGGGGGGCTGCAGGGAGCCGGGGGGGGATTGGAAGCGGGGGGGGATTTGCAGGGAGCCGGGGGGGGGGGCTGCAGGGAGCCCGGGGGCGGATTGGAGCCGGGGGGGGGCTGCAGGGAGCCGGGGGGGGGTTGGAACCGGGGGGGGGCTGCAGGGAGCCGGGGGGGGGGATTGGAGTCGGGGGGAGGGCTGCAGGGAGCCGGGGGGGATTTGCAGGGAGCCGGGGGGGCGATTGGAGCCGGGGGGGGGCTGCAGGGAGCCGGGGGGAATTTGCAGGGAGCCGGGGGGGGATTGGAGTCGGGGGGGGCTGCAGGGAGCCGGGAGGGGGATTGGAGTCGGGGGGGGGGCTGCAGGGAGCCGGGGGGGATTTGCAGGGAGCCGGGGGGGGGATTGGAGCCGGGGGGGGGGCTGCAGGGAGCCGGGGGGGATTTGCAGGGAGCCGGGGGGGGATTGGAGTCGGGGGGGGGGGCTGCAGGGAGCCGGGGGGGATTTGCAGGGAGCCGGGGGGGGATTGGAGCCGGGGGGGGGATTGGAGCCGGGGGGGCTGCAGGGAGCCGGGGGGGGATTGGAGTCGGGGGGGCGCTGCAGGGAGCCCGGGGGCGGATTGGAGCCGGGGGGGGGCTGCAGGGAGCCGGGGGGGGGGTTGGAACCGGGGGGGGGATTGGAGTCGGGGGGAGGGCTGCAGGGAGCCGGGGGGGATTTGCAGGGAGCCGGGGGGGCGATTGGAGCCGGGGGGGGGCTGCAGGGAGCCGGGGGGGATTTGCAGGGAGCCGGGGGGGGATTGGAGCCGGGGGGGGGCTGCAGGGAGCCGGGGGGGGGGATTGGAGCCGGGGGGGCTGCAGGGAGCCGGAGGGGGGGCTGCAGGGAGCCGGGGGGGGATTGGAGTCGGGGGGGCGCTGCAGGGAGCCGGGGGGGGGGATTGGAGTCGGTAGGGGGGCTGCAGGGAGCCGGGGGGGATTTGCAGGGAGCCGGGGGGGAGTCCCCAGGCAGGGACCAGGACGCGCCGCCCCCGCGCTGCTCGGAAAGTCCCCGGGCGGCTCAAAAGTTCCCGGTGCCGGGCGCGGCGGGCGCAGTTTCGGTTCGTGCCCGGCCCCATGGCAGCGCCCCCCCGCCTCGGAGCGACCCTCCTGCTGCTGCTGCTGGCGGCCCCCCCGCCGGGTAAGAGCCCCCCCCCCAGCTGAGCCCCCCCCGTCCCCAACTGCGCCCCGCGCCCGGCTCCATCTCCCCCCGCGGCTCCCCGGGGCTGGGGGGCACCAGGCTGAGACCCGCCCCCGCCCGCTGAAGGCTCTGGGCTAAACACCCCCCTACTGACCCCCATATAGCCCCCCCGCTGCCATCGGGGGGTGTGACCCCCCCATCCGCTCCAGCTGGGACCCCCCCGATCTCTCCCGGGGGGGCTGGGCGTATCTGGGGTCAGACCCCGCACCCCCTGTGCCCAGTGCCTGACCCCTAACCCCAAGTGTCTCCCCCCCACAGGCGGGGGGGAACGAGGGGGGCGCGCTCGGGCTCTGCAAATGCCGGCGGCTGACGGCCCCCCCCAGCCGGCTCCAGGACCTCGCCGACAAGGTGAGGGGCCACCAGGCCTGCGGCCAGCACCTCGTCCGGTACGTACCCCGCCTGCCCCCCGCTGCCCAAAGCACCCCCCAGTGCCTGGTGCTGCAAATTCCCGTCCCCGGCCCCCTGCCAGCCCCCCAGCCCCACAGCCCCCCTGGGGCCGGGCCGGGCCTTCCAGTTAAGCGATCTAGGCGGTCGCCTAGGGCGCCAGGATTTGGGGGGCGGCAATTCTGCGGTGGGTCCTTCACTCGCTCCGGGACCGGCCGCAGAATTGCCCCCGCCGACCGGGAGCGCGGAAAGACCCCCGCCTAGGGCGCCAAAAACCCTGGGTCCTCCCCACCACCCAGCCTCCCCAACCCTGCCGTGGGGCCAGGCCGGACCCTCCCCCCCTCACTTCTCCCCCCTGCCCCCCAGGTTCGAGCTGCCCCGGGGCCAGATCTGTGGGCTGGCCAGCGCCAACTGGGTGACCGAGCTCCGCCGGCTGTGGGAGAAGAAAGGTGGGTCCGACCCCTCCCCCCAACCGCTGCCACCCCCCCCTGCACAAAGGGGGTCCCCCTTGATGGAGCTGGGATTGGGGGGGTCCCCATCTACTGCTCTGGGGTTGGGGATGGGGCACACGGGGGAAGGGGGCTGGGTCCTATAGCTTCCCCGCGAGCGGGCGGGGGGGGCGGGTCTGATGGGCATGGGGGGCACACAGGAGAAGGGGGGCTGGGTGGGGTGGGCAGGGCAGAGATGGCAGTGGGGTGCTGGGGGGTGGAGCTGACTCTGTTGGGGGGCAGGGGGGCCCGGACCCCCTCATCTGGCCCAGCCAGGTCAGTAACTCACCGTGTCCTGCAGAAGCCGGACGGATTGATGCCCGCCAAGGGGGGTGGGGGGCTGGCCCCAAACCCCACCAGCACGCCCCCGGCCCCCAACGCCCACCCCCCCATGCCCAGCACGGCCCGACCCCCGGAGCCCCATGAACCCACAGAGCCGCATGGACCCACAGCCAGACCCCCGGAGCCTCACGAACCCACAGACGGACCCCCAGAGCCGCACGGACCCACGGCCAGACCCCCGGAGCTCCACAGACCCACGGCCAGACCCCCGGAGCCCCACGAACACCCACAGATGGACCTCCAGAGCCGCACGGACCCACGGCCAGACCGCCGGAGCTCCACAGACCCACGGCCAGACCCCTGGAGCCCCACGAACCCACAGATGGACCCCCAGAGCCACACGGACCCACGGCCAGACCCACAGATGAAGCCGTGACCACCGGTGAGCTCACAGCTGTGATCCCCCAAGGGAGAGGGGATCTCTGCACCGCCCCTGGTTTCTAACCCCCTCCCCCTTTGTCTTGCAGACCCCGTTGGGGGGCCCGGCCTGGCGCCCTGGCAGGGGGAGGGAGCAGGCGACGGGGCCCCCCCGGTGCAGCCCCGTCCCTACCTCCCGGCGGTGCTGGTGCTGTTGGGCATCACCTTGCTGCTGGTGGGGGCCCTGACCTACGTGCTCTGCCGGAGGAGCCGGCGGCCCCACAGAGACCCAGGTAAGTGGGGCAGCGGGGTTAGGGGGCTCTGCTTCCCTGGGGGGACTGGCTATTTACCCCTGGCTCTGTGCCCCCCGGCACCCCCATAGCCGATCCACCCCCTGTCCCTGGTCTGTGCCCCCCACGTTCCCCCCCAAGGCTAATCCACCCCCCATCCCTGGTGTGTGCCTCCCATGTTCCCCCACACAGCCGATCCACCCATCCCTGATCTGTGCCCCCCTGCACCCCCCGCACCCAGGGCGTGGGGGTTTGTTTCCCCTCCCCATTTACCCCCCCCCCCCCACGCCTACTCTCCTGCTATCCATGGGGAGCTCCCCGGAGTGGGCCCTGGCCATGCTGGGTTTGGGGGGTCCTCGGTTTGCTCTTACCCCCCCCCCGTTTTGTCCCCCCCACAGGCATCGGGACGCCGTACTACCCCTGCGAGCTGGGCTGACGGATGGCGCCACCTGTCGGCTACCCCCACGAACGGACCCCAGCACCACACTGATTTCTTGGTGGGGTGGGTGGAAGGTGATGGTATGCAGGGGAGAGGGCTTGGGGGTCTAATGCCCAGCCGCCCCCTCCACTTGATGAAGGACCCCGACTCCGTGGGGGGGGAGCCCGCAGAGCTGCCCCCCCCCCCCAAGCTAATCTCTAACCACAGACGAGGTACTCCAGCTCTGGGGATACGCCAGTCCTGCCCCCGCCCCCCAGAGCCCCCACTAATTTATTCCCTGGAAGAGCTTAAATACAGATGTTTGTACAAGGCTGCGGCTGGTTATTCATGGGGGGTGGGCATGGTTTTGGGGGTCCCTGTATTTGTGCCGGGGGGCGGTTCTCTGAGGCTCTCTCTGTGGCGTGGGGGGGGCACCTGGAACTGGCCTGAACCCCCAGCGTGCAAGGGGCCCCTCCCCCAGAGACGGATGGGGGGGGCAACTCTGGAGGGAGGAACCCTCCCCACCCCCCCAGCTACCAGACATTTTCACTTCCTCTGTGCGGAGGTTGGAGCGGGGGCGGGATCGGTGAGGAACCAGGATGTGTGTGTGGGGGGGGGGGGTGGGGGGGGGGAGTGAGGTTTACACTGTGGGGAGACCCACACGGGGGGGCTCCCTCCTCCCGCACTTCCAGGCATGGGGCTGCCCCATTGCCAGCTCCTGCCCCATCCACCCCCCCTACCCCTGACCGAGGTGCTCAGCGTGGGGCAATTTGGGTTTTTTTCCCCCTTTTATTTAACACAGGCAGTAGAAAAAAACAGCGCCCCCCCCCATCGCCGGTGGGCCCCCCCGAGCCAAGAGCCGCGTGGGGTCAGCGCATGTTCCCGGTACGCCCAGGGAGTGAGGGGGGGGACCAGTCCATATGTTGGAGCGTGGCCCCAGTCGCCGTGTCGATCCCATGCCACGCCACGCCAGGCCTGAGATCCTGTGTGTCCTGTGTTGTCATGTGTCCTGTGGGTCACGTCTGTGGCAAATGGCGCCACGCTCCCCCAGCAGAGCCTGTCCCACCTGACGCGCAGAGCGAGCGAGCGGCCAGCCGGCGGGTCCTGTGTTCTTGGTGTGTCCTTGGCGTGTTCCCGCGTGGGCTCCGTGTCCGGCCGCCCGGCGGGCGCCCCCTATTGCTCCAGCGTGTGCTCACAGGTGCGGGCCAGCTCTCCCAGCTTGACGCGGGCGTAGTCGACGCGGTTCAGCGCCATCTGACAGCCCTTACGGGCCGAGTAGCTGGAGCCCTCGTGGGGCTGCCCCGTGGCCACCTGTGTGTGTGGGGAGATGGCAGAGAGGGGGGTGAGCCTGCGTGCCCCACGGCCCCCGGCCCCGCCCCCCCACGCCGGCCCCGCCCCCCTCACCTGGGTGAGGTACCGGATCTGGCCTGACAGCTCCGACTCCACCTTCTGCACCGAGGCGGTGAACTGGGCGGCCTGGCGCTCCAGCAGCCGCTCATTCGGCTTCTCCTTCGACAGCTCCAGGATCACGTTCCCTGGGGGGCACGGGCGTGAGGGGGCACCCCGATAACCCCCCACCTCCCCGAGGGGGAGCCTCGTCCCAAAGCACCCCCCTGTTCTGGGCCTGACTCGCTGGCGGGATCCACCCCAGCACCTCTCCCCCGCCCCAGGGGAGTCCCCGGCACCGCTACCCCCATCGCCATGACCTCCCACAAGGGATTAGTGTTGCCAACTTTCTAATTGCACCAAACCGAACACTGAGGCCCCGCCCCTTCCCCCAGGCCCCGCCCCCGATCACTGCATTCCCCCTCCCTCCGTGGCTTCCTCTCCCCCACCCTCACGAACTGTCACTGGGAGGGGCCGGGGATGAGAGGATTGGGGGGCAGGAGGGGGCCGTGGGGGGCTCAGGGCTGGGGATGAGGGGTTTGGGGGCAGGAGGGGGCCGTGGGGGGCTCAGGGCTGGGGATGAGGGGTTTGGGGGGCAGGAGGGGGCCGTGGGGGGCTCAGGGCTGGGGTTGAGGGGTTTGGGGGTCAGGAGGGGGCCGTGGGGGGTCAGGGCTGGGCTTGAGGAGCTTCGGGGGCAGGAGGGGGCCGTGGGGGGCTCAGGGCAGGGGATGAGGGATTTGGGGGGCAGGAGGGGGCTGTGGGGGGCTCAGGGGTGGGGATGAGGGGTTTGGGGGGCAGGAGGGGGTCGTGGGGGGCTCAGGGCTGGGGATGAGGGGTTTGGGGGGCAGGAGGAGGTGCAGGCTCTGGGCTGGAGCTGAGGGGCTTGGGGGGCAGGAGGAGGCCGTGAGGGGCTCAGGGGTGGGAAGGAGGGGTTGGGGGGTGCAGGAGGGGATTTTGGGGGGCTCAGGGCTGGGGTTGGGGGTTTGTGGGGCAGGAGGGGGTTGTGGGGGGCTCAGGGCTGGGGATGAGGGGTTTGGGGGGGCAGGAGGGGACCGTGGGGGGCTCAGGGCTGGGGATGAGGGGTTTGGGGGGACAGGAGGGGACCGTGGGGGGCTCAGGGCTGGGGATGAGGGGTGGGGGGGGCAGGAGGCGACCGTGGGGGGCTCAGGGCTGGGGATGAGGGGTTTGGGGGGACAGGAGGGGACCGTGGGGGGCTCAGGGCTGGGGAGGAGGGGTTGGGGGGGGCAGGAGGGGGCCGTGGGGGGCTCAGGGCTGGGGATGAGGGGTTTGGAGGGGCAGGAGGGGACCGTGGGGGGCTCAGGGCTGGGGAGGAGGGGTTGGGGGGGTCAGGAGGGGGCCGTGGGGGGCTCAGGGGTGGGAAGGAGGGGTTGGGGGGTGCAGGAGGGGATTTTGGGGGGCTCAGGGCTGGGGTTGGGGGTTTGGGGGGCAGGAGGGGACCGTGGGGGGCTCAGGGCTGGGGATGAGGGGTTTGGGGGGACAGGAGGGGACCGTGGGGGGCTCAGGGCTGGGGAGGAGGGGTTGGGGGGGGCAGGAGGGGGCCGTGGGGGGCTCAGGGCTGGGGATGAGGGGTTTGGAGGGGCAGGAGGGGACCGTGGGGGGCTCAGGGCTGGGGAGGAGGGGTTGGGGGGGTCAGGAGGGGGCCGTGGGGGGCTCAGGGGTGGGAAGGAGGGGTTGGGGGGTGCAGGAGGGGATTTTGGGGGGCTCAGGGGTGGGAAGGAGGGGGTGGGGGTGCAGGAGGGGATTTTGGGGGGCTCAGGGCTGGGGTTGGGGGTTTGGGGGGCAGGAGGGGACCGTGGGGGGCTCAGGGCTGGGGAGGGGTGGGGGGGGCAGGAGGGGGCCGTGGGGGGCTCAGGGCTGGGGAGGAGGGGTGGGGGGGGCAGGAGGGGGCCGTGGGGGGCTCAGGGGTGGGAAGGAGGGGTTGGGGGGTGCAGGAGGGGATTTTGGGGGGCTCAGGGGTGGGAAGGAGGGGTTGGGGGTGCAGGAGGGGATTTTGGGGGGCTCAGGGCTGGGGTTGGGGGTTTGGGGGGCAGGAGGGGACCGTGGGGGGCTCAGGGCTGGGGAGGGGTGGGGGGGGCAGGAGGGGGCCGTGGGGGGCTCAGGGCTGGGGAGGAGGGGTGGGGGGGGCAGGAGGGGATTTTGGGGGGCTCAGGGCTGGGGTTGGGGGTTTGGGGGGCAGGAGGGGACCGTGGGGGGCTCAGGGCTGGGGAGGGGTGGGGGGGGCAGGAGGGGGCCGTGGGGGGCTCAGGGCTGGGGAGGAGGGGTGGGGGGGGCAGGAGGGGGCCGTGGGGGGCTCAGGGCTGGGGAGGAGGGGTGGGGGGGGCAGGAGGGGGCCGTGGGGGGCTCAGGGCTGGGGAGGAGGGGTGGGGGGGGCAGGAGGGGGCCGGGGGGGGCTCAGGGCTGGGGAGGAGGGGTGGGGGGGCAGGAGGGGGCCGGGGGGGGCTCAGGGCTGGGGAGGAGGGGTTGGGGGGGCAGGAGGGGACCGTGGGGGGCTCAGGGCTGGGGAGGAGGGGTGGGGGGGGCAGGAGGGGGCCGTGGGGGGCTCAGGGCTGGGGAGGAGGGGTGGGGGGGGCAGGAGGGGGCCGGGGGGGGCTCAGGGCTGGGGAGGAGGGGTTGGGGGGGCAGGAGGGGGCCGTGGGGGGGGCTCAGGGCTGGGGAGGAGGGGTTGGGGGGGGCAGGAGGAGGCCGGGGGGGCCTCAGGGCTGGGGATGAGGGGTTTGGGGGGACAGGAGGGGACCGTGGGGGGCTCAGGGCTGGGGAGGAGGGGTGGGGGGGGCAGGAGGGGGCCGGGGGGGGCTCAGGGCTGGGGAGGAGGGGTTGGGGGGGCAGGAGGGGGCCGTGGGGGGGGCTCAGGGCTGGGGAGGAGGGGTTGGGGGGGGCAGGAGGAGGCCGGGGGGGGCTCAGGGCTGGGGATGAGGGGTTTGGGGGGACAGGAGGGGACCGTGGGGGGCTCAGGGCTGGGGAGGAGGGGTGGGGGGGGCAGGAGGGGGCCGGGGGGGGCTCAGGGCTGGGGAGGAGGGGTTGGGGGGGGCAGGAGGGGGCCGTGGGGGGGGCTCAGGGCTGGGGAGGAGGGGTTGGGGGGGGCAGGAGGAGGCCGGGGGGGGCTCAGGGCTGGGGATGAGGGGTTTGGGGGGACAGGAGGGGGCCGTGGGGGGCTCAGGGCTGGGGAGGAGGGGTTGGGGGGGGCAGGAGGAGGCCGGGGGGGGCTCAGGGCTGGGGATGAGGGGTTTTGGGGGACAGGAGGGGACCGTGGGGGGCTCAGGGCTGGGGAGGAGGGGTGGGGGGGGCAGGAGGGGGCCGGGGGGGGCTCAGGGCTGGGGAGGAGGGGTTGGGGGGGGCAGGAGGGGGCCGTGGGGGGGGCTCAGGGCTGGGGAGGAGGGGTTGGGGGGGGCAGGAGGAGGCCGGGGGGGGCTCAGGGCTGGGGATGAGGGGTTTGGGGGGACAGGAGGGGGCCGTGGGGGGCTCAGGGCTGGGGAGGAGGGGTTGGGGGGGGCAGGAGGAGGCCGGGGGGGGCTCAGGGCTGGGGATGAGGGGTTTGGGGGGACAGGAGGGGACCGTGGGGGGCTCAGGGCTGGGGAGGAGGGGTGGGGGGGGCAGGAGGGGGCCGGGGGGGGCTCAGGGCTGGGGAGGAGGGGTTGGGGGGGCAGGAGGGGGCCGTGGGGGGGGCTCAGGGCTGGGGAGGAGGGGTTGGGGGGGGCAGGAGGAGGCCGGGGGGGGCTCAGGGCTGGGGATGAGGGGTTTGGGGGGACAGGAGGGGACCGTGGGGGGCTCAGGGCTGGGGAGGAGGGGTGGGGGGGGCAGGAGGGGGCCGGGGGGGGCTCAGGGCTGGGGAGGAGGGGTTGGGGGGGGCAGGAGGGGGCCGTGGGGGGGGCTCAGGGCTGGGGAGGAGGGGTTGGGGGGGGCAGGAGGAGGCCGGGGGGGGCTCAGGGCTGGGGATGAGGGGTTTGGGGGGACAGGAGGGGGCCGTGGGGGGCTCAGGGCTGGGGAGGAGGGGTTGGGGGGGGCAGGAGGAGGCCGGGGGGGGCTCAGGGCTGGGGATGAGGGGTTTTGGGGGACAGGAGGGGACCGTGGGGGGCTCAGGGCTGGGGAGGAGGGGTGGGGGGGGCAGGAGGGGGCCGGGGGGGGCTCAGGGCTGGGGAGGAGGGGTGGGGGGGGCAGGAGGGGGCCGTGGGGGGGGCTCAGGGCTGGGGAGGAGGGGTTTGGGGGGGCAGGAGGGGGCCGGGGGGGGCTCAGGGCTGGGGAGGGGTGGGGGGGGCAGGAGGGGGCCGTGGGGGGCTCAGGGCTGGGGAGGAGGGGTGGGGGGGGCAGGAGGGGGCCGTGGGGGGCTCAGGGCTGGGGAGGAGGGGTGGGGGGGGCAGGAGGGGGCCGGGGGGGGCTCAGGGCTGGGGAGGAGGGGTGGGGGGGGCAGGAGGGGGCCGTGGGGGGGGCTCAGGGCTGGGGAGGAGGGGTTTGGGGGGGCAGGAGGGGGCCGGGGGGGGCTCAGGGCTGGGGAGGAGGGGTGGGGGGGGCAGGAGGGGGCCGTGGGGGGGGCTCAGGGCTGGGGAGGAGGGGTGGGGGGGGCAGGAGGGGGCCGTGGGGGGGCTAAGGCTGGCTGCCTGGCCTGACAGGGTGATGCGCGCGCACCCCGGGCGCTAGCCCCGCCCCTACCCGCGCTCTGCAGCCGGGCCCCGCCCGATAGCCCCGCCCCTGGCCCCGCCCCTACCCGCGCTCTGCAGCCGGGCCCCCCCCGGGCGCTGGCCCCGCCCCTACCCGCGCTCTGCAGGCGGGCCCCCCCCGGGCGCTGGCCCCGCCCCTACCCGCGCTCTGCAGCGAGGCGCCGATCTCGCGCTCCAGCTCCTCCAGCACCCGCAGCCGCTCGTTGGCGACGCTGTAGGTGGCCATGGCCCCGCGCGCCCCGCCGCTCTCAGCGCATGCGCGGCCCGGGCTCCGCCCCCTCCCCTTCCCGGCGCTACATTGCGGCGGCGGCACACGTGACCCGGAAACGATGGAGGGGGCGGGGCCTGGCCCGGCCTGGAGGCGCCACGTGCGCCGGGAGCTGGAGCGGCGGGAACGCGAGACGCGACGGCTGCAGGGCCTGGTGCAGAGCCGTGAGCGGGGGCGGGGCCTGGTGCAGAGCCGTGAGCGGGGGCGGGGCCTGGTGCAGAGCCGTGAGCGGGGGCGGGGCCTGGTGCAGAGCCGTGAGCGGGGGCGGGGCCTGGTGCCGAGCCGTGAGCGGGGGGGCGGGGCCTGGTGCCGAGCGGGGCGGGCGGGGCCATGAGTAGGGGGCATAGCAGAGACCTGACCTCCAGCCCCGCTCCCCTCCCAGAGCCGGGGAGAGAACCCAGGAGTCCTGGCTCCCAGCCCCCCCTGCTCTAACCCACCAGCCCCCACTCCCCTCCCAGAGCTGGAGAGAGAACCCAGGAGTCCTGGCTCCCAGCCCCCCTGCTCTAACCACCAGCCCCCACTCCCCTCCCAGAGCCGGGGAGAGAACCCAGGAGTCCTGGCTCCCAGCCCACCCCCCTGCTCTAACCACCAGCCCCCACTCCCCTCCCAGAGCCGGGGAGAGAACCCAGGAGTCCTGGCTCCCAGCCCTTCCCCTTTCTTCATTTACAGATGAGAAACTCCTGGAGCGCAGGGACCTGGAGCGGCTGTTGGTAGAGAAACTTCAGCTGGAGCCTGGGACCCAGGAATCCAGGTGAAGTTGGGACCATAATCCTCTGCTCCCGGGGGCTGCAGATTGGGAGTGAGGGGCACCGACAGAGCTGGGGGGGGGGGCAGAGCTGGGCTGGCAGGGGGCTGTGGGTCGGGAGTGAGGGGCACCGGCAGAGCTGGGGGGGGGGCAGGGCTGGGCTGGCAGGGGCTGTGGGTCGGGAGTGAGGGGCACCGGCAGGGCTGGGGGGGCAGGGCTGGGCGAGCAGGGGGCTGCGGGTCGGGAGTGAGGGGCACCACAGAGGGTGGGCTCGGGCTGTGACCCAGTCCCCCTTTGTGCCCCACAGGGCCCCCCTGGAGCTGGCGTTGCTGCAGCAGGCGGTGGAGCTGGCGGAGCTGCGGGGGGCTCAAGAGGAGGTGAGTCAGGGGGGCACCGTGGTGGGGGGGGACAGCAGCGTCTGTGGGACTAACCCCTCCCCCCCACCCCGTGTCTTCCACCCCGGTAGCTGGCCCAGAGCGTGGCCCACCTGAGCGACGCCCTGAAACGCAGCGAGACCGAATGCCAGGAGCAGCGGGCCAGGTGAGCCCCTGATTCCTCCCCCGTGTCCCCCATCTTCTCCCCAGTATCCCTGGGGGGCTGTAACCCGCTGGCGTGCGTCTGCCCAGGGCAGGGCGCTGTGCCCGGGAGCTGGCGGGGCTTGCGGGGTGCTGCCAGGAGCTGCAGGCCCAGCTGTGGGAGCAGGGCCAGGAGGCCGAGGGGCTGCGAGCGGCGCTGGGGGCCGCACTGCGGGCGCGGGACCAGCTGGAGGCCCGGTGGGTGCAGGAGAAGCAGCTGGAGGCGCAGAGGGTGAACGAGACCAACGCCCGGGAGGAGAGGTGAGCCCCACGGCCCCCCCAAGGGCACCAGCCCCCCCAGGCAAAGCCCCCCACGGCCCCCCCACACCAGGCATGGTTGCCCCACGTGCCCTCCCTGCCTTGAGCATTGTCAGCCACTTCTCTGCCCCCTCCCCCCCGTGCAGGGAAACAAGGGGTGAGCCCCCTGCGTGCCCCCCCCGCAGGCTGGGCACCCCCTACCTGCCTGTCTGTGCCCCCTCCCCCCCCCGCAGGCTGGGCACCCCCTACCTGCCTGTCTGTGCCCCCCACAGGTATCGGGACCAGCTGTCACGCCTGCGTCAGAAGCTGGAGAGGATGCAGCTGGGAGGAACGGCTGGGTAACGCCCCTCCCATGCCCCCCCCCACGCCCCTGCCCTTGCATGGCCCCCCCTTTATCATGAGCACCACCCCGTCCCCCAGATATCCTGCGCTCAGATTCCCACCGCCCCCCCTGTAACCTCCCCACGGCCTGCCCAGCTGGGCTGGCGGCAGCCTGGACACCCCACCCCAGAGACAGCTGCATTTGGGGGCCTGGTGAGCAGCACCCCCTCCTGGGCAGGCACAGGAAGGGGCAGGAGGGGCTGGGTGTGTACCCCCAAATTAACACCCTTCCCCCACCCAGACCGGGCACGGAGCTGGTGACGAGCGAAAACACGTCCTGCGAGGAGCTGGTGAGAGTAGAGCGGGGGCTGGTGGGTTAGAGCAGGGGGGGGCTGGGAGCCAGGACTCCTGGGTTCTCTCCCTGGCTCTGGGAGGGGGGTGGGGGCTGGTGGGTTAGAGCAGGGGGGGGCTGGGAGTCAGGACTCCTGGGTTCTCTCCCTGGCTCTGGGAGGGGGGGTGGGGGCTGGTGGGTTAGAGCAGGGGGCGCTGGGAGCCAGGACTCCTGGGTTCTCTCCCCGGCTCTGGGAGGGGAGTGGGGGCTGGTGGGTCAGAGCAGGGGGGGCTGGGAGCCAGGACTCCTGGATTCTTTCTGCCCAGTGTCAGGAGGATTGTGGAGTCCCATGGTTTTTCTTCCATCCCCACCCCAGGCAGCAGTGGGGCTGTGCCCTGGGGGCAGCTCATCCCCTGGGAGAGGAGGAGAAATGGATGGTGAGGGACCAGGTAAGAGGGGGAGACCAGCGTGCCCCCTGTTGCCCCCCTGCTGTCCCCATTTCTGCCAGCTAGGTTTTCACCCCAATTGTCGCCCCGCCCCTTTGTCGTTCCAGATCCAGCGCCCGGACCCGCTGCTGAGCTGGACAGAGATGCCCCTTAAGTGGCTGCACCAGGGAACCCCTGTTCCGGGGAGCATTGGGGGCGTGTCTGGCTCCAGATGTGGCCAGTGCATCCCGCCCCCCATTCCCACAAGGCTCATTAACCTGGCCCTTGTATGCAAACGCTGCCTTGTCCTCATCTCTATCTTTGAATATGCATTGTGCTCATTTGCATAAATGCTCCCTTTCCCCTGGAGCTGCCTGGTGTGTGTGCCTTGCTGTGCTGCTCTAGCCCCCCCGAACCACTCTCTAGGGTTGTGGGGTGGCTGTCTAGGCCCTTGGCTTTGGCCCCAATCCTTCCAACCACAGAGCAGAGGCCCTGCTCTATGGCTGGGGAGGTGACACTCTAGCCACGGTCTCTGTGGTCTGGGGCCTAGTGCAGTCCTCCAGGCCTCTTGCCATAGAGATGCAGGCTAGAGTGCCTCCTTGAGGGCATCTCCATGATGAGAAGAACAGGAGTACTTGTGGCACCTTAGAGACTAACACATTTATTAGAGCATAAGCTTTCGTGGACTACAACCCACTTCTTCGGATGCATATATATATATATATCCCACGAAAGCTTATGCTCTAATAAATGTGTTAGTCTCTAAGGTGCCACAAGTCCTCCTGTTCTTTTTGCGGATACAGACTAACACGGCTCCTACTCTGAACCCCTGAGGAGACTACAGTTCTAGCCCTGGCTGAGTCCTCCAGGAGTGTCACCCTGGCGTCCCAGCTAGAGTGTCAGCACTCACCGACCCTTACCATAGAGATATGGGGGGGGGGGGGGGGGGAATAGCTATGCTCTAGGCACAGGCTGTAGGGCTAGTCCTAGAGCCGCCCTGGCCTCCACGCACAGGATGGCAGCCTAGAGCGGTGGTCAAACCAGGGCCGCTCTTCACGTGTTGTTAGGACTCTGGGGTTAGTGGCCAGGGAAAGACCATAGAGAGGGAGGGGTACGCTCTACGCAGGAGGGTGGTTAGTCCGCATCTCTACGGCCTGGAGCCTAGAGACTCTCTCACCCCCCGCCCCCCTGCTTTAGCCCCCAGCTGGAGCTATTCTCTGTGGCTGAGATGCAGCCATCTCTAGGGTGGAGTGGCCGGTGACACAGGGACCCTGCGCCTGGCACTGAGATGCAGCCACCTCTGGGACAGCTGGTGCCGAGGGGGGACACAGGAACCACACCAGACACCAGTTGATATGGTCTTTACTTGTCCCCAGTGCTCTGTGAGAGCCCCCACCCGCCCCACACACGGCTACAGCGCAACAGCCACAAGAAACCAAAATCCCCGACCCACAGCACGAGCATCTGCAGGCCCCCACCAAGAGGGGGCGCTAGGTCCTGACACCCCCCTCCCCCCCAGTCAGGGGCCCCTGGAGCAGATATGGGGGCAGGGACCCCCCCCGGCTGAAAACAGCTTTAAAAATCCATGGATGGTTGAGCAGGGCCCCCAGCGTTGAAGCAGCAATAATGCCCAGAGAGGAATCCAGTGCTTTTCACTGGGGAGGGGGGGGGAGGAGGAGGGGAGAGGGGGGAAATTGTCCCCACAGCAGCAGGGGGATTCCCCCTTCCAGAGCTCAGCAGGGGAGCCACAGTTAAAATCTCTGGGGGCAGGGGGACCCCCAAGTTAATGACATTTAAAAGCCAGACCCTGGTTCTGGGGGCCCCCCTGTACAACAGTAAGATGGGGGACTTAGTGGGGGCTCCCCATAGCAAGGGGGGGCAGCATTAAAAAGCCCAGACAGATAGTTAAAATCCACTGCCCCCTACCAGGGGCAAGCCCCCAGCTCTGCTGCAGGGAGGGGGCAGCAGCCCCGCTCCCTCCCGCCGCCCTCAGAAACGGTCGTCATCCTGGTCGTCCTTGACTCCCCCCTTGAGCCGCAGGCGGGCGAAATCCTCGAAGACGATGTCGTCATCCTGGCCGTAGCTGGGGGGGAGAGGGGGACGGATGGGGCGTTAAGGAGGAGGGCTGCTCCCTGGCCCCCCCAACCAGCCTGCAGGGGGCTGCCCCCAGTTCCCCAAGTGTGGGACCCACTGGGGGCAGGTACTGGTCCCTCCCCCAATCTAGGAACCCGCACTGGGGGGAGAGGGGGGAGAGTGAGAAAGGAACCCCCACCCCAGCACGGCCTGTAACAGGAGACCCCCAGTCCCCAAGGTGCACCCCCTTCCTCCCCGGACAGTCTCTGGTAACCCAATTGCCCCCCCACCCAGCCACAGATACAGCTATGCTGGCCCCTCCCCACGGGCCCCTCTCCTGCACCGGTGTGCAGCCAGGCGCAGCTGGGGGGCTCCCTGGCCGGGGGGGCACATGGGGGGGCTCTTACTGGGTTTCAAATTCAATGAGGTTGGTGTCGACGGGGACGTCTGTCTCAGGGACAACTAGAGGGAGGGGAGAAAAAAAAAAACATTAATCCTCCGCGCCAGGCAACCTGCGACCCCTCGCCCAGCGCTGAGAGGCGCCCACCTCTGGGACGGGGCGGCCAGTTCCCCAGGGACCCCTCGCCCGGCGCTGAGATGCAGCCACCTCTGGGGCGGGGCAGCTGGTGATACAGGGATCCCTCTCCCGGCACTGAGATGCAGCCACCTCTGGAGTGGGGCGGTTGGTGACACGGACCCCTCGCCCAGCGCTGAGATGCAGCTACCTCTGGGGCGGGGCAGCTGGTTACCCAGGGGCTCCATTTAACCCTTACCTGACTGGGGCCGTGCTGGTGCAAATGCCTCGGGGGGCTCGGGGTGCATTAGCACGAAGGGCAGCTCCACAGACACATCGCTGCGGGAAGAGCGAAGGGAACAGTGAGAGGGGGGCAGGGATGGGGGGACTCGGGGGGTGGGTGGGGAGAACATGTGACCAGGTACTTACCCCCCCCGCGATACAACCAGCTTCACCTTCACCCGGTACGAGACCAGAATCCCCAGCACCTCCTTGTTCGCCCCCTCCTTGACTCTGAAACAGAGTGCGGGGTCAGCATGCGCCTGCCTCTGGGGCGGGGCGGCCGGTTCCCCAGGGCCCTGGCAATGGGTATAGCCCGCCCCCGGCCCTCGCTCACATGGTGCTGGAGGCCAGGTTGGTGTCCTCATGTTTGAGTTTCCCGTCCAGCGCCAGGCCCCGCTTCTCCCGGTTCTGGCTGAGCAGCGGCGTCAGGGTGTAAACGCGGCAGAACGTGGAGCTCGGCGACACCTGGTCACTGGGCGCACAGCAGGTGGGGGGTGAGGGGCTGGGTCCCCCCCGCCCCCCTGCCCCACCCAGCCCGAGACTCCCCTGAGCCAGGGACCCCCCAATGCACCCCCAGGCCCCTCCCTGCCCCCCAAGCCAGGGACCCCCAATGCACCCCCGAGCACCCTCCCTGCCCCCTAACCAGGGACCCCCTTGCCCCCTCCCTGCCCTGAGCCAGGGACCCCCCCAATGCACCCCCCCAGCCCCCTCCCTGCCCCCCCAGCCATGGACCTCCAATGCAGCCCCCAGCCAGGGACCCCCCAATGCACTCCCAGCCGCCCCCACCACTGGGGATCTCCGACACCCGGAGAGGGGGAACTGAGGCAGCAGATGGGGGGTGTTGCGGGGGGGGGGGGGGGGTGTCACTCACTCTTGCTCGGTCTGGGCCACCGGACACTTGTACTGGGCTGTGCTGAAGAGGCAGATGTCTGCGTATTGCCGCACTGCAGGGGAGAGGGGGTAGTCAGGTTTGAGGGGGGGCTCAGGCAGCCCCCCAACACACTCCCCCCCCAGGGTCATACACCCCCCCCCGTGCTGGGGAGGTTACCCCCCCTCAGGCACATGACCCCCCCCAAAGCACACAGCCTCGCCTACTCCCGCCAGCACAATTCCACCCCCGCCCCCAGACCCACCCGAAACCTTGATCTTCTTCACGCTCTTGCTGGAGTTGTTGGTCACGTGCACGTTCACGCTGATGGGCTCCCCGTGGTAATACAGCTGGGGGGGGACACACACCGGGGGAGTCAGTGCGAGGACCCCCCAGTCCCCTCACAGCCTCCCCCCGGACCCCCACCCAGCACATGTCCCCGCCCCCAGATCCCCCCAACCCCCCCGTCCCCTCCCCTGGATCCAGCCCCCCACCTCCTTGTCCAGCGAGGCCTCCAGGTGCAGGGACCGATCCGACATGAGGAAGTGCCGGGTGGTCTCGGCCATGGGCTGGGGGCCCGGCTTCTCGGGCGCGTACTGCACCTTCCGGATCACCAGCCGCACCGAGTTCCTGGGGGGGGGACAGGAATCAGAGCCCGCCGACTCCTGGGTTCTCTCCCCGGTTCTGAGAGGGGAGTGGGGGCTGGTGGTTAGAGCAGGGGGAGCTGGGAGCCAGGACTCCTGGGTTCTCCCCCCGGCTCTGGGAGGGGAGTGGGGGCTGGGAGCCAGGACTCCTGGGTTCTCTCCTGGCTCTGGGAGGGGAGGGGGTCTCGCTCGCTGCCTGTCTGCAGCCTGCGCTGGGGGCTCACCCTGGGGTCTCCGGTACCTTTTGTGAATCTTTTCTTCCAGGGATTTGGCACAGAAAGCTCGGATCTCAAAATCCACCCCGCAAGCCTGAGATTGTTGGAAAACCCTATTAGCCCAGCGCCCCTCACTCCCAACCCGCAGCCCCTGCCCCCCCAGCCCTGCCAGTGCCCCTCAGTCCCGACCCGCAGCCCCTGCCCCCCCAGCCCTGCCAGTGCCCCTCAGTCCCGACCCGCAGCCCCTGCCCCCCCAGCCCTGCCAGTGCCCCTCACTCCCCACCCCGCCAGTGCCCCTTACTCCCGACCCCTCCAGTCCGTACCTTGCCCGTGTCCTCTGGGCCGGGCTGTAGCGTCACGGAGCAGGGCAGGTTCTGTGGGATCTGAGACACGGAGTGCGTTACATGGGTTCCCCGGTGTGTGGGGGGTATTCCCCTGAAGGCGAAGAGTGTGTGTGTGTGGGGGGGGAGTTAGGGGACCCAGGGGGGCCCCCCATGGAGGCGGGGGGGGTTAGGGGACCCAGGGGGCCCCCATGGAGGCGAGGAGGGGGTTAGGGGACCCGGGGGGCCCCACCATGGAGGCGAGGAGGGGGTTAGGGGACCTGGGGGGCCCCACCATGGAGGTGAGGAGGGGGTTAGGGGATCCGGGGGGCTCACCGTGAAGGCAAAGGGGTGGGCGTTGGCCCCTAGCTTGCGCAGCAGCCGCTCCTGTAGGCGGGTGGGGGGGCGCCGCTCCTCAGGCAGGGGGGGCACGGCCTGGCAGGTGGCAGAGAACAGGTCCTTGCGGAATGACAGGCCCAGCACGTCCAGGTCCTCGCGCCCATAGCGGAAGGCGCAGGTCAGCGTCACAAACACTGCGGGGGACGGAGACAAAAGTGGGGTGAGGGGAGGGGCCTCATCCAGCTCCACCCCCACCTCCCAAACTCCGCCCCCAGCTCCCCAGCCTCTTCCATCTCTCCTAGGGAAGCCGTCCCAGCCACTCCGGGGGGATTCTGAACCACTGCGCACGCGCTGAGTTCACATCCCCCGCAGATTTCTTTGCTTCCCCGCAGCAAAATGACTTTCTGACGGGGGAGAACATAAGAACGGCCCGACTGGGTCAGACCAAAGGTCCATTTAGTCCAGTGTCCTGTTTGCCGACAGTGGCCAGTGCCAGGTGCCCCAGAGGGAATGAACAGAACAGGGCAATTATCGAGTGATCCATCCCCTGTCGCCCATTCCCAGCTCCTGGCAAACAGAGGCTAGGGACACCATCGCTGCCCAGCCTGGCTAATAGCCATTGATGGATCTGTCCTCCAGGAACTTCTCTGGTTCTTCTTTGAACCCTGTTATAGTCTTGGCCTTCACAACATCCTGTGGCGAGGAGTTCCCCACGTTGATTGTGCGTTGTGTGAAGAAATACTTCATGTCACCGCCCCCCAGCTGTATGTTTCGGGGGCCCAGGGCAGGTGGCAGAGAGGCAAATCACTGTGGGGCAGGGGGCGGGACTGGGGAAGGGCTCCTACCCTGCGCCAGCTCAGCTGGGCTGGGGAGGACAGGACTTCCTCTTCCCTTGCACGGCATCCGGGGCTGAGTCAGACCCACCCCAGATTTGTCCCCTAGCTGCAGGAAGCTCTGCAAGCTCCCCACCCCCCACTTCCTGCACCCGGCACTCCTCAGCTGCAGGGGGAGGGATCCCTGTACAGAGAGCTGCTCTCCCATCCGCCCAATCCCCGTGCATCCAGACCCCCTCATAGCCAGACCCTCCCGGCGAGCCTAATCCCACACCTAGAACCCCCCTCTGCACCTGGACCACCCCAATGAGCCACCCACACTCAGACTCCCTGCTGAGCTCTATCTCCCCCCCAACATCCCTGCACCCAGAACCCCCCAACAAGCCCCTGTGCATGCAGATCCCCTCCACACCTGGATCCCCCACTGAGCCGCCCGCACCCAGACTGCCCCACACAGAACCCTCTCAACCCACACGTGGATCCCCCCCCACACCTGGATCCATGCCTTGCTGAGCCTGCCTGCCCGCACCTGGTGCGCCTGGCACGGAGGGGCAGGGCCCTGGGGTGTTTCTGGGGCCGGCCCTGTCCTGGCGCCGAGTCAGGGTTGGAGCCTCCACATTTATTTGGGAAATTTGAAGAATTTTGCAGTATTTTAAACCATCATACGCCTGTGCGCTCTTGTGGCTTCCCCAGAAAGTCCTTTTGCTGCGTGGAAGCAAAGAACTCTGTGGGGGACAGAAATTCTGCGCACGCGCCATGGTGCACTATGCCCCCCAGCAGTCCATGACGTTTTCCCATGGGCAGTACTTCGCGAGTACTTCGCCTGAATGCTCAACCCCGCCCCCAGCCAGTCAGGGTCAAAGCAGGGGGTGGAGCCTAGAATTGCCCCCTGCCCTAGGCAGATTCCCCTCACGCCTCCTCTCACCTTTCCGATCCTTCAGGTACTCAGGGTCCACCAGCACCACGCCATCTGCACGGGAACCGGGGTGGGGGTGAGACTGGGGCAGGACCCCACAGCCCCCTAGCAATCCCCAACCGCCACTGCCCGCCCGCCACTTCCTCCCCAGACTCCCAACCACCCCATAGCCATCCCTACCCCCCACGGAGCCATCCCCACCACCTGCCCTCCACTGCCCACCGACCCCCAAGCACCCCATAGCCATCCCCATGAGCCATCCCGCCTACACCCCTCACTGCCCCCCAAACCCCAAAGTACCCCTGTAACGAACTGGGACTGTTCTTGCTGGGGTGTGGGAATGCTGAGAGGGGAGTGTGACTAGGATGGTCTGCATCGGAGGATGGGAGTCGGCCCGAGGGAACATACCTGAGCTTGTAACATGAGAACCCAGGAGGGGGTTGGAGGTCAGGTGACTCCGGGGCCCGGGAAACTGAACAAAGGCTGTGGGAGGGGTCGCTGAAAGCAGAGTGCTGGAAGCAGGCTGGAGAGATGGCTGGGAGGCAGAGATGGTTCTGACCCCCCAAGGGGGGTGGGCTGGCATGCCCTGGGACCCCAAGCTGGACCTAACTGAGGGGGGCCCTGTTGTCTGTGCCTGCAAAACCTGTCTTGGACTGTATTCCTGTCATCCAAATAAACCTTCTGCTTTACTGGCTGGCTGAGAGTCATGGTAAATCGCAGAAAGCCGGGGGTGCAGGGCCCTGAGTCCCCCAATACTCCGTGACAACCCCATAGCCATCCCCACCCCCCATGAGCCAACCCCACAGCCAGCCCTCCACTGCCCCCCAGAGCCACCCCAGTCTCCCAACCACCCCATCCCCCACCCCTCCAGAGCCACCTGCCCCCCCTAAACCCCAGCCCCCCACTACTCCCCAGAGCCTCCCCCAGTCCCCTCACTGTGAATCCTTTCCCCAATTCCCATGACCAGCCCCCCCAACCCCCTCACCAGCCCTCCAACTCCCCCCCCCCCCCCCCAAACTCACCCACGGGATCCACCCGGTCCAGGTGATCCACGAAGTCCCGTTTCCCCAGATAGACGGTGAGCTGTGGGGACAGATGGACACGGTGGTGGGAGTAGTGGGGGGGGAGGGAGGAAGGGGACAACCAGCCCCAGGTTCGGGGAGGGGGTCTCCCAGCTCAAGACCCCCCCAATTAACCTCCCCAGGCCCCTGCTCCCCCCGGTTACCTGGGTCCCCAGCTGTTTCCTGAAGACTGGGAGGCCTCGGGGCACCTCGCAGTGAATCCAGTCCAGCTCGAGGGGCTCCATTGTCCCCCCCCCGCCTCCTTCCAGCGCTGGCGCCTGTTTACCTGCCGGCTCCCAACTCCCCCGGGACTCTGCAGGGGGGGCCCCAGGGACGGGGGAAGCCAATCAGGAGGCAGCGGGGGTGGGGGGGAGGGCAGGTGCGTGGAGACCCAATGTAAACAAACCATCGCTATGGGGTGGCGGTGGGGGAGAGTTTAACCTGTTGCTACCTGGAGCTGGCAGGGCCTATCTCCCCACACCGGACCCTGAGATGACCTCCCGCCGCCAATACCACGGAGAAGAGCCCCTCCAGGACCCCTCCCACACTCTCCTGGGCCCCGCCTCCATCCCACATGCCCCGCCTCCACCATTCCCAGGCTCTCTGTGCACAAGCCCCCTGGCCAAGCCGTGCGAGGACTGGACGCTCACTAGCGTGTGCAAAGACCCGTGCGACGGGAGGGTGGGGAACAGGATCCCCATGTCAGCACACGAGGGAGGAAACCAGGCAGGGGAGAAATCGCAACCGGAAACCAAAGTGGGGAGCGACCATTTCTCACACGCAGCGCCGAGGCTGGAGGGCAGGGGCTGCGGGTCAGGAGTGAGGGGCACCGACAGGGTTGGGCTGGCAGGGGGCTGCGGGTCGGGAGTGAGGGGCACCGGCAGAGTTGGGGGGGGCAGGGCTGGGCTGGCAGGGGCTGTGGGTTGGGAGTGAGGGGCACTGGCAGAGCTGGGGGAAAGCGGGCGGGGCTGCGGGTCGGGAGTGAGGGGCACCGGCAGAGCTGGGGGGAGGGGGCGGGGCTGGCAGGGGCTGCGGGTCGGGAGTGAGGGGCACCTGCAGAGCTGGGGGGGGGCAGGGCCGGGCTGGCAGGGGCTGCGGGTCGGGAGTGAGGGGCACCGGCAGAGCTGGGGGGGGACAAGGCTGGGCTGGCAGGGGCTGCGGGTCGGGAGTGAGGGGCACCGGCAGAGCTGGGGGGAGGGGGCTGGGCTGGCAGGGGCTGCGGGTCAGGAGTGAGGGGCACCGGTAGAGCTGGGGGGGGGTGGGGCGGGCTGGCAGGGGCTGCGGGTCGGGAGTGAGGGGCACCGGTAGAGCTGGGGGGGGGTGGGGCGGGCTGGCAGGGGCTGCGGGTTGGAGTGAGGGGCACCGGCAGAGCTGGGGGGGTCAGGGCTGGGCTGGCAGGGGCTGCGGGTTGGAGTGAGGGGCACCGGCAGAGCTGGGGGGGGTCAGGGCTGGGCTGGCAGGGGCTGCGGGTCGGGAGTGAGGGGCACCGGCAGAGCTGGGGGGGGTGGGGGCGGGCTGGCAGGGGCTGCGGGTCGGGAGTGAGGGGCACCGGCAGAGCTGGGGGGGGGTGGGGCGGGCTGGCAGGGGGCTGCGGGTTGGAGTGAGGGGCACCGGCAGAGCTGGGGGGGGGTGGGGCTGGGCTGGCAGGGGCTGCGGGTCTGGAGTGAGGGGCACCGGCAGAGCTGGGGGGGGGTGGGGCGGGCTGGCAGGGGCTGCGGGTTGGAGTGAGGGGCACCAAGCTGTCACTCACCTTGCAGTTGGGACTCGATTTCTTGAAGACCCTGGGGGTAGGGGAAATCGGGTCAGAATCGACTCTTAGAAGCCCCCGCCCCAAAAAACTCAGCGC